>NC_091818.1:16612803-16915833 GCF_041296235.1 Equus asinus
CCATCCCTTGCTCTGGCTCACCTAACAGCTCTAAAACTGGGTAGTTTAGGAAAGGGGAAGAATAGGAAGGACCATAGCAGGTTTCTATGATTTGGAGTACAAGCCTTTCCCTAGTTGGATGGATTGTCCCAGTTAGTTTGAATCAGCTCCAAGCTTGAGCTGGCTTTGACCCCAGCCCTAGGATGAGAAGAAACCCCAGCACTACACTAGGATGCTCTTGCCATGGTATTAGTGGATGAGCACCCTCTGCATTTTGTCTTAGTTGACCATCAGGAACAAAGGTTTCCTTCCCCAGCTACACTGTTTATCAGTTGTATTTCTACTGCTCCTGTTACTGTTTTTGTCTTTGCCTCTGCTTCCCAAATCCAACAAACAAACAAAACTTTCACAGCCTTCAGTGCCTTCTGCTGATGCAGTGGGAAAGCATTATAACACTTCGGTTTTAGGTGAGAAATAAACAAAAGTCCTTTTCAATCTCTTACCCAAAAGACTACCATTTCACTCACCCTCATTTTCATCTCTGGTTATTTTTCGTGTCTTACTACAACCATCCCATCCCTAAGGGAACTTCTGGCCCAGCCCTTACTGCTAGTTCAGAGTCTTACACCCCTTTTGGGTGGGTTATATAAGCATCCAGGCTTGGCCTGAATCACATGTTATTTTAGAGCGAGGACAGCCTCTGACAGAAGCCACTGGCCCAGGTCACCCTGCTTTGTTGCTCACCAGCTTCTTGTTTCAAGGCAATATTACTCATCCATTTCAGAACAGGGCTTCCACTTAAAAGTATGGTCATGGCTACTTATGTTCCAAAGCGAGAAATCAAAGTAATGTTTGATAAAAGCTTCCTGAAATAATAGGAAACTTTTGACTGTTGTTGTCACGTAATTTCTTTCCAAAGCATTACTGCTTATGGGTAAGTGTTGATGTAGGCAGTGCTGCTAAAAGTGGGAGGAATGGTATTTACAAAATCCTCCTAGCTGTTGACATTAGCTTCCTGGATTATTTTCTTTTGAACAAATCTTAATGGAACAAATGACACGACAGAGTACTCTGAAAGCATCTGAAACACAAGATCCACCTACACCCGCCTCCAGTACCATCTCGACAAGCCTGAATGCTTGTTTTCAGTAGGTGTCTCCAGGGCTGACTCACGCTCCACGCTCTGCGCTCAGGGTCTTGGTGCCCATTCCCCACACGCTCTCCTCTCTTTCCTTGATGAAACCGGGCCAGGCAAAGCAAGCGCCCCCTCAGCTGTTCCGAAGCCCAGGAACTTCTCTCAAATGAGTTTGGCTTCTGAACGGCGCCTGGAGGGGAGAATTTCCCAGCACTAGATTTACATCATTTTCCTGCTGTGTTTTAGATATCATTTTTAAAATTCCATTCACGCGATGAGAGGAAATAGTTTCAAGAAAATAAAGGGTTGAAAACCTATCTCCTCTGCACACCTGTAATTCCCACTCTGCCCCACTGTCGAGGAATCAAAGCATCAGGCCGGCAGACCTCAGCTGGAATGACCTTCTCCAGAGATGTCAAAGATGACTTTTAAACAACGTGGTAGAAAGAGGATGCGGCTCCTTCAAATTGCCTCATTCCTCTCTCTCCGTAGACAGGAAAGTTGCTTCTCAGAGTTGGGTGGAATGTATTTGTGCTGGGTGTGTGGTCTTAGGCGTCACATTGTAAGCCGTTGTCCAGGGAGAGAAATCTGGGTGGCAAGACAGCAAGGCTGACGGTGTGAGGAAGGTGCTGGTAATGCAGGGATCACCTGGGAGGAGGAGCAGACTTACCTGAACCATTCCTCAAGCCGGGGAAATGCAGGACATTGAGAGCATAAGTGCTCAGAGCTCCTGAGGGAAGCTGAGTCCTTAAGGTCATAATTTTCACAAAGCTAAACTGATAGAATCTGTAGATAGCAAAGTGCGTAAATTAAATCCGGCTCAGTCAAGTGTGTCTAGAGAATCCCTTGAAGAGACACTTGGAGAAGTGACCACTATGGTCTGATCATGATTCTTAATAGGGCTGACTCTTAGACTAGCGTGGAGAGCCTCCTACAGCTTGAAATTGGACAGCTCATGATAGTGTCCATTTTTTGCGTGTAAACCTGCTCCCTGTTGGTAGGCAGGGTCAGTAGACCAAACTGCCTTAGTGGCTTGTCCAGCAGGAAGGCCTTGTTCTTGGTATGTGACATATCCATATAACCAGACTGATAGACTGAAGGTCTGGGGACGTTTTTTTGTCCCCATTGTCTACCTATTTGATGCACCTCCTGGAGCCTTATCATTCCCATCTGTGATGGGAAAATAATGCACTGGGAAAACCTGTGGGAAATCAATTTAATATTGCTGATTCTGTTGTTTAAGAATAAACAGAAGAACCCACCAAGCAGTTGATGGTTGTCTTCATTGCTATTTTGGGTTCTTCAATATTTCTTGCACTAGCTAGCTCTCTGACCTACATGCCTGTCATCAGGCAACACTTCTAGTGTTAGGATATTGAAGGTGTTGAAATGCAACATGGGTCATATAACCAAATCTTGAGACTTTACTAACACTGTTTTATAGGCCATTTTATCACTTCAGCCAGCCAAGGTAGACCCCTAAAGAATGGTATGGGGGGGGCACTTTTTGGTCTGGGGAAAGGAAGGGAAGGCCTGTAACTGGGTCACAAGGCAGAGGCTCTGAAGTTTTGTCATCTCTTGAAGAGTTGGTTTCCTGGTGGCTCGCCCCATGGGCCTGTGCACCACAGCTAGAGCCCCCTCCCAAGGCCACATGGTGACACAGACAGGACAGAGGTGCATGGGGTGTACCTGCTTCCCTGTCTTCTGCCCCATCCATCTCTCTGAGAGCTTCTTGGCTTGAGGTTTGCATATTAGTGACAGCAAGAGTACATCACGAGAGTGCTTAGAAATATACATGAACTTGACATTTCTAATCCTGAGCAGGAAATGAGAGCTGAGCAGAGGGATGAAAGCTCTTTTGGAAGGAGACAACGTTACCGAAGCCATCCCACACCTGCTGAGTCCACTGCCTTTCTCCGGTGTGAATGACAATCGTGTGTGACTCTCTGTGCTCAGGCCCAACTCCCAGCAGGAAAGTCTGTTGTGGATCTAAGAGGAGAAGTTTGGTAACATTTTGCCCTTGGGGGTTTGTGTGAAGGGAATAATCACGCAGTCTCTTTTAGCTTTGACTTTTTTGATTCTATGGCAACAAGACAGCGGTGCTGAGAATCCAGTGAAAGATAGAACGGCTAAGACAGCGAAGCTGCGGAGGGTTGGGGAGGCAAGGAGAGCAGGAGGAGGCATCAGAGGATTTATTTGGGACTATACTTGGCTCTTCCCTCTTGTCTCTGGGATCTGAAGTCGGAGCTTTTTCATTGGGTTGTTGATTTTGATCTGAGAGGGAGAGTTATTGGTTGTGTTCAGACAACAGCTTTGGACAAGAGAGGGAAAGAGTGTCTGGATGTCCTGTGTGGGCGTTTTCAACCTTGTCTTCTTAATAATGCTTTGGCGTTGTCCTGCCCCGTTTAGAACAATGGAACAATAAGACAAGATTTCATTTGAATTGTGCTATTTATTGTAATAATGCAGTGGGCAAACCTCAAAGGCTCAGCAGTTCAGCTCTGGGAGTGTCTACACTTGAGTCTAGACTAGGCTGGAGATGCCTGGTGCTCACCCTGTCTCCATCAGCGATGCTGACGCTGCGGCTGAGACACACACTGAATTTGTGGCAGATGGCCAGGATGCTCTGAGTTCAGAGTGAGTGTATGGATATTTACATATACACAAACACGCCCGGAGCAGCTGTCTCTCCTTGTGTCTCCCCAGCAAAACGGGAGACAGGGCCCCTAGGTCAGCAGCCTGGGGCTGTTGTCACGCCTCCCTCTGCAGTCCCTCCGCAGTTCCTTCTGACAGTGACATTCGAGGGAGAAGTCCCACAAGGACCTTATGCCAAGGGTCCGGGAAGCCATCCTTCACTCTGATCACTCTAAGTGGTGCAGTTGGGGACAAATTGGGGATAAGGAGGGCTGGTGAGAAAGCGTAGTTATCGATCTCAGTGAATTTGAGACTCCAACGAATGTAACCAGATGCTCCATCCTGCACCCAGATTTGAACTTCAGAAGACCAACTGAAATCAGCCCGGTCTCCCTTAAGTCACTGCTTTCTTCCACACCACTGCAGTTCCATGTTAAATTATCTGATAAAAAAATAATGTGTGACAGGAAGCTGTGGAGAAAGGGGATCTTTATCTGGAATCGAATATAAATGAGACAAATTGACAAGGGTTTTACTTATGAATTTAATATAACCTACATAGAACCTGTTATAGGACAGATTTTTAAGATGTTTAACAAGTACTTGCTCATCAATGTCCTCATCAAAAAGCATTCCGGAGTCTAGGTGGCGGCCACCCTCTGTGCTGAAAATTCATGCTTAACAGCCAGAGACCTTGCTGGGAATTTACCGTGTGAAAGTGATGACACTGATACAGGTATGCATGTAAATATTGGCATGCTGAACTCTGTAACAGAACAACAGACACCTGTGGAAATGGCGGGACCTATTTGGCCAGCTGGTACTAATGTGATAAACACTCTTTTCTCTCTCCAAGTGCTCAGCACAGCTGCCTGCGTGCTCAGAAAGAAGTAGTTGTCACTGGGAAGAGGGGGCCTCCATTGTCTGGTGGATGCCTCTCCTCTGGGGGGAGGGGGGGTGGCCTTCCCAGCCTGGACCCCTGATTATGCCTCAGTGGCATATCCTATATGGATTGGGCTCCCGGATTCCTGCCCCTTTCATTCATGCTCACATTCCCAAGCGTTTGTTCCTGCATGCTGCGTGGTGCTAGGCCGGTGGGTCTGGAGAGGTCTTGAATATTAAGCCTCTAATTTGCCGGGACCGACTGGCAGGCTCTTGGCTGAGCTCAGGCCACCAGCTCAGATTCACCTCCCTCTTGTAAACTGCCTGTTGGGGTCCTTGGCTAATTTGCTGGTCACAAAGCAGTTAGTCCCCTAGCCATGTCAGCTGTCTCAGGCCTTCCAAGCAAGGTCCTGGAAATCGGCATGCCTCCTCTGTACCAAGAAGTTCCTGGAGATCCCTTCCTCCAGCCATGGGAGTGTCTCTTCTGGATTTCCTCATGCCAGTGGGCACCTGCTGGCTCTACGATTGCTTAACTAAGAGAAGCTGCTGAGTTATTACTCTCATCACAGTGAAAGTCAGCTCCAATTTTGCTCGTTGGCTACACTCCGGGAAAGAGAAGTGGCTAAGTGTCGGTTTAGACTCTCTGCCCTTCTCAGTACCCTGTTTGGACCATAGAGAATAAAGCGGAACTCTCCTGACCGAGGAATGGCATTTGCATTTGGAGTGGAGTGGATATAAGCATGCCCACTGTGTTCCTAATCTCTACCCATGGCAGACTGCTTGCCCTTGTCTAAGCAGGCCCCATATGTTTCCACTCTTCCCCATCCCTCTGCCATCTGTCATGGGCCTGCCCGTCTCTGGGGTCACGTAGATCACAGCCGCCCTGGGGAACCATTCTGAAGCCTTTCATGTGCCGGTGAACTGCTCAGGATGCCTCGCTTCGTCCCTCCTAGGGCTCTCCACTCACGCGCCACCATAAACATCATTTCTGTTCTTGTCTAGACACACGAAAATATAATTTCTTTGAGTACGGGGTGTTGTTTGGCTCAGCCAAGTGCCTCCCTCACCTGGACCGGCCCGAATCATCCCCCATGTGTCATGCAGCTGGTGTCGTGCAAATGTTGACTCAAAGAGTGAAGGGCTGTCCAGGCAGCAGTCGTGGGTGGCCAGAAAAACTGACAGAAAGTGATGTGCGTAGGAGCTCCAAGGGCGTCCCAGGCAGCCTGGTACTCCTGAAATGGTGTCGTGTCTGCAGTGGCACCATTGAGGGACATGGGAGACAATCCTCCTCCTGACAGTAACACTCCATATGGGCTTGGGAGAGTTGTTTCCTGTTATTAATAACAACAATCATAATAGCTTCCATGCTAAGGCCTTTGTTTCCTAAATCTGATTTCATCCACACGAGAAAGCTAGCAGTGTTATTATTTCTAATTTTCAGGTGAAATAGAAGCTCAGAATTTATAGCTGGTCATTGCGGAGCTAGGATTCAAATGTAGACATGTCTGTTACATTCCTGTTCCATCAAACTACCTCCCACTGGCCCTTTGGGAGTCTGTTGTTTAATAACTTCTAAGTCCCCCCCCCAGTTCCAGTATCCTATGATGTCCTGACTGGTGTGGTCACCCGGAAGAGGGCTCTGCTGTCATGATGGCAGCCGCTCCAGAAGAGAGCTCTGACAGCATGCTTCTCTCTTCTTGCCAGCAGTCTGCCTCGATTGCTACAGTGGGTAGGTTTTACACCCTCCAGATATCTCTCTATTGTCAACATCGATTCTTGATAGAATTGTTAAAGCAAAATTTTATGAAGATACAGCAAAAATTGGAGTTAATGAGAAATACGGAAACTACGCTGTGAAATGAGAGGGGCAGTTTGCTACTTAGCTAACTCGAGCACAGCCGTACACAGTCACCACTTGTATGATTGACATACTAGTTCTCTGTTGCCAGCGTAAGGAACTGCCACAAGTTTAATGCCTTGAAACAGCACAAATCTATTCTCTTACAGTTCTGGAGGTCAGAAGTCGAAAATCAAGGTGTGAGCCGGGCTGGTTCCTTCTGGAAGCTCCGGGGAGAATCTGTTCCTTGTCACTTCCAGCCTCTGGAGGCTGCCAGCATTCCTTGGCCTTAGCTTGTGGCTGCAACACTCCACGCTGCACTTCCCTCCTCACGTGGCCTTGTCTCTCTTTTGACCTTTCACCTCTCTCCTACAGCGACCTTTGTGATTGCATTTAGGGCCCACTTAGATAATCTGGGATCATCTGCTCTTCTCAAGATCCTTAATTTATCACGTCTTCAAATGTGATTTATAAAGTATATGTCTTTTTTCCCATATAAAGTAATAGTCACAAATTCTGGGAATTAGAATTTACACATAATTTTGGAAAGACCACTGTAAGATGAAAATCAAGCATACTAAAAATAGCAAGAAATACAGCATTCTTTAATTTCAGTTAATGAAAGAAGAATGAAAGGAGCCCAAGTTAAGAGGATCTTTTGCAGACCGCTCTCTTCTGATCACCAGAAAAAAGCCTGGATTGGATGACCAGCCTGAAGGATAAGTTTTAAAAAATACGTGCGTTAGGTCTAGAGAATTAAAGCCAGGAGCAAAAATCTACAACAGACAACTTCAGTGGCTCCCGTGGACGCTTGGAGAAATTTCCTGCAGACCGAGTGAGAATCCAAGGGCCAACTAAACATGATCTATCTAAAGACGAAAAAACGTACCCTGTCATGCTGTGAGTACATCTTGAAACAGAACAGCTTTTGTGTCATTGGGTGCTTCCTGGGTAGACCACACTCAGGATGACCCTGTTCAAACATTTTGGACCACGTCATTTAGCAGAGCAGAAATAAAATCTTCTGGCGCTTTCTTAGCAGGCGAAATATGGCGCAAGAACCGTATCACGGCATCCCAGAGATGTTACCAACAGACCTGGCACGTCGGGGATGGGGTTTCCGGTGCTGGGGCCTCCAGAGTTGGCAGGAGTCCAGGGCAGGATGCACGGGACCATACATTATGCCAGGAGAGACATTTTTCAGAACTGAGCACTTTTTTGAAAGAAGAGATTAGAAAGCTTAAGGAGCCTAAAGAGACTATTTAAAAGCTATATGAATATACTTAGACTGGATTAGGATTTACAGATGATGGATGAAGTGAATTATCTCTATATCTTGAGTTCCTTTTTTTTGAAAATGATTTGCTAAAATATTTTCTATGCACAACTACTCAGAGCAGTGATGCCATTGGAGAGGAGACAGCCAGCTGGTTGAACGATTGTAATAAGCACTCTGCAATTTTGTCTGTGTGGAAATATAACTGTATTAATTAAGATTCAGTGGATTTACTGGTATCTACTGGTCTATAAATACTTGTGCTCTGGTGACTTGGAGAAGTTTAAAAGCCTATGGGAAAGTATTTGATGAATTTCAAGAATTTTGCATTTCATGCATATAATAAATATATTAATAAACCCAATGACATTAAAAGAATCCCTTTGCCGTAGGGTAATATTTTTGAGACATGAAACAACTTTCGCTCAGTCTTGTCTTTTCCTATTTTGTCTTGTCCCCCATTCAAGCTGTTGGACTATTCTGTGACTGTTGGCTCTTTAAGGGGAAATGAAAGTAGAAAGCAGAGAAAAAGAAATCTCTGTCTGGATGTTTTTTCTTTTAGCAGGAAAGGCAAGGATTCAGCCTAGGCAAGATTGTGAGAGAACCTCATGAGGAAACGTGAGGCTCCCCACCTCATCCTCCATCTCCCTCAGTCTCCTGCACAAGGACAGGTGTCCAGGCTCCAAGCGAAGGGGCGGATGGAGTGAGGGGCTGGAGGGAGAATGAGGAGAAGAGACCAGGAAGAAAGGAACGGAACTGGTGCGCACGTTGCCCAGCCTCCCCTGGGGCGAGCCACAGCCAGCACCCCTGCAGCTGCTCAGCCGATGGCGACTATCTGTGTCCCCATCAATGCCTTCCAGTCTGACTAAGCCCAGCTTGAGAGTGTCCCTGAAAATGTTTTTGAGAAAGATGTGTGGCTCTGGACACCTAGCCGGGCAGTGAAAGAGGGCCACTCCTCACACCTGTACTTGGCTGGGCTCGGTTACAAGCTGAAGGCTCCGCTGAGCCAGGACAATGTAAAACACACCCCTTTACATAGGCACATCAATGGCACCTTAATTTTCCTTGTCATGGTGCCATTTTTTGTATCACTACTTTGGTATCAGAGGTGAGAGAATTGATACTCCATCTCATGGAGGTCCTGAACAGATGAAAGAAATCCCTCTGCTAGGGTTAGCCTTTCTAAAACACAGATGTGATCAGGTGCTTTCCAATGTAAAGGCAGTTAAGGGCCTCCAGGACGTCTCTCCGGCAAGGGGCGCAGTGCCCTTTCCAATCGGACTCACCACATCTTTCCAGCCCTCTTGGCCTCTCCTCACTGTCTACACGCCCTCCACTGAAGGCACGTTAGATTAGCCACTGCTCCCCAAGAGCTCGTGTGCCGCCACCCTTCCACACCTTGGCTCGTGTTCTTCCTCTGGCAGGAACTCTGGTTTTTCCTTACCCTCTTTTATTCTACTCAGCTCCAACAAGCACCTCCCAACCCCCAACTACATCACTAACACACTCAGTAGTTAGGAAAACCTTAGCCCTCACTAAAAGCCCAGGAAAACATCCCTTTCTAAATCAACCTTGACCCTCCTCCATCCACCAACCTCCTCTCCAGGGAGAATCATGCTAGTGGGTGTTACAGTACTTGGGTCTCAACACATGTTTATGAACTGTAAACCCATCCTTCTCGCAAGAGAGTTGTGCTCCCTGAGAGCAGACTCTGTGTCCTTCTCAGTCTGGTCTGGCAGAGAGGTTTGCATATAGTAGTCACTCCATTGATATTTGTTGAGTTAAATTGAAATGATAGGAAAATAATTCTTTCATGGTTACTGACCTATATGGATATAGGTCACAAACGAGATATTTACTGTATTCTTTCACATGGTTCAAGAGTAACCTAATTAAAAGATTCTAGGAGGTATTCTGTAGGGAATGGAGTCTTTCAGTGATGCTTGAAAATCCATCATAGTTTGTGGTTTTGTGCCAAATATTTCGATAGCCATTTATAGAGCGTCTTCTTTGTGATCGATACTGCCCCGATTACCCTCTGTTCTACTTCCACTGTGCCAAGGAAAGGGTCGGTGATAGCAAGGAAGTGGAGAAGGGAATATCGGCAGCTAAGCTACTCTGAGTCTTTCTTTTTGCCATTCCTATCCAGTTTCCAGTGCCCAAAATATTCCAAGGTGAGAGGAAGTTTGGGATGCTCTCCAGGGAAAGAGAGGAGACACCATGGCGCACAAATCTGTGACTGCTGGCAAAGCTGAGCCCAAAGTGAGCTAGTGCCTTTGTGCGTCTGAAGGAAGGTCGTCGGAGAGTGGAGAGGAGATTTATAGGCCACAGAATAAGAAGTGGGCAGCAAGAGTAAGAAGAGAGCTTTTACATCCTGCGCTTGGCGTGAGGCCTCTAGAAGTGACAGACGTTCCAGGTCTTGCTTAAGACCCAATTGAGTCATTTTTGGCCAGAGAGAAGCTCTGCAGCAGGGAAAAGTTTGGCAAACTTTCATGCTCCTTTGCCACAGATGGAAGTCATATTTCCGTAGATAGAGGATGGTTAGGATGGTGAATTAGCCTGAAAAACAGAGTCTCGAAGTCTGTATGTCCACCTTCAAACTCTCTATATGTGAATACGTAGCTGGCACCCTGCTCAACACTGTGTGGAAAGTCACCCTAACTAGGACACGGTCCTTATTCTCAAAGAGTCTATATAAGTGACGTGGAGAAAAAGGCTACTATGCACCAACAATTAATCATCTATAAATGCATAAAATTAAGTGCCAAAATAAATGGCTGTCCCTTCCATCCTATCACTCACTTGGCTTGTGAAATATTCTGAAATAGGCCTGGACCTAAGGTGAGCAGAGCCCAAGGGAGGCCTTGATTCCTTAGCCACAACTAATCTCCTATCTGCTCACCAGCTATGCCTGCCCTCTAGGCCGGGGCGCCAGGGCCATGTCGTTGGACACGTTTCTTTGGGAACATCGGCTCTGCCTGGAGCAACATCCAGTGGATGGAGGTTGTGAGAGAGGGAAGAGAAGAGAGGGAGTCCATGGGGAGAGTGCAGCTCAGTAGCCACATGTCTGATGTGTTGGAAGCTCTCCATGGACACAGCTTGTCCTTGTAGCCACTGATGTGATAGGATGGACAACAAGAGGAAAATCGTTTTAATACTGATATATTTTCATAATGCTTCTGACTCTGCCATGAGATACTCAAACTCCGGGTTCAACCATCTGTGTCTCTTGCAGGTCTACAGGTGGATGGGTTCTTGCAACCCTCAGCCTA
Source organism: Equus asinus (assembly GCF_041296235.1). Classification (NCBI taxonomy): domain Eukaryota; kingdom Metazoa; phylum Chordata; class Mammalia; order Perissodactyla; family Equidae; genus Equus; species Equus asinus. The sequence goes on from NC_091818.1 coordinate 16,623,819, forward strand.
GCAGAGCAGGGTGTCCTCAGCCTGTGTGTTCCTGGATATGTAAAACCACCAACTGTTTTTTTCAGGGTTAATTCTTCCCTTTCTTCCATCTACCTTGATCTTTACTCTTCTGTCATCAAATTGCTTCCTCCTCCTCCTTTGTTACTCCAGCCCTTTCTAACATCATTTTTGTTCCCATCCCTTTCTAAAATGCTAGAGATATATTTTGGTCCTTGATACTTACACTTGAGAATGGAGAACAACAAAGAGAAAGGAGGTGGTTTTCACCTGCGTGTACAGGTCCCCAAGGCAAGGGGGAGGAGATCATTGGAGCAAAGCCACATAAGCATTTTTCTTTGTTGTAAACCCTAGGTCTGTGCTGAGGGGTGAGGCTCTGAGGTGATGGAGTGGGGACCTGTCCTGGCTCATAGAACAGGTGGCATATTTGTAAGTCTGTTACATATGGAAGTTCCCCCTTCTGACATTTTTTCTGTTTTATCGCTATCAGGGGCCAGCGCTGTTCCCAGGATGGGAGCAGCTGCTCCTGGATTCTGTGCCAGGGACTGGAAATTCCCTCCTCGCAGGGGACATATGGTGGTACTCACATCCTTGTGACCTCCTTTCTCTCCTGCTGATGGGCCCGTGGTGGGGCAGGCCTCCACAGGTGTCTGCAGTGAAGCTGCCCCACAGCAGAAGGAGCACAGATTGTTTCGACTGACTGGTGTCTACCACAGAGGCCACGGAAGCGTTAGAGCTGGGTTAGTCCCAGGAACGCAGAAGCAAGTATGAAGTTCCTTCACAGTAGCTCTCTTCATAGAAGTTAGTTCTAGGATGTTATTGGAAGTGTGGAGATGAAGAGGTGATGTGTCAACTGACTCATACTGTCCTTGTCCTTTCTGACAGTGCCACTGAGGGACAGAGGATGGTGAACCCTTGTGGAAGGCCAGCATACTTATCAACTTTGTGCACTCCCCACAGCAACTGGAACAGGTCTTTGCTTTGAGGAGATAATTGGTGCATATTTAGAAAGCAGTGGATATCGGCACCATATTTAATTCACGTGTTCATTCATTCATGGATTCTATTAACATGTACTTAGTGCCTACTATGAACAGGTCATCAAGCTTTGGGTGGGATTAAGTACACTCATGTAGTGGGTTGGCCACACCATCAGGCAGAACAGGGACAGAAGCCAGGACCAGAAGGATCGAAGCTGACTCCTGAGAGGCAGCTTGATGGCTGAAGAGCTATGGCTAGGTGGGCAGGCTCAGCTATAACCACACAGATCAGCTACAGTTTCATGACTATTTACCATGTACCATTCAATTCTCCTAACAATGAGACTATGAGGTAAGCATTAGACTCTTCATTTTGAAGGTGAAGCTACTGAAGCTTAGAAAGGTTAATTTCCCCAGGGCCACTTCATTACTGTCAGTGATGAAACTAGGATCTGAACCCAAGTCTTCTGAGTCCAGTGCTGTAACTACAATCCAGACCACTCCCTCGAGAGTGGTTAGGTGGGTGTCACATGATGGGTATACATGGCCCTCAGAGTCAAGATGGCAGGCAGAGAAGGGTCGCTTTCATTCACGGCAGGACCCAGCTAGTCCCAAAGAGGAAGTAGGGAATTTTCAAGAACATGGGAGCGTATCAGGACACGGGTTTGAAGACAGGGCTCCAGTTCCAATGGGAATAAGGAATATAGGCAGGGGAACTAAGTGGACACCCATTGTGGAAACTCATCTGAATGCAGGGGGATGGAAAAATGTAGCCTGGTTCCTACAAGCAAGGATGATTCAAAGTATTTAATTAATCAGAGTGGACATTAGACTTCGTCTTGAAGCAAGATCCTGGTGAGACTTGCTGACTGGGGTGAGTGAGATGCTGGCCCTTTAGTTGCTGGACAATGGGGCAAGATTGGGGGTGTTGAGGCATGAAGGTAGGTCCTGCTCCAAGGACTGCCGCAGGCTCTCTTCCTCCATTTTTTTCCTCCTCATTTTGCTTTGTCCCAGCAGCTACGCCTATGTCCTAAATAATACCAGCTCTATGGGAGAAAGCTCACTTTGAATTCTGCCCAACCTCAGTGAGACCAAAGAGAGAGAGGTTTTCATCTCCTGGCAAGACAGAGGGTTCAGGCAAAGACCCTGGGCAGGGATGTGCCTCCAGGAGCAAGGCAAGCACATGGCTGCCCTGAGGAACTGGGGAAGGAGGGCCTGACAAAGGCATCATTCCCCATCTTAATCACCTTAAATTCTTGTCTCCAGCATTTATTACAGTTTCTAGGCTCCCTGGATGATGTACAGTCATGTCTGTCACATCTAGATGAGGTTCCCCTACATAGTAAAAGCAAGTCATCTCCTCCCTCCTTACACTCAGCCTTCAATGATCATGCAGGGTTAGGTTAATGACAGTAACAACTCCCATTCAGGAAAGGAAAGAATGGGAAACACGCAATGATCATCGGTCCCTAACAATGATCAAATCCCATCAGGCAGAAATAGCAACAAAATCCCACCCTGGCTGTGTAGTAATTTCCTTGGTAAGCACCTCTGGTATTCCCTGGTGAGAAGAGGATGGAGCCCCTGACAAAGTCACAGAACAGAGCAGCAAATCAGCTTTGAAATTTTACCTGCGAGTAAAAAGCTGTTATTTCAGGTCCCTTTGACAGCAGAGAAACCCACATCCCAAGTAATACAGTGCTTTTAAGTTTTTTCAAAGACACTGAGGCCCAGCGAGATTCATTTATAGCATTCTTGTCCATCAGGACTTTTTATTTCAAGTTAGAGAAACCTGAGTCAAGTAAGCTCAGGTGTGAGCGGAATTTAGTGGCTCACGACCCAGACTCTGGGAAGGGCAAAGCTAGATCTAGGCCTCAGAACGATGGTATTGGAGCTGGACAGTCACTGGATTTTCTGATTCTCTTGTCTCTTCTGTTCTTGATGTGTCAGTATCCTAATTTTCCTTCTGCAAACCTGCCACTTCAATGTTGCAGGAAACATAGCCACTGGTGGCTCCCAGATTCCGTTTCAGAGCACAGGGGTCCATCTTCTCTTAGTTCAAAGTCAGAAATTCCTAGGGCAGGGTGGGGCTGGCTTGGGTCACATGCAGTGAACGCTGTGATTGACAGCCCCAGTGGAAGCTCTTGGTGGAGTGGGAAGGAAGAGCATTGCCCAGAAGAAACAGGGAGAAGGCAGCAAACACAACGTAGATGCCTCCTACAGACCTGGGGCCCACTCACTTCAAATCTTCTGATTCCTGATCCAGGACACTTCTAAAGTCCCATCTTTTCTTCTGTTGTTTGGCTTAGTCAATTTTTATTTCCACATCAGTCATGTCTGACATAGTTAATTTTGGTTGGATCCGAGCTGTCGCATTCCAAGTTCAGCAAGGATACGCAAGTGTCAGGTCGTAATCCTTCTCAGTCTTGTGAACCAGTTAACACTGCTAACAGGCAGAGCCATTAACATGCTGACTTACTTTCCTAACATAATAATCCTCTGGCAGCCCCAGCTTTGCTCATTGCTATTCGACCTAATAAAGCCAATCTGGATAAGCTTCCCTGGTCTCCAAGGACATTATTTTAGCTGTGGGGATTGAAGAAAAATTTTTTGGTTAGAGTAAGTTTAATATCTTTACAGAAATATACTTTCCAACCACCTTACTGGGCCTAATATGAGCATATTCTGTTACAGACTGTGTGTGTGGAAACACCATATAAAGCCTGGGGACCTTCTCAGTCAGCTGGAGGCAAAGGGCTGTGGGCCGTGTCCGGTGGCGTGGAAAGATTCAGTGGGTTAATTCAAGCATCCAAGAAGCTAACAAGGAAAACGGCCAATAAAACTCCAGACAGAAGAAAGGAAGCGAACAAACAATAAAAAATGGCAGGAAGGCTCCCAGCCCATCTGTAACCCATTAGAATGTTGGGAACCATTCTCAGGACATTTTTCCGGTGTTGTTTTCAGCCTCTGTGCTTGTTAGGAAGAGCCTATGGGGGAACAAGGACAGTGCAGTTGAGTAAACCAAGCTCTTTGAGGCACGATGGTCTCTGGGAGTTTCTCTGAAGGGTCTTGCTGGTAGTACAATTACAGATGAGGACATCCGACTACTAATGTGCGTGTGTCCTTAAGCCAATGCCCATAACTGCTTTTCTAAGATGTGTTGTGTTTAAAACTAAAAACAGACTTTCAGATCAACTTGGGAAACACATTTATTTTTTCATGTGGAGCTCTCTACCTCTTGCCCCTCAAAAAGTGCTAAATAGTCTATTTTAGTTAATGGTATGGGAAAATGTCTTTTAAAATTTTTCCTGGTGTAGAGGTAACATATTTTGACTGGTAGATCCCGTAATTTCTAGTCTAAAAGCAGAGGATTAAATATGCTTGCTGGGAATATTTCTGTGAAATTCACTCAGGTCCCTTAACTATTATAGAGTTCAGCTAGAATAATTAAAAAATATTGGATCAAGGAAATTGGATCTAGGAAATTTAAATAATACTGTCTAAAATTTTAAAAAATGGACATATAATTCTTTTGAAGTAAAAAAACTATCTACTTTGAAAAAGTTAAATTCTGGGCGAAGATCATCAAGCAAATTGATGATCCATCAAGCATCGGAGGGATGGGAAGAAGCTACTTTATGCTCCTGTTTAAAAATTGTGTTTCCATTTAAAGGCGTTTTAAGATGCATCTTCTGGGAGAAAAATGGATGTGTATGATCATTTTAAAAATGAAAATATTTGGAAATACCTTTGAAACCTGCACAGTTCGATACAAGAAGTGTGTGTGTGTTGGGGGGGGCCCTTCCCAGTGAACAGGCAGACGACACTCTGAGTCCATTCCCCCTCATCCTGACCCCAGGTTCTGATGGGTAGGTTGGGGACCGATACCTTCCCAGGCTGCAGGAAAGGGACACAGGCTCTGGAATCCGACATTCTGTTCAGGCTTTAGGACATGCTCCTACAGGAATGTGTGCTCCTGCTCACAGTGGGTGAATCACTTAACCCATGGGGACCACTGGGTCCTCACCTGGGAAATGGGAAAACCCCAGGATCGTTGGGGTGATAAAATAAGGAAATGTATGCCAAGTGTGTGGTGATGAGGAGTTCTGCATGTGTGCTGCTGCTGTTATTGTTATCACGACTGTTACCATGAGTCAGGATTTCATCTGGGTCCAGGACTCTGCTGCCTGCAGGGAGCTGGCCACAGGCACTTATGTGTCAGTTCTCGGCTGGGACGGCTGCCTTCTCCCCACCAAGGTCCAGCTCAGCAGCCTCTTCCCCCGGCATGTGGAGATTCTGAAGGGATGGCATAGAGTTTGTTTTTCATCTTCGCTATTTTCATCCAACTCCGTTTGATTGGGAACAGGCTCTCCTCTTGCCACCTGTCAGGGGAATGCCTTTGCCAGAGAGGAGGGTCTGCTCCCTGTTCCCACATGCACCAGCCATCAGCTGTTTCCCATTTTCCTCACCTGGAGGGCTTTAGGCCAGCCATTCTGAGGATTGGTGCCACCAAGGTGAGAAGAGAAAAAGCATCTGGTCTGGGGGCAGTCCATTGTCTCGGCAGCAGGGTCCTGTCTCTCTCGTGCTGCGCATCCGGTTTTCAGCTGATCCTGCCCTGCTCTTCTTTGTAAGCACACCGGCTGCTGACACATTGTCTATTTCCCCATGACCTGTCCTGCCCTGTTGCTGCAGCCCCTGACAATCTTTGTTTGGACTCTTTGCATTTCTTCTCTTGACTTGAATCTCCTAACTGCCATCTTGAACGTTTTTGGCTTGTTTGGTCTCTGAATACACTGCTGCCCGATTCTCCTTCCGTGTCTCCATTCTCTTTCCCAGCTCTTTCCTCATTCAGAGAGAGCAAGTCAGAGCGAACCAGTTGAAGGCAGTGAGTATTGCGTGGAAAGAGCGTGAGCTTTGTAAGCTTGCAGACCTGAATTTGAATCCTAGCTCAGCAACTTACTTGCCCTGAGGCACCAGGTAAATCACTTAACCCCTTTGAGTCCTGGATCTTTCATATATCAAGTCATGAAAACCACAGCTCTGTCATGGTGCTCACAGGTGCCCTTTGCATGTGGTCAGCAATATAAGACCGTGGCTCTGCATCAGGGAACTGGGTCAGTAACTGATAAAACATTATAACAGGCCTGAATCTGTGAACCAATGGTGAAAAGATAACTGTGAGGTTATCCAGATTAAATCAAGATCCGTATAATAGCCATTTGCTGTTTGGATTGAAAATGCCATCATTGCCTAAACATCTCATTCAGGGAAAGCATCTGTCTCTGTTTCTACAAAGCCAGCCTTGGCCTATGACCTAGGAATTTGGATTGAGCAGCATGATGACCGTCAGTAGTGACGGACGTGTGTGGACAGGCCTACTGCAAGCTCGTCCCGGAGCCACAGAGCACAATGGAAGCGGACGCTAATGCCAAGCATCAGGAAAGTGTCAGATCTGCTTGGCTTTTCTTCTCCTTTTTAGTTCTTTCTTTCGATTGTATCTTGTTTCCTGTAACTTCCTTATAGTTTGTAAGTGGGCCAATGAATCTCAATTGAACATTTTATTCAATAAGATTACTTTTATAAGAGAAGTTGAATTGTGGTATACCAAAATCTCCTTTACTTTAGGAGACATCCAGAAAGAAAATCGAGATTTCCAACTTCTGAAACTGAGTTCCCTGTCAACCCAGTAGCAGTTCCCCCACATTATGACAAAGCTTCATTAGAGCTATAGGCCTGTAGGGTCAGGCCGAATTAATCCAGCCACATTATTAACAGCAGACCTCACATCCCTTCCTCACACAGTGCACGGATTGTTTGGGACCCTGCTCATTTTTTCTGCCTCTGTATTCCTAGAAAGGGGATTTAAATTATATACTATGGCTGTTTAGAAAGAACCCCACTCAATCAAGCATTTAATATTGAGATATTACCCAAGCCTGACTCTTAGAAATAGACATTGATCCTGCCCCTGAACGTGGCCCTGGAAGAAACAGTGGCGTTTTCTGTTCAGAGAAGAGCAGGCAGCGTTTTCCAGTCGTCTGTGCCTTCGTGGCGCAGAGGTGGCACCGTCATTAAGCTCCAGGCTGCACTCCTAGACAGCCCCCCACCCAGTCCTAAAAATGAAGGGTGACGTCTCGAAACACACTTCTCGTGATACTCTCTTTCCAAATTAACACAGATAAAGGTCTCCAAAAGCTATCAAGGCAACTTATGACAGAGATGGATGTAAGCAATACCCGGTTAAGTATATCCATTAATCACTATTTTTAGAATTTTTTATAAGCAAAATTTTTTTATTTTTTAGTCATAGTTTGCCTTTGAACAAAGCTATCTGGTTAACTATTTAAGTCAAAGTGGATATCGTTAACTCTTTCTCTCCCTTGGATTTAGTCTAGAGCGCTAGAGGAATTCAGTAGTATATCTTAGCACATGATCTAGAAAACCTGTCCTCTCCTCAGTGATTGAATGATTCTTGGCCTCTCATTAGACTCATTAAAAGGCACTTAGCAGCCACCTGCATGTGGTGCTTTGTATGACATGGCCACAGAGGAAGCAGAGAAGGGCCCACTCTCTGGGAATGCATGCTTTGTTCCCCACTCTGGAGACCTAACAGCAAGTGAGGCTTATACTCTGCCGGGAAGGTAGTCTGGAGTGAGATCAGCTAGATCGTGACGGACAGGAAAATTCTGTTTCCATTTTTCCACATTTGTGTTCTTGTCAGACTACATAGACAAGCTATATTTTGGCTCAGAATGCCAGGAAGTAAAAATGTGTAAAAGTGTGTGTGTAAGTGTGTGTGTGTATGCATGGGGACCCCCATGAATGTGTACATATACACTGGCCGTAATGTACTTGCTAATTCTCAGCTCTGGAAAGGTAGAAATAACAGCCATTCTTCTCATTTACATCTAGAGATCTTGGACAACACATTGTAGGACTAGGAATCTGCAAAGAAGATCCCTGAATCTGAGGGATGGTTTCCATTACAGTGGGGCAGAAATGTCCTTGAGCTGTCGCATTTTCTCTTTTCGTGACAGACATATTTACTTACTGCCCCCTTTAAACTTTGAGATACAGTTGCTGTGGGCGTGGCTCCTGACCTCCCAGGAAGCACACCTGGAGCTCCTGGCTGACTCAGCTTTGCCTCTGTCTGCAGATCACCTCGGAGTCCTCTGGGAGTTGGAGCCTAAGGATGATGGTCAGATCTGCTTGCTGTCCAGGCTCCCTGTCATGTCTTAAGTTCAGACAACTCTGTACTCTCAACCAACCCCTCACCCCACCCCTAATGTTAATAGAGAGGCTGTAATATGTGGTGATAGCCTTACTTCACAGCACCTTCTTTTCTCCAGTGCCCTGGTTGTGCTCCTTTTTGGACTACAATTATCTTGTTCTTATGGAGTATCTATTGCTATGGGGCCTTCCTGGGTGGCATGTCCATTATTTAGTGTCTGATGACTTGATGCGTCAGGCAAGGCTGTAGGTGCAAGCTGAGTGATAGTCCATTTCTGAGGCCCTTCTATCCTTTCAAGGCCCCAGGTTCCTCATCGATGTACCATCATATACCTTGGCTGCAAGGAAGGGTCAAGCAACACAAGGGCAGCATACAACTATCAAGGGTAACTCAAATGACATGTTTTTAAGAGAATAATTCTCTTCCTCTGAGGTATCAAAATGACTTCAGGACCATGGTTTCCAAAACTTGGCCATGGGTTCTGGTCCAAGATGGCAACCTAGGTGGCTCCTGAATGAACTCCCCTCCTCCCATGAACACACTGAATCTATAGACACACGTGGAACAATTGCCTCTGAAGGAAATCCAGAAACCAGCTGAGTGATTCCTACACGTTGAGTAAATGAGAAAAAACCCACATTGAATTGGGTAGGAAAGGCTGACACACTCTCACCATAAACCCCACCCCTGGCACAGTGACATGCATTTGGGAGGGAACTCACAACTCCTAGCTTCTCTTTGAGGAGTGAAGTGTTTGGACCCAATATAAGACTTCCACCTGAAGAATGGGCCCCTAACACACCTACCTCTGAAAGCCAGCAGGGCTTGTACCCAAGAGACCCACTAGACTATAGCAAACAAAGAAACAGTTCTTAATGGGCTTGCAAGATCTTACTATGGCTATCCTCCCAGAAGTCACTGCAGAGGGAGTAGAAAGAAACATCCATCTCCCAATCTTTCCCTGAAAAAGCCCTATTTGCAGATCTTAAAAAGTGCAGCCTGAGTGGCAGTCTCCTATTTTAGCACGCATCTAGAGGCCAGCAGTGATCCTCCTAGGAGAACAGGGAGGACAGAGGGAGCCATCTCCATGTTCTCCCTCTGTCTGCTCCTGGTAGCGGGTATGTCTTAGAAAGGAGCTTGTGCACACATCTAGTGCCCTGGCTTTTGTGGCTGCCATCCAGCGGACACATCCCTTGATTTTCTGGCTCTGGTGGTCAGTGAGGCTTGGGCCCATAGGACTGAAGTAAACAAAAAAACAGTTCTTAAGCAGCTAGCACCCCCCCCGGCCCCCCCCCCCCCCCACCCAGGGCTCAGTGCAGAGGGAACAGACAGACTGCCCATCTCCCAGGCTTCGCTTGAAAGAGACATGTTTGCATACTTCACATGCCACTGCCTGGGGTCTGGTTTCTAACCAGCCTGCATCTGGGTGCTGACTGAGATCCTCCCTTTTGGAACACTGACAGGTCTTGGCATACCCTTAGCTACTGGAATCCATGAAGAATGGAGCTCGGATAATTGCAAAGATGTGAGAAAAAACCAAAAGCTAGGCCCAGACTGAACAATAACATTCATTTCTTCCAGGAGACCACTCTGTCAAGACTGGAAGGTGTGGGGTGGGCCTGGTGGCGTAGTGGTTAAGTTTGTGTGCTCTGCTTTGGCAGCCCAGGGTTCGCAGGTTTGGATCCCAGGCTAGGACCTAGCACCACTCATCAGGCCATACTGTAGCAGCGTGCCACATAAAATAGAGGAAGACTGGCACAGATGTTACTGCAGGGACATTCTTCCTCAAGCAAAAAGAGGAAGATTGGCAACAGATGTTAGCTCAGGGCCAATCTTCCTCACTAAAACAACAAAAAAGACTGGAGGGGGTGACTATTTTATCTACTGCCAAGAAACCAACACAGAGAGTCAAGGAAAGTGAATAAACAAAGGAACATGTTCCAAACAAAAGAATAAGATAAAACTCCAGACCTTAGTGAAATGGAGCTAGGTCTTTACCTAATAAAGAACTCAAAATAATGGCCATAAAGATATTCACCACAGTCAGGAGAACAACACATGAACAAAGTGAAAATTTCAACAAAAAGATAGAAAATATACGAAAGGATCAAACAGAAATAACAGAGCTGAAAAATACAGAAACTGAACTGAAAAAAATCAGTAGAAGCTTCAATAACAGACTAGCTCAACAAGAAGTAAGGATCAGTGAACTCAAAGACAGGGCAGTGGAATTCATCCAACCAGAGAAGTCAAACGAAAGAAGAATGAAAAAGAATGAAAGTATCTTAAGGGACTTACACCACTAAGTGGACAAATATTTGCATTACAGGGGTCCCAGAAGGAGATGAGAGAGAGAGGGGGGCAGAAAGCTTACTCAAAGAAATAATGGCTGAAAATTTTCCTAACCTAGGGAAAGAAGCAGGCATCCAGATCCAGGAAGCCCAGAGAGTTCCAAATAAGATGAATCCAGAGACACAAACTGAGGCACATTATAATTAAATTGTCAAAAGTTAAAGACAAGAGATGCTAAAAACAGCAAGAGAAAAAGAAAACTTATTTTTTGTAAGGGAACCCCCAAAACTATCAGCATATTTTTCAGCAGAAATTTTGTAGGCTAGAAGGGACTGGCATAACATATTCAAGGTGCTGAAAGAAAAAAACCACCAACCAAGGTTACTCTACCCAGAAAAGCTGTTCTTCATAACTGAAGAAGAGATAAAGAGTTTTCCAGACAAACAAAAGCTGAAAGAGTTCATTACCACTAGAGTGACCTTACAAGGAAAGTTAAAGGGACTTCTTCAAGCTTTAACTAAGGACACAAATTAGTAACAAGAAAACACATGAAAGTATAAATATCACTGGTAAAGGTAAACATATAGTTAAATTCAGAATACTTTAATGTTTCAACGGTGGGGAGTAAATCACGTATAGATCTAGTATGAAGATTAAAAGACAAATTAGTAAAAATACTATAACTACAATAATTTGTTAATAGATACACAAGATAAAAAGATGTACATTGTGACATCAAAAACATAAAATATAAGAGGGGGAGAGTAAAATGTAGATCTTTAGTATACGTAGAAACCTAAGTTGTGATCAGCTTAAAAAGACTGTTATAAATGTAAGACGTTATATATAACCCTCATGGTAACCACAAAGCTGACAGTAGATAAACAAAAGAGAAAGAGAAAGGAATCTAAGCACACCACTACAGAAAATCATCAAATCATGAAGGAAGAGACAAAGTAAAGAAGAAAGGAACAAAGGAATTATAAAACCGCTAGGAAACAATTAATAACATGACAATGGTAAGCCCATACCTATCAATAATTACTTTAAATGTAAATGGCCTAAATTCTCCAATCAAAAGACACAGAGTGACTGAATGAATAAAAAATGAGACCCAACTATATGCTGCCTACAAGAGACTCACTTCAGATGTAAGGACACACGCAGACTGAAAGTGAAGAGATGCAAAATATATTTCATGCAAATAGAAAACAAAAGAAAGCAGGGTTAGTTATACTTATATCAGACAAAAAAAACCTTTAAGACAAAGATTGTAATACGAGACAAAAAAGGATAATTAAAATAATGATAAAAGTATTGATCCAACAAGAGGATGTAACATTTGTAAATAATTATGCACCCAACACAGGAACACCTAAATATATAAAGCAAATATTAACAAACCTGAAAGGAGAAACAGACAGCAATACAATAATAGTAGGGGACTTTAATACCCCACTTTCAACAATGGATGGACCATCCAGGCAGAAAATCAATGAAGAAACATTGGACACATGATGATGACACATTAGGCCAGGTAGACTTAATAGACATTTACGGACATTCCACCCAACAGCATCAGAACACACATTCTTCTCAGGCACACATGTAACATTCTCCAGAGCAGATCATTTGTTAGGCCACAAAACAAGACAATAAACTTAAGAAGATTAAAATCATATCAACCATCTTTTCTGACCACAGTGGTATAACACTGGAAATCAATTACAAGAAGAAAACTGGAAAATTCACAAATATGTGGAGATTAAATAACATGCAACTGAACAACCGATGAGTCAAATGAGAAATCGAAAAATACCATGAGACAAATGAAGATGAAAATACAACCAAAACTTATGGGATACAGCAAAAGCAGTTCTTAAAGAGAAGTTCATAGCAATAAATGCCTACATTTGAAAAAAGAAAGAGCTCAAATGAACAACTTAACTATACCCCTCAAGGAATCAGAAAAAGAGGAACAAACAAAGCCCAAAGTTAGTGGAAGGAAGGAAATAACAAAGATCACAGTGGAAATAAATGAGAGACAAAAAAGATGACAGAAAAGATCAATGAAACTAAGAGCTGATATTTTGAAAAAATACACAAAGTATACAAACCTTGGCAAGACTTACCAAGCAAACAGAGAGATGACTCAAATAGACAAAATTAGGAATGAAGGAGGAGACATTACATCTAACATCACACAAATACAAAAGATAATAAGAGATCATATGAACAATTATATGCCCCAAATTGGACAACCTGGAAGAAATGGATAAAATCCTAGAAACATACACCCTACTGAAACAGAATCATGAAGACAGAGAAAATCTGAAAAGATCGGTTACTAGTAAGGAGGTTGAATCAGTAATAAAAATCTCCCAACAAGAAAAGTCCAGGACCAGATACCAAACATTTAAAGAATTAATAACAGTCTTTCTCGAACTTTTCCAAAAAACAGAAGAGGAGGGAGCAACTTCCAAACTCATTTTAAGAGGCCAGCACTACCCTGATCCCAAAACCAGAAAAGGAAACTACAAGAAAAAAAAATTACAGGACAATATCCCTGATGAACATAGACGCAAAAATCTTCAACAGAATATTAACAAAATGAATTCAACAATACATTACGTTAAAAGGATCATGAACCACGATCGAGTGGGATTTATGTGAGGGATACAAGAATGGTTCAACATTCACAAATCAATCATTGTGATACAGCACATTAGCAAAATGAAGGAAAAAATCATATGATAATCTTAATAGATGCATAAAAAGCATTTGATAAAATTCAGCATCCTTTCATGATAAAAACTCTAAACAAAGTGGGTATAGAGGGAACATACCTCAACATAATAAAGGCCATATGTGTCAACACCACAACTGATATCATACTCAATGGCGAAAAACTGAAAACTTTTTTCTAAGATCAGGAACAAGACAAGGATGCCCACTCTCACCATTTTTATTTGATATGGTACTGGAAGTCCTGGCCAGAGCATTTAGACAATAAAAAGAAATAATAGGCATCCAAATTGCAAAGGAAGAAGTAAAACTTCTCTGTTTGCAGATGACGTGGTATTAGAAAACTGAAACTTCCACCAAAAAACTGTTAGAACTAATAAATTCAGTGAAGTTGAAGGATACAAAGTCAACATACAAAAATCAGTTGCATTTCTATACGCTAACAAGAAATTATCAGAAAGAGAAATTAAGAAAACAATCCCATTAACGACAGTATCAAGAAGAATAAAATACCTGGGAATAAATTTAACCAAGAAGATTATTTAACAATAGAGAGTCTGGAGATGAGCCCACATATCTATGGTCAATTAATTTACAACACAGGAGCCAAGAACATACAGTGGGGAAAGGATAGTCTCTTCAACAAATGGTGCTGGGAAAACTGGACAGCCACATACAAAAGAATGAATCTTTTATCTTATACCATATACAAAGATGAATTCAAAATGGATTAAAGAATTGAATGTAAGACCTGAAACCATAAAACTTCTAGGAGAAATCATAGGGGGTGAGCTCCTTGACATTGGTCTTGGCAATCAGTTTTTGCATTTGACACCAAAAGCAAAGTCAACAAAAGCAAAAATAAACAAGTGGGGCTACATTAACCTAAAAAACTTCTGCATGCAAAGGAAACCATCAACAAAATGAAAAGGCAATCTACAGAATGGGAGGAAATATTTGCAATTTGTATATCTGATAGGAGTTTAATATCCAAAATATATGAAGAACTGATAAAAACTTAATAGCAAAAAAAAAAATCAGATTAAATAATGGGCAGAGAACTTGAGCAGACTTTTTCCAAAGAAGACATACAAATGTATACAGCAGGTACATGAAAAGATGCTCAATGTCGTTAATCGTCAGGGAGATGCAAATCAAAGCCACAATGAGATACCACCTCACACCTGTTAGAATCGCTCTAAACAAAAAGGCAAAAGATAGCAAGTGTTGGTGAGGATGTGGAGAAAAAGGAACCTACACTGTTAGTGGGAATGTACACTGGTGCAGCCACTGTGGAAAACAGTGTGGAGGTTGCTCAAAAAATTAAAAATCAAACTACCTTATGATCCAGCAATTCCACTTCTGGGTATATATCTGAAGGAAATGAAATCACTACCTTGAAGAGATACCTGCACCCCCAAGTTCTTTGCAGCATTATTTACTATAGCCCAAACTTGGAAACAACTTAAAAGTATCCACTGACAGATGCATGGATAAGGAGGATGTGATATGCACACACTCATGCACGTGCAGGCACACACACACACACACACAATGGAATATTTTATTCAGTCATAAAAAAGAAGGAAATCTTGCCGTTTGTGACAGTGTGGATGGACCTTGAAGGTATTATGCTAAGTGACATAAGTCAGACAGAGAAAGACTAATACTACGTGATCTCACTAAGATGTGAAATCTAAAACAACCGACCTCATAGAAACACAGAACAGATTGCTGGCTGCCAGAGGTAGGAGGTGGAATGGGGGAAATGGGTGAAGGAGTCAAAGGCAGAAACTTCTAATTATGAGATGAAGTCCCAGGGATGCACCGTACAGCATAGTCGCTAGTCGCTATGGTTAACAACACTGTTTTACATGTTTGAAAGTTGCTGAGAGAGCAATCTTAAAAGTTCTCGTCACAAGAAAAATAATTTGTAAGTACGTGAGGTGAGGGATGTTATCTAAACTTATTGTGGTGATCTTTTTGCAAAAGATGCATGTATCAGATTGTTATGTTGTATATCTTAAACTAATATAATGTTACATGTCAATTATTTCTTAATAAAATGGCCAACTGGAAAAATGATAGTGAAACAAACAAGCAAAACCTCCGCGATCACAGCGGTCCTTCTGGTGACCTGCTCTTTTGCTCGCCCTCTGGCTCAGCGGCTCTCAGGTCCAGGCCTATCCACGTGGGGAGAGGTCCTGCCTTACCCGCTGTGCCGCAGTGCCGTTCTCTGCAGTTGCTGGCCGCTGTCTGGTTCGCCCTCGCCCCCTGCACAGCTCATCTGGTCCCCGGACTCCACTCCTCCAAATCCCAGACACCATGAAGGAGAGCAAGCTCCCAAGGTGGGTTATTTGTTGACACAAAACTCAGGACCAAGCCCCAGATTTTCAGTTCATGCAGATTGTTTGCTAGATTTGCCCTGATACTTTGGGATTCTTGTGCAAGGCAAATATCCTGGGCATTTTCCAGAGGTGTGATGGCAGGTTGAGCTTGTGTGTAGGTTAAGAAGGCAATGCTCTGAGGCATGATCTGAAGACTACTGATAACTGACCCTGTACAGGGTCAGAAAGAAAACAGAAAGAAACAGAAATCAAGCGGCTCCGGCACACCATGCTGTTCAAATTCACCACCTTACACAGTCCTTTGCTCTGAGGCATTGACGTTAAAATGCAAATGCATTATCTGAGAAGGCTTATACTACGGAGGAAAGTGTGCCAGGCCGAGTATCAGCAAATTGGCTTCAGCACTCCCCAGCTAAGTGACCTTTCTGTGGAAGCACAGAACACGGGCAAAGAGGCGTCCCAGAGGCTCTTTCTACCCCGTGTATGAAACTCCCCTAAACCGTCCTTGAAGGTTTCCAATACCAGGGATCACAACATGAGCAACATTATTCATTTACATGTCCTTCCTTTCTTGAGTGCAAGTGAGCCTCCTGCTATCTTTCGTGTGATTGCCGCCTCTTCTCTTTTCCAGCTGAGACACCCTCGATCCCTTCAACTTTTCTTCTCCCCTGCTGTCGGTCCAGACATGTTTATTTCTGTGAACTGGAAGCCACCATGATGTTCACAGTGTGCGTCATAGGTACACTAAGTAGCATAGAGAAGGCAGGGACATTGTTGCTCTTTTTTTTTTTTTTTTTTGAGGAAGATTAGCTGTGAGCTAACATTTGCCACCAATCCTGCTCTTTTTGCTGAGGAAGACTGGCCCTGAGCTAACATCCATGCCCATCTTCCTCTACTTTATATGTGGGATGCCTGCCACAGCATGGCTTGCCAAGCTGTGTGTAGGTCCACACCTGGGATCTGAACCGGCGAACGCTGAGCCACTGAAGCAGAATGTGTGAACTTAACTGCTGTGCCACCAGGCCAGCCCCATGCCACTCTTGACATATGAAAGCCCAATTTTTATTAACTTTTGGGGAGCCACATGGTATTTTCATTCCTTTTTAGTTAAAATCAACAAAAGCCTCTAAGTCTTTTCCTGGTGAGCTGTCAAGCCTCTCCTTCCCCTTCCAGGTGGGGAGCAGATCTTGACCCCAAGGGTAGGATTTTAAATTTGTCTCAAATACTTTTATCTTGGCTAACGTTGAACAACTGGCAGATTTTTCAGAATCAATTTTCTCATGTCCAAAATGATAATGATGGTACCTCTTCTGTCCACCCGTCCTTCCCGCTGTGCAAGCAGAGAGGTGATAAATGTGAAGGCTGCAAGGTGCCTGCTTTAGGGCCAGCTCCAAACCATTGGTGGTGGCTTCCTGAAGTGCGGTATTGAGATGACTTCTGAGGACCTATCTGGACTCTGCTGGAACGAGAACTGTGATGGATTTGTGACCTCTGCCATGGTGTGTGTGTGTGTGTGTGTGTGTATACGTGCACACCCAGTACACTTTTCCTGACACAGATTTCTCATACTTATACCCATGCGGGAAATACTATCATTATTAATTTGTTAATATTTGAACCCATATTAATCATCCAATGTGCCTTAGAAGGCAGGTACATTTTGATGAGAAAGGAGCACAGCATACTACACAAAAGGGTTTTCTAGCTGGAACCCGAGGGCATTGTGGGGTAGAGGTGAGGGTGAGGGCCGTCCCTGAAAGGAGGGACTGGAAGGCCATGGTCCATGATCCAATTCATTTACCTCTCAAATGTGATTCTAGGAGCAGTCCTAGGCTAGTCCTAGCAGGCCCTAGGAACATGGGTTGACGTAAGCTCTACAGACTGCCCTTGCAAGGACTTTAGACTAGGGGTGCAAACTCTAATGCCTACAGGAGACGTATTGGTAACATCAGTGGGGAGGTGGACCAGGGAGGCTGTACGGAAGCTGGAGAGTGGGCTGAAGTGGGGAGTACCTGCTCCATTGAAAAGGAGCAGGCACGCCCCAGTGTCAGTCGTTTACTGTCAGAAGTGAATGTGTGTTCACTGTTGCCAGAACACTCTACTTTTAGAGAAGCTGAAAATCTGACATTTTACATAAAAGATTCCATTTAAAAATGTTGACTCAATTAAAAAAATAACTGTGGATTCGACAAAGTACATCTGTGGGACAGATTCAGTCTCCAGCTGCCAATTTGGGACCTCTGTTCTAGATGCCACTAGAAAAGGAAAAACTAACTCATTAACAAATGCTTACGCACGTTCAATGGAATCTTATTAATCTGGGCCAACAGACAATTACTGTTCACCAAAAGCTCCAGGTTAGCAGACATGGATTTGACCTATAGGAATCCGGGATTGCAGCAGAGGGTGATAATTTCAAGACGCAAATGATTGTAATTAAGATAGAAACAGCGAGTGCCACAAGAGACGTGCAGTAACAATCCTATGAGGAATTATTTTCGGGGTGGGGAGCGTGTCGGTGGAGAGGAGTTGGTAGTGGGCGAGCATAGCACTGGAGATGGTCCTCATGGAATGCCAGGATTTCCTGAGAGGGAACATGATAGACAAAAGCCAGGTGAGAAATGTGGGTTTAATTTGTTGAAGGGTGAGCAGTCTGGTTTGCTTGGGACTTAGAGCAGAGACAGGGACAATCTATGTCCAGTTATGGAGGGCTCTGAAGGCACATCGCAGAAGTGTGTGCTTAATTCAACAGTCAATGAGGAGGCATTAAAGCTTCTAGGCAGGAGAAACGTAATTGGAGCTGGACCTCAGGTCAAAATGTCCAGCGTGTTCGAGAGGCAGAATGTAAAAAGACATTCTGTTTTAGCGTTGGGAAAGAGTAAGAATGGCCTAAGCTAGAATGGCAGGTGTGTAATGGAAGGCAGGGAAAGATGTGAGCAAAACTGGGGAGATAAGGTAGATGTGATTTCTCAACAGATTGGATGCAGGGACCAGAAAAGAAGTGAAAAATTATCCCCGTTTTGAAATGGGGAGATGGAAAAACAGAATATTGCGAGGTGGGGAAGGCGGGGGCCAGTGAAGAGTTCAGTTGGGTTACCTTGAGTTTAAGATGTTTTCAGTTGGTGAAGTTACAGAAGCAAAGTACAGATGTAACAGTGTGATTCTGGCATGAGGCACAGAAGTCACTGTCAGAGACAGAGAGGGAGAGAGGAGGAAGAGCGAGAGAGAAATCGAGAGACAGGCAGAGGGAGCCAGAGGGAACCAGAGGTTTGGGGAAGCGGCTGTAGGAGATAAGCTTTGACCCTAGAAGTGATGAAGGTGTGAGGATGGAGTTGTTGACAGGGGTTGGGGCGAGGAGAAGGAGAGTGGGCAGTGGAGCAGAGCAGTCTGGAGGCTAGACCTTGGAGGGTGCTCATGCTCAGTGGATGTGAGCAGGAGGAAAACAATCCAGGAATGATTCCATCTAGGGTGGAGGAAGGAATCTAGTAGAATGCCAGAACACAGATGCCAATGGAAACTGGTGGGAGAGACAGTGGTTGGCTCTTTCTAGTACGGTGGCGAGGTCTGGAGGGTAAGCTCTGCTATTGGTTTTTAATCATCGCTCTACCAAACTGTTCTCACCTGGGCCTCCAATGATCTCTTTCTCCTTAACCCAATGGCTGTATTTTAATCTTCGTTTGTCAGCAGCACTTGGTACTCAATCTTTTTTTCCTTCTTGAAACATTCTCCTTCTTTACTTTTATGAGAGCATACAGTTTTTCTTCTTCTCACGCTCTTCAAACTCAGTCCCATTTTTGACTTCCTCTTCCCCGAATCACTGTTAAATATTACTGTTAATTAGGTTTTGTCCCCTGTTCTCTTTGCTTCTTAATTTCCTGTTTCTGTCCTCCAACGACTTCAAACGCCATTTATATGTTAATGACTTCCTGATGCTATCTCCAAGTCAGAGCTCATGTCTGATCCAGGTCAGAGCTCTTGTCTGATCTGCAGACTCACATAGTCAATTGCCAATCAAACATCTCCAGTTGGATGTTTCACAAATATATCAAACTCAACACTATGAAAACTCAAGTTTTTATCTTTTTCCTTCTTCACTCCTCCTCTTCATGCCCCCGCAGAATTACCACCTCCTTTGTTCTCAATCTCAGTGATTGATGCTATTTACCCAGTTACCCAAGGCAGAACACTGGCCATCATCCTTGACTTTCTCACCTGATTACCCCGTATTCAACCAATCACTGACTCCTATGGATGTTTCCTCAATGTCTAAGCCTGACAACTTCTCTCTATCTCCATAGCAACTGCCTTGGTCCAGGTCACCATCTTCTTACGCTCTAACTGCTCTCCTTATGCCAAATCTTAACCATCTTCCACTTATTCTCTACATTACAGCTTCAAACCATTTGCATGTATCTTAAGACACTTCAATGGGTTTTCCCATCATGCAGACGATAAAGTCCAAACTTCTTAATATGGCTCACAAGATCTTAGCGTGATCTTGCCACTGCTCATTTCCCTCCCTCCTTCACTCCCTTCCTTCCATCCCTCCCTACTCTATACCCTTGTACTCCAATTCAGCTTAAAATTATTCCTCTAATAGCATGCTCTTTCTTCCCTCCTCAGTTTTATATGCCCTCTGCCTGGAAAGTATCTCTTGACAAAACTATAATTTCTTGCTAGATGCTACTACTTCATATTTCAGCTGGGATGGCTGTTCTTTTGGGAAATTTTCCTGAGTCCAGGAGAGCATTCCGCTCTTCTCTATCACATGACCATTGAGTCACAGTTGCTTGTATAATTCTGCCCACCTCTCCTAATTGTAACCTACCATATAGTTTTTCTTGAATCTTGTGTGTAGTACATTGCCTGAAATATAACCTCTTAGTAAATATTTGCTGAATTGGCTATGAATGAGCTATTAGCTTTGGCAGATAGAAGATAGATTGTGACTTGAATAGCCAATTCAGTAGGATGGCTTGGATATTTTCCACCTTGTAAGATTTTTAAACGGTTGCAGGTCTTGGAGAAATGAATCAGTGACCGAACCCTGACTTTGCCACCAATTAGGCAGAGTGAAATCCATTTCAGTAATTAAGACACAGAATCACAGATTACATTTTAAAGAAATACAGTTGTATTGTTTTAAAGCAACAAAGGAAACAGAGTTATCAAAATGGATAACAAGGACTTATAATTAACTTATCAATTTGAACCAAATAGGTGCACCTGAATTACAAAAAAAGAAAGCTTTCACTCAATCATTTTCCCTGAGTTTGTCACTCTATTAGTTTGTCTGCACTTTTTTTCTAATAGGCTGTGCAACAATAAACCTTAGTACAAATGAATGAATAAGAATCATAGGCTTTAAGCCTCAAAAGGGATTTAAAGATGATCTAATTTAAATCCCTGACTTTGTAGTTGGGTAATGAAGTTTCGGCTGTTTAAGAAAACACCTTACATATGTATATTTAATCAACAGACATTTATTGATTACTTACTATACAAGGTATTGTACTACATGGAGTTGGGGGAGTTACAGAAATACACGACATGAATCACTTAACGCTATCTCATTTTAATGGCTCCTGTGTCAATTAGTTTACTGTCTACCCTGAAAGCTTGATAAGTTTACATAAACAGACAACAAACTCTCCCAGTTAGGGTAAGAACCAAGTGAGTGTTAGAGATAAGAGCTTGTGGGAAGGAAGGCAGGCAGCAGTGACTTTGGGCTGGGCTGGTCAGGAAAAAGCTTGAAAATTCTTAGGAGACTTCATTGTACAGAGTGCCAGCCCCAGAATCAAGCCGTCTGCTCTGTATCTGTTATCTCTGAGCATCCAGAAAACAATCACATATTCCCAGGAGGGACTAGAGTGATGCTGAGGTAGAATGCAGATGTGACAACCAGTGAGACGAAGGACTTGATGGGGGCCGGCCTGGTGGTGTGGTGGTTAAGTTCACATGCTCCGCTTGGGCAGCGCAGGGCTCACATACCCAGATCCCTGGCACAGACCTAGTACTGCTTGTCAAGCCATGCTGTGGCAGCATCCCACATGAAATAGAGGAATTGGCACAGATCTTAGCTCAGTGACAATCTTCTTCAAGCGAAAAAAAAAAGAGGAAGATTGGCAACAAATGTTAGCTCAGGGCCAATCTTCCTCACACAAAAAAGAAGGGCTTGATGGACAAGATGGTTCAATATGCACAGAATGAGCCGTCCCAGGTTGAGCCCTCTGTGGAGGACTTCATTCTGTCGAGGTCTGCAGCAGGCGGTCATTATAAGATGCTGAGAGAGTAAATCATTCTTCTGTTTATAATAGAATAGAAAAAGCTTAATTACATTTCTTACTTTCCTCATTAAACTCAGGCTTTTTTTTTTAAGTTGATTATTTAGATCCTCCGACATGTCAGCACTATGTTTTCAGCTGTTGACCTTTTCTCTCCTACTTTCTCCTCCTCAGTTAGAGCGGGAAATATATTCTCAATGAAAACAATTGGAAGAATCTTCATCAGTTCATAGTTTCAATTTATAAGGGTACGTGTCTGGACTTTTCTGTTGGTTTTCCTATCTAGGACATCATCCTTCAGGTCCATATAATTTGGCACTAGTGTTCCCCCAGCCCTTTTCTGATGGTGATACCATTAAACGGCCCAGGATGGAGAGAAGCGCTTGTGTTGTTTCCCATAGTCATACATCTTGATTATGAAAGCTATGAAAAATATCAGAGAGTTTATTTGTAGGTCTGAAGAGAGTGGTAATCCTTTAGGAAAATTGAGGCTTGAATAATTGACTTTTCATAGACATAATTAACAGATTTCTCATGCTCAGTTATAAAACCTCAATCCTGTGTCCTTATATCCATTGCTAGTTTTTGAACTTCCCCACCAGTTGTAGCTTTGTTTTTAAGCATGGACTTCTGCTGGCTAAGTGTTGTGTTGGGGAAATGCTAGCACTCAGGATCCAACCCACCTATTTTTAATGATTGACCAGCCAACTTGTCCCTTTCCACCTTCTCATTTTTTAAATGGAATTGAGGGTTGTTTTTGGCACATCCAGCAGCCTGTCCGGAAGGCAGGAGCTAAACGTATTTATAGAAAAGGGTTGAAGTCTGAACTGGTGGTGATTCTTATCTGTCAGCTCTTTGATGCTGCTGCTGTCAAAATAATTTGTTTTCCAGGAGCTGACTCACCAAACTCCTATTTAGAAGTAGTAGTTAATCTTTAATTAGTAGTGATGCAAAAACAAAAACTATGAAAAATGCAGTAAACGTTACTTTAGATTTCAGTGTTAATTCATAAGTGTCCACTTGTATGTTGAACAGCAGTTGTGCTTTATACTTCAAATGCATCATGTCAAAAAGGAAAGAACTATGTCTCTCAAAACCGTTTTACCCTGCAGAGTGGCGGTGCAGTTCAATGGTGGGATGGGGAGACTTTGGCAAGGTTTGGGGGTTGGGAGAAGGCTCCTTAGGGTGAGTGTTGAACTGACAGCTGAGAACAGCTGTGAGAGATTCTCTTTTTTTCTGGAGCTTCTTGTGCTGTCACATTGGCCCTTCTAGATTGTTCTTCTTGTTCTCCCCTTTGGGATCATTTGTGATTGTTCTATCAGATCTTTATTTTTGAGAGACCACCTTCCCTTCCTAAAGCAATCATGCTTCTGGCCCTGATATCCAACCTTTCATTTATCTCATCTCTTTGACAATATCAGCTCTGTTCCCTTTTGTAATTTTGCCTGACAAGATTCTATCAGAACCTGTGTCTTCCTTTCGGGGATCGTACTTATTGGGCACCATTAGGTAGAGAGAAGTTGTCCTTTAACTGCTTTTCCAGAAGTACTGGCGGATTTTGGTGAAGTCTTGGTGATCGGTCCCCATTCAACCAAAGACTTTTGCTCCTGAAGCCACGCTGGCCTTGGTCACTGTTTCTCCCCTCTTCAAAGACAATGAGCCCATATGGGGTTTGACCCTGCAACCCTGACATCATTAGCATTGTTTTTGAAACAACTAGGTTAACCCAGTCACAGCATTCGTGGTTTTGTTATGCTGGTTCAACTGCCCCAGAGAGGAAATAATTTCCACTCAATTGCTTGTGAATTGCGACTCCTCTGTCCAGCAAAAGGGACCATGCTGTCTCCTGGGGTCACTGACCTGCCTCCCAGGTCATCTATAACAGTACAACGTTTTGGCTGCTTTTGCACCTGGTTGCACGCACTTCTCTGATAAGATCAGGAAGTTTTCTGAACAATATCGTGTCATCTGCCTTTGGATCAATTAATATATTTATTATTAGGATCAAATTCCTATTACCTTTTACAGATTGAGTTTACACCATTTTATTTTATTAATTGGAGAATGCTGTTTGCGTCTTAACATCAGAAATGAGAATGTGTGTTTCTTGTTATATTCAGTGGGATTTAACTCCTTTGTATAACAGTCTTAACCAAACCATTCATATAATTTTGTTTAAAAGTTATATTCCACAGTGCTGTTGGGCATTAGCAAAGCAGTCGAATATTTGAGTGCTTGCTGGAGAAAGCAGGCTGCCCGCATACCCCTCTCATCCTGTGGAAAGCTTTCTACACAAGACACAACTGATCCACTTCAGGATGGAAACCAAAGAAATGGGGCAGGAAAAAGGAGCGAGTGAGACATCAAGGACACTGGAGGGGAAGCCGTCCTCTCAGGATTCTTTATGTGATTTACAAACTGTTAAGGAACAGACACAGGCTGTTTCAATGTCATGGCAGGAAGAGCCCGTGTGGTCCTTAAGAGGCCCGCGCACGTAGTTCAGCTCTATTAAAATTCTCTGGCTCTGGCACCCATGAAATATGGCTTTAGAAGAGAATGGTTTAATGCAGGGCCTCCGTCTCCTCTCAAGGACAATGGGTGGCACCACTTGATGACAGTTACAAGCCACTTCTGTGGGGAACTTTGGCCGTTCCAATCTTGTGCTGCTTGGTCCCCTCCATCTTTAGGCGGGTCCGTGGGCTCAGCGTTGCCTCATTCCCTGCCACGTTACAGATGATCCTGACACTTCAGCCAAGCCCAGCTGATTTTTCCGGCTGGCCACATTCTCTTTATCTCGCCGCAGATCGGAGAGGCAGCGATGTTCCCGTTTATCATACGCTGTTCTGTACTGTCATTTAGAAACGCTCACACGCTCGCCCAGTGAATATTGATAAGATAGCTTTGGAATGAGATAAAATGTGGCAAAGGGAGCATATCTTCCCAACGTGATAAAGAACTTCAGAATATGTGATAAAAGCTTGCTATAAGGCCATTATTGAGAAGGAGGGGCTGCTGTGTGCCCCACGCCGGGGGTGGGGGATGAGGGGGTGCTTATTGTTTGGATCTGCTTTTTCAGAGGTTTGGGGCCTTTCATTGTGCTTCAAAGGGAAAAGCTCTGTGAAGGTCATGTTTGAATTAGAAGCTGTATTTATTATCTGTTTTCCCCGTGTTATCTATATTACAACTGCATATCGAATTTGGAAGCCTGGGATCTCCTGAAGGTAGTTATTGTCTAGTTCCACTTTTATCCTACCCTCTGGTGTGGTATTCGTCAGTGCCTGTTTGCATCTGCTGGGGCTGATAAGGTGGAATGCGCTACCTGACTAACGTTATTTCAGTTCTCTCGTTCTCCATCTCCTGGCTGGTTTGAAATGACTGTCGCCTCTGGACTGTAGTCATCTGCTAAGATAACACGGCTTCTGGCTGCAGCCCCTCCCTCATCACTTTGAAGTAATGGTGGCTCCAGATATTACCAGCCAGTAAGACGTCCTAGTCACTGTGTGAACAAGAAAGGGAAAGGATCTGAAGGAGGGGGTCCCAGGGGGATGAAAACGAACCAAAGCTGGTTTGTTTATAACCAAAGCTGGAGCTCGCTCCTTGTTCAGAATTCAGAGCAGGCAATTAATCTCTCTCATCTGAAAGTCGTGCTAATGTCTCCACTCTACTATAGAGCTTCTGCTCTGGTAGGTACAGGAAAGGTAGGCAGGGGGCCACGGGCAGCATCCTTGACCTGACCTCATGAGGAAATATTTTCTAAGAGTATCTAACTTTATTTAATTTAGGAGAGAAGAAATAATATTAATAAATAACAGCTAGTATTTATTTTAAACCCACCATTTGCCAAGTATTAGAGTTTATGTCACTCTTTGAAACAACCAACGAAGTAGACCGTGCTAAAATCACCATTTTACAGAGGCTGGCTTAAAAGATTAAGTGACATGCCCCAGGTGGCATAGATGTGTGAGAGAGATGAGTCGAGCGCACGCATCCTCACGGTTTTCTCAGTGAGGTTTCTCTTATCGTGTCACTCCTCCCTGTCCGGAGGAGACAACGTTGCTTCGAAACACAGCCTTCCCCGGGCACTGGGGGCATCTGAAGGACTGACTCATAGGGGTTGTTTTCCAGCTTTATTAAGGTATAATTGATATATAACATTGTATAACTTTAAAGTGTACAACATGCCGATTTGAGAACACATATATCGTAAAATGATCGCCACCACTGCATTAGCTAACACCTCCATCACAGCACATAATTGCCTTTTCTTTTTTGTGGTGAGAACATTTAAGATCTACTCTCTTAGCAACTTTCAAGTACAGTTTATTAACTCTAAGCGCCATGCTGAACATTACCTCCCCTGAACCCATTCATCTTATAACTGGAAATGTGTACCCTTTGACTAACATCTCCCCTTTTCTCTCCCCTCCCAGCCCTGGTAACCTCCATTCTCCTCTGTTTCTACATAGTTCGCGTTTTTAGATTCCACATATAACTGAGATCATCGAGTATTTGTCTTTCTCTGTCTGACTTATTTCATTTAGCATAATACCCTGAAGGTCCTTCCTGTTGTTGCAAATGACGATCTTTCCTTCTTTGTTATGGCCGAATAATAGTCCATTGTGTATATCACATTTCCTTTATTGATTCATCTGCTGATAGACACTTGGGTTGTTTCCATATCTTAGCTATTGTGAATAATGCTGTAATGAATGTGGGAGTACAGATATCTCTTTGAGATCTTCTTGTCATTTTCTTTGGATATATACTCAGAAGTAGAATTGCTGTATCATACAGTAGTTCTATTTTTTTTAAATTTTTTAAATTTATTTTTGTTTTTTATGTTTTTAGATTTTATTTTTTCCTTTTTCTCCCCAAACCCCCCAGTACATAGTTGTATATTCTTCGTTGTGGGTCCTTCTAGTTGTGGCATGTGGGACGCTGCCTCAGCGTGGTTTGATGAGCAGTGCCATGTCTGTGCCCAGGATTCGAACTAACGAAACACTGGGCAGCCTGCAGCGGAGCACACGAACTTAACCACTCGGCCACGGGGCCAGCCCCAGTAGTTTTATTTTTAATTCTCTGAGGAACCTCCTTATTGTTTTCCATAGTGGCTGCACCAATTTGCATTTCCACCAATAGTGCACTAGAGCTCCCTTTTCTCCACATCCTTGCCAATACTTGTTATGTCTGGTTTTTCTGATAATAGACATTCTAACAGGTGTGAGGTGATATCTCATTGTGGTTTTGAATAGTATTTCCCTGATGCTTAGTGATGTTGAGCATCTTTTCACGTACCTGTTGGCTGTTTGTGCGTCTTGTTTGGAAAAATGTTTTTTCAGTTCCTCTGCCCATTTTTAAAATCAGATTTTTTTTTGTTGTTATTGAGTTGTCTGAACTCTTTGTATATTTTGGATATTAACCCATTATCAGGTTTGTGATTTGCAAAATTTTTTTTCCCATTCCATAGATTGCCTTTTCATTTTGTTGACTGTTTATTTTGCTGTCTAGAGAACTCATAGGTTTTTGAGAATCTAGGGTAAATTCATAGTGAAGTCAAGAAAGCAAGGTCAAGTCCTAACCTGTGCCTGTCTTCACATCCTCTTCTACCTGACCCTGCAGTAGAATGGTCACATTTAATTCTCTTTTGAGCTGAAGGATATCAATTGTTCATTATAAAATGTAAATGTGTTGTGAACTAAAAATTGTCTTGTCTCTTTATTACTACTATGCCCCTTTTCCCTCCATTTTCCTCAATAATCACTGGCTGGAATTAGTAATTAATATACAACAGTTGCTGCGGACTGATAGGTGCCAGGCTGCACTGTCTAGTTTTATCTCCATTTTACGGGTGAGGAAATTGAAGCCTAGAGCAGGGTAGTGAGTCTCCCTTGCCTGGATGGGAGAAATCTGACTATTCAGTCTGACGCAGTGCCTGGCACAGGCTCCTGGCACCAGCGCTGTCGTGCGGGGCTGAACAAGCAGAGAGACCACGTATGTGCCTTTGATGGTGACCGTGTGTGCAATATGTGGCCAGAGTGCTCAAAACGGCATTGGCTTTTGTTCTGAGAACTGTGTTCTATACTATTTGTGTGTGTATATACACAGAAGAATAAATAAAATTTCTATAATCTTGATGAGGATTTTGAGATTTTTTAAAAACCAAATTCCTGTTTTTTAAATTAAGCTGGGATTAAGATTTGTCCAGAGTTTCTTGTTTGTGGGGGAAAAAGTACAGCCACAGTTTATTCTAGTAATAAAGGTATGTCTTGGCATATGCAGAGAAAATGCCACGCAAAGTCTGAGTTATTATAGAGCTACCACTTGGCACAACGAAAAAGTGCTGTAGTTTCCAGATCTCCTGTCCTTTTTCAGATGAGCTTGGCAAGGATTTAGGTCACTCAAGGGAAGTTTCCAGAAGACTTGTAGTGGGATTGGAGGAATTTTAGTTGCCGCCTTCCCATTCTCTCTTTGACCTCCACTCAGAAACACCATGGCAGGAGAAAAAGTGAAGCAGAGGAAGAAAGGAGTGTATTCCTTCCAAAATACACACACATTACTGCCTTGGCCGCAACACACCAAGCCTATCTCATTCTACTATCCAAAGGAGCTCATGGAGTGTAGAAAACCCACTGAGAGAAAAATATCTTCAAAGAAAACTCATTTCTCAGGAGAATGTTAAAAGGTGAAGAGTGAGGCAAAAAAAACTTCCTTGAATTTTTGTTTTTCTTTTGGATTCTATTTCCCTTTGCTAAAGAATAAAGACAACGCTATCTTCTTTTGCCTTTCTTCCTCTGCATTTTAATTATTTGTTCTTTTGCCTTTAATTCTTAGGTTTCTAGATATAGAGTATTTTAGAAATGCAAAGTATTTGTTATTAATGTTTATCACTGCATGTTTTTTAATTTTCAAAAATGTTCATATTCATATTGTTTATGTATTTTCTTCCATTAGCTCATTTTTGCTTTAATGGCAATTTTATTTCATAGCTTAAATTTTCTCTGATCCTTATTACTGAATGGGTTACTTTAATGAAAAATGGGAGTAATGACTGTTTCTACTCAAGAAAATCTCTTTATTTCACTGCAAGCTGTCACTCTTATTTGTGAGATGAGATTATTTGAAATGGGATGGAATCCTGTAAAGCAGACTGCCCTAAGAAATCCCGATGTGTCGTGATGAGAGGAAGCTTCTATTTCTGATTGAAATCAAAACATTGAGCATATATTTGACTAGCCTTGTAAATAATTTTAAAAAGTAACAGCACAAAACTGCTCACAAAGTTCTCATTCTCTCCTCTCCTCCCTGGAACTTATTTAGCCATTTAAACTCTCGAAATTTTCAATACTGAAATAGTTAATAGAGAATATTAATAGAATTCTCTCTTCTTCTCCAAGTAATATAAAGAATAAAAAATATCATTCCAAAGATCTATAGGATCTGTAGCAGTAACCTAAGTTAACAGAGGTTGTTAATTGAAGCTAACTTTTCTAGATTTTGGTTTGTCTATTCATCGGTCACACTGCTTATAGCTAGCTCCCAGGCTAGTAAATGTAAAGGAAGAATCTGAAAAATACAGTGTACAGAGTTTTCAGTTGTGCGGAAAAGTCATTCAAAGTTTGTGATGATTTGTAATGAAGCCTAGGAAATGTGTTAGAGTGTGTTAAGAGTCAAATGAGTCAATTTAAACACACTTTTAGAAAGATGTTACTCTGTTCAAATTATTATAAGGCAAGATGGAATGGAAAATACACTTTTGTGGTTAAATATTTACCTCAAGAACTTGACCCAGCTGTTTAAAAGATCCTATTGATAACTATAGTAATGATGTCATTTTTTAAAGGGGAAAATAAAGATTCAGTGGCTTTGGCAGCATTGGATGGGGAGATGGACCAATGGTTTCCCAGACCTGTTAGACGTTTTCTAGTTTAACTTGGCATGTTTTATACCTTAAATTATAACGATAATTAAGGAAGATAACCTTCAGTTATGCAAACTTATTTCCTTTGGTCTTCTCTTCTCCATACATCTGGACACATCTGGTGGACATTAATTGTTTTCCTTCCCAGCATCCATTTCCCTTTCCTCCTGTAACATCTCTAGATTCTTGGGGAAATCCATCCTTTTCCCACTCTTGGTCACTGTGGTCTGGGTGGCCTTCCACCTCTTGCTCCGCAGATGGATCATGGAACCCAAGCCTGAGCCATTCAATACTTTGTGTCCTCTTAGCTATTATTGACTCCAGGGTGACGTGTCACTTAGGATAACCCAATCAGAGTGAATGCAGGAGTTTGTCAGGAGATAGGGGGCAAGAATCTCTACCTTTCCACTGGTTTTGATATTGCAAAGACATAGGGCTGGAATTGTTCCAGAACTTAAAGTTTGGAGAGAGAGAAACTGGGTCCTGAGGATGTTGCACGAACTTCTGCATCAAACCTCACCTGAAGCTTGAACTACTCCTGAAGTTTTTAATTACATGAGCCAATATATTCTCTTTTATTATCTTGCCAGTCTGGGATGGATTTTATGTCTCTTGCAACCAAAAAAAAATCCTAGGTAATCCATTTAGGTCAAGTTTAGACAGGAAGCAATAAGATGAAGACAATTTAATCTAAGGGAACAGATTGAAAGCAAAAGTGCCAACTATAGGAAATGAAGACCTTGTTGATGGAAGGTAGATGGCTCAATTTAGTGGAATTTCAGGTACACGAAGGAGAATATCAAATAAATATGGAAATTTTGGTTGGGTTTTAGTCATGGAAGGTTTTGTATAGTTGATCAAAAATTTTATTTGGGAGGCAATAGAGAAAAGTGGTATTTTCTAAGAGAGAAGTCAATGTACCTGAGCCTCATGGAGACTATTGCATGGGTTTAGTGAGGCAATACTTGGGGGTGAGCAGAATAGTTAGACATTTATAATAAGATATAGAAGGTTAATAAGGTAAACACTGTGATCACTTTACAGAACCAAGATGGACCTGCATCCAAAATTTGATTTTGATATTGAGACTGATGATGCCACACATATATACACACCGAGTATGAGAAAGTTCATTACTCACATAGTGAGGCTTTTGGGGGGAAGCAGGGTGGCTCCCAAGCACATCTGAAACTGGCGTGAGAAAGCATGCAAAAGAGATTGACTTGGAGTTTTTATGGTGGTTAGGGAGTGAGACAACGAAAAGGGTTTTTGTGTGTGGTTTGAACTTCTTATTGGCACCAAAGAAGGACTATCTAGGCTTTCTCAAACAAATAGATAATGGATAAAGCTGTTTGACACGTGAATGAGGAGGTTTGGGGACACCCATGTGGATAAGCCTTATGATCAGGGTCTGAGCTTGAGGCATATATTTAGTAATTATCCTCAAAGATGTGGTGGAAGTAAATAAGATGCCCAAAGGGGAGAAATAAGAGAGATAAGAGGAGTAAGAATAAAATTTTGAGAGACTGTCAAAAATTATAAATCACCTAAGTGTGGACAGAGAAGAACATGGAGAAAAAAGAATAACTGTGGGAGTAAGAGGCAGAGAATGGTTCATGGAGGAAGGATAAATATTTTGAAATGCTGCAGAGAAGTCAAGGGGATGGGAATTAGAAATTGGAGAACTCGTGATCACTGATTATCTTTGAGACAGGAGATGATTTTGGAGTGGTCGGTATAGAGAGCTTTAGAAAGAGTGGAAGAATGAGTGGTTGGTAGACGTAGACTACTCTTTCAAGAATTTTGTTGGAAGCGAAGGTAGAGATGGTGGTAGATAAATAAATAAAGTAGCCAAATGAAGAAATAATTTTTTAAAGTGCAAATAAAAATAAAATAAATGGCCAGATTTGAACGTATTTTGCAGAGTAAGGAAATAGAGTCTGACAAGAGAAGAAATTATAGAAAAGGGAAACGAAATAATGAATTTAGATAGAACCAAAAACAAGCAGAAAGGATTGGTTAGGGTCATGAGAGATGGAGTTGGTTTTGTAAAGAAGAGATACTTTAGAAATAAGAAGCATTGAAGAAAGCAGCGGTAGAAAATGGAGGATTTTGGGCGTAGTGAGCACAGTTTTGTGTGTGTGTGTGTGTGTGTTAAGTAGAGGCCTAAGCGTTTTTAAGAAACTCAGGACCAGGGTAGGGTTTGAGGCCAATAGAAGGGATTTGAACAGCAATGTTGGGAAAGGTGATAAGAAGTAAAATAAAGATGAATAAAAACATTGCTGAGCAAAGCAGAGTACTAACTAAAGGATAATTAGACGTACTTGCAAGGAATCACACAGTAGATTCCTCTGATCTGAAATAGTAGTCAGCAGTAAAGAAAAGGCAGGGTTACGGGATCCATCTAGGATTAGGAATTCACAACATGAGAAGATAGAAGGACAAGTGAACAAGGGAGTTGAAGTTTCTGCAAAGGAATTTATTGAAATGATGGGAGTAGAGTAAGGTAAGAGAGGAAAGAAGGGGCAGATGGTCTGAAAGAAAAGGGAGGAGTCTAGTTACCAGTTCCTGAGTGAAGAGTGGGTTCAGTGTAACTAAAGGAAGAGCTGTGTGGAAGGACAGGAAGGCACAGGACTGTCATAACTGAGACTTGTAGAAACCGGAGGAGTTCAGAGTGTTGGTGTGATCTTTTTTTTTTTTTTAAAGATTTTATTTTTTTCCTTTTTATTCCCAAAGCCCCCCAGTACATAGTTGTATATTCTTCGTTGTGGGTCCTTCTAGTTGTGGAGTGTAGGACGCTGCTTCAGTGTGGCCCAATGAGCAGTGCCATGTCCGCACCCAGGATTCGAACCAACGAAACGCTGGGCCACCTGCAGCAGAGCGTGCAAACTTAACCACTCGGCCATGGGGCCAGCCCTGTGTTGGTGTGATCTTAATCTGGATAATGGAGTGTGAACAAATATTGCTAGGGTTAAGAAAGTGGAAAAACTGAGGAATTGTCACTTGCTGTGTTTGAGGAACAGAAGGGAGGATTGTGAGCCAGAAGGTCAAATATAGAAGAGCATTCCAGGGCTTAGCCAATCTGGACAGAGTGAGCTGCAGAGGATTGAAGCTGAGCACCATTAGGACTGAAGTACAAAAGGGGTTCATGTCAAAGTAGGGCTTATGTCTAGGGGGTCGCTGGTTATGGACTACAGAAATGAGGCCAGTTGAGAAGTGTCAGTTTTATGGAAAAAGTGTGGAGAAGGGCTCAGTAAGTTGAATCTGGTCGGAAGGATGTATACAGTTAACTCACACCAGAGGTCCAAATGGAAGAGACAGGGTCTTGGTTTGGACTACCAAGTTCTAAATACTTGAAGGTGGAGTAGTGGCGGTGACGATGGGATGTGGGAGAGACATCAGGGCGGGCCAGGGAGCGGCAGACCTCTGAAAACTTGTTTCCAAAGTTCACTCCATCAACATGTATTGAGTATCTATTGACTATACAGTAATAATGAAAATAAAAATAATAATAGTAATAGTAATATGATCGCTACCATTTCTTATATTGCTTTCCATAAGCCAGACATCATGTTATACGTGACCTCATTTAATCCTCCTTACAATCCCAGGAGGAAGTGCTACTGTTAACTCCATTTTATAGAAAAAGGATCTAAGATTTAGATAAACTAAGCCACCTGCTCGAGGCCACACAGCCAGGACTAAACCAGTTCCATGTGACCCCGAGCCCATGCTCTTATGCCTCAAATGACTTGGCTTTGCACGTCTTAAGTCACAAGGGAATAATGATGAATGTGACAATTTCTTTTTTAAAGAAAACCATATCTCGCAGTTGAGAGTCGACTCTGTTCCCATTAATCACTCATTTCAGAACATTTAGGGATATTCTGAGCAACATTTGCCTTGATATGATTAGCCCTTTAAAAATTTTATTCCTTAACTAATGGCATTCTAAAATATCCTTTTGTCTCTGGTCTTTGAAAATCCAATTCGCTCTGTAGACTGACTATAAACGCAAATAAGAGCATTGATTTCTTCATTTCACCACCTCTAGAGAACAATTCATAAAGCACGGAAGTTCTAACTAGTCAATCAATAGTCACTACTTAAATCAGAGACTCAAAGAGTAGTCTATTATTAACAAGTGTTCATCTGAAGATGATGTTAAATGAAAATAAAGGAACCAGTCTGGCCTGTGATCCATATTCAGCTTCAGGAAATAGTCTGGAGGAAAGGGTTCTGTTAATCGTATTTAGAGCTTTTCCTGTTTCTGGTTCCTGCCCAAGGAGAAGTGGGGAAAATCCAATTTCTCAAAAGCCACTTAAGTGTTATTAAGCAATTCATGGAAACAAGGCTAGGCAGTGCTATTGGCAGGGCTTTCCCCCCACCATGACGCACAGACCAAAATTGGTGTTCAGCTATCTATCTCATTTTGGCCTATATTTGACTACAGAATACAGAATAAATACAGATCTGTATGAAATGTTCACTGCATAAAACCAAGACAACCAGACTCATTAATTATTGGAAATGCTATTATCTTGCCCATTCTGTAATCCTATTTCTGGAGTTAGTTACGTAATTTCACCCGGCACAGAAAAGGAAACTTTGACCTGAATTACATTTAAAATGAGCCTTTCACTAAATCAGGAAGAAAGATTTTTTTCCTTCTTAATGAATCATAATTGGAAGCCTGTAATAGGTGCAAGTGTGAATATGTGGAAGAGGAAGTAAGAATGCCATTCATTATTTCAAGTAATTCAAATATTTAAAGCCATACTTCATCACTCCAACTTGGGGTATCAGTTGGACTATTATTCATGTTTGTCTCCTATTGTGTTCTTAAATTCAAGAGCCTTTCAGTGCTGGCAGGGATTTTTGAAATCTAGTTCTCCACCTAGATGAGAATCTAAAGCCCAGAGGATGAGATATGCTCAAGATCTCACAGTGGCCGGTCCCTGTCTTGAACTTGGAAATTTGGTTCTTAGACCAAAATTCGTTCCATTCTACTCTATTCTTTCTCCAGGAAGGATTCTGAAAATGGAGAGTTGACTCGGCAATGAGGTCCATGGAAATTCAGTTGTTCTTTCTCGTCAGTAAGACTTCTGTACATAAGGGAGAGAAGGAGACCTGTGAGACTGCCTATGGTCTACACGCTCTCTTCTCTTCCTTAGTTCATGGACATCACCTTTAGATAAACAAATAACGATATGTGTTAAGTGTCTTGCTTTCTGTATTTTGAAAAAGCGTAGAGAAGAGTAACGTTACATTCGTCATCAGGTTGTGTAACATTTTGAAAGTACTATTCTATGATGTTGAATTGAAATACTTAATCTAATATGTACTTATAAATAATAGGGGGATTTATGCTTAAAATTGAGTGCTTTGCTGTTTTTACAACAGTCAGCCTCCACGTTGATGGAGAAGCATGGTCGACGATGAAGGAGCTCGGAGCTCTTCTGGATCAAACACTCCTTCTTTGGCTGGCCATTAGGACCTGAAATCTAAAATTTAGAGTCGCTTTTTTAACGGAATGTTAAAAATCCCTTATTAGTGTGCAAATATTCCTGGAAGAGGTAATACTGAATATTTTGCTGCATTAGCTATAAACACCTTAGTAAACATGGGTCTAGCTTTCCCCACCAGGGGAAATTTCTACTGAAGGGGAAGGCACTAAAGATAAGTTTTACCTATTTAACAATTTTGCCTAGAGCTGAACTGAGTATTACTATGAATAATAAGTGAAAATAGCTTAAATTCCATTAGTAACATGATTCTAGCCAATAGATTCTACACCAGGAGGGGATGCTATTATAAATCATTATTATTTTATGTTCAGAAAATGAATGCACCGATGTTTACAGCAAGGGAAAATGCAAGCCAGCTTTCACCCTTCCTCCGGAGGAAAGTGATGAACTGGTATACATTTAGAAAATGCTGAATGTCTTCGGAGTCCAACCAACTTCGTCCCCTTCTAAAATGTCCATATGTGAATTAGGCACTTTACAGATTTTTTTTTAAACTCAGCATTTACTGTTCTTAAAAGGAATTGCTAGTGTAAAAATATACCTAACCTTTGAAAGAAACCTGTTATAAGAAAAGGTGTGAAGAAAATGCACTATGTTTGTCTGACATATTGGAAGTGGCTTATTTCATTCAAAGATGTTTCTTTCCTTTCTAGTTCTGGTACAACGCAATTTAATAGGAGAATGCCAAATATCCTCCCTGGCTGTGCCCGTTTCTATGACTTCTTTCCTAAAAGCACCCAGCATTAGCTAACTAGATCATGGAAAAGGAGAGGGCTAGTCCTTAGCCATTTGTCATAGTAGAACTCTCTGAAGCTGAGTATAGTTTTTCTTCTTTTCTTCTTACTTTTGGATAGCTAGTAGGTGGTAGGCCCTTAATATTTCTGAAATGAATAATCTGATAATCTATTTCTCAAAAATCCAAGAAATTCTCAAGCATTTTTAAAAATGTGGATCTATTAAAATCAAGAAGGAAAAATTTAGCATTATTTTGCTATTTAACACATGCTATGAAAAAAATAAATCAATCTCCATTGGATATAAAAATCCTATTAGATATCAATGAAATGGCATAAATAAGGTTTCTCTGTGATCTATTTACCAAAATGTTCAACACTTGAAAGCCACGAGATAGCTGTCTCCAGGCTTGTGAGCCTGCTGCGAGGAATGGGCTGCGAGGAATGGGCGGTGAGCTGCTCTGTCTTTCACTCAATGAAGCAGCTTTACTCAGGAAAATTAGGACAGAAATCAGGATACAAAGGGACATTCTGTGAAGTATTTTTTACGTCTTAAATATGTCGGTAGCATTTCACTTTTTCTTCTAAAGAACACTACCAATTTGTCTTTGTGTCATTTAGACCCTTTCCGAGTTGCATGCAATAGATAACAATGAAGCCTCTCAGGCATCAGCGATTCACATAGCTGAACTCAAGCAAATAGTTGATGCAAAGATTTGATTTTTTTGATTTTTAACATAATAGATGGGTGTTTTGGAAGACAGTTTTCGCCAAGACACAAGTCCGCTCATTGCCTTAGAACAGTGAGCATTAGAAGATACCAGCTTGTTTCATCTTATTTGTTGAAGGCAAGATGTTAACAGGGGAACGCTAATGCTGAGAGTGTTTGTAAATTAACATGCCAGATAACCAGAGCAGAGAGGGCGGCCATCTGGGAGAGCTCTTGATTCTAGATGCAAATGGCTGATAAAGTCAACTAATTCTGTATATGCTCCCCGTACCTGGGGGCCAGATTCTGTTCTCCTTATAAATCATTGTTATAGTGTATTAGATATCAGAACGTTTCATACTTAAGAGACCCAAAAACATGAGTGAAGAAAGACAACAGACTCTTATTAACACTTTTCTATTATGTCAGGATAAATGGAGCCAAGAATAGATGATGTATTCCTTAAAAGCGGTTACATTCTAAAGTGAACCCCTCTCATGGTATGGAATGGGAAGACAAAAGTTTCCTATCAGACAAATATTTATTCAACTGATGTTCGCTGAGATGGTCTGAAACTGCCTGTCGTTTTAAGACAGTGTGTAGGAAACGGGCATGCTTGTCTTTCCACCAAAGCCCACACAAAAGTAGAGATGAGTAAAACTGTTGTAGCCCGAGGGCACCTTTGAAAACAAAGACCAAAATTGACCCAATTGAAATTCGGCTGTTCCTTTTCCCTGGAGTGGCTTCTCCGGGTCACAGACTGGGTGCTGTGTCTTTCCGTACCTCTGCCTGGTCCTGGCTGTCTGTTGGAGGCAGCAGTGGGCTGTAGCCTCCAGGGCTGGTAATCTGTCACTCTCCAGGATAACTCTATTTCAGAGGGATTGAAGAGTGGCCTGGGAGGCAGCGGGGCCTCCCGCTGTGGCCTGATGTCTGAGCCCGACAAGACCCCTCCCTCTTGGCCAGGCATTGACCCTAAAGTCCTGTGCTCGCAGCAGTCTTTAAAGAGAGCCAGAATGATCTGCATCTTGTTTTGCTCTATTTCGCATTGAAGCTGCACTCTGCTGAGTATGAGGGGATTGTGTGAGAACCAGAGAAAGAAGAGAATTGGGTGTTATGTGGCTAGAGGGTCACTTTGTTTAATAAACACAAAAATGTGTGCACATTGCCTAGTCCAGTGATTCCCCTTTTTTTTTTTTTAAGTTTCTAATATTCTTTGGCTTCATGATGCTTGTCATACCACTGTTTTTTCTGCAGGAGCTTTGTGAAAACCGTAGATGTACACACATACACAAATTAAAATTAATTTTGTCCTGAGAAATTTGAGATAATTACAAAATTAGAGCAGAGCTAATGATGTTTCCATTTAGTGCGTGCATCGTCAAGAAGTTTCTGTTGTTGATTGGTTTTAAGGAATATTTTCTACACAAAGTAAATATCAATAGATAGGTTTTCCTCCTTTGTGGGAATTTTATTGCCAAATCGACTTTGATCGGTTCCCTTCCATTCCAATACTTGCATTCTGTAGGGAATGGAACTTGGATCTGTGGGGTCTTCCTGGTGCCCATGGGTTTTGCTGACACTGAGTCGTTTGGAAGGAGCTGGCAATGGGTTATATTATAACTGGAAAGAGACGAAGAGATGCCTCAGAACCTTCGTAAGTGGACTGTACTGCTTGCTGGGACATAGGATATAAAGTCTTGGGTTGAGAAATAAAGGGCCCATGTCAGTTTTTAAGTAAAAATACTATCTCAAGGGGCCGGCCTGGAGGCACAGCAGTTAAGTTCCCACGTTCCGGTTCGGTGGCCCAGGGTTCGCCGGTTCAGATCCCGGGTGTGGACACGGCACTGCTTGGCAAGCCATGCTGTGGTAGGGGTCCCACATATAAAGTAGAGAAAGACGGGCATGGATGTTAGCTCAGGGCCAGTCTTCCTCAGCAAAAAGAGTAGGATTGGCAGCAGTTAGCTCAGGGCTAATCTTCCTCCAAAAAAAAAAAAAAAATACCATCTTCCAATAAGGAGGAAGAAATGGGATAATTTTTCAGAGTTGAAACAAATTAAAAGATTTTGGAAAAGAGTCTCTTTGACTCAAAAAGATAAAAAGGCCTTTATTTTACTAAAAAAACAACTTTCATTCCTTTTATGAGTTCATTACAGGCTCTAACCTTTATCAAAATGAATTAAACTCCAATGTTACAGCAAAGCAAGCTGCATTTCTGTCACTGGTGTGGTAAAGATGGCCCAGATAATAAATTGCAGACTGGCATCGTGCTAAATACTACTTAGCACAATTTAAGATTGGTTGAATTCATTGCTCTTAATCAGATATCAGGAACCAGAAATAAACATACAAATAAAATTTCCAGGAAAAAAAATCTGCCAATTAGACTCAGCGAGGTGAAAATTGTCATCATTTAAAAGCATCTTCACTCACACATGGATCAAGTTTCCCAAATGGTACTCGGATTATCATTCCTATTTACCGCAGGCCTCCTAAGACTGTGTTGAACCGTATTTTAATCATTAGTTCTTACCCCATCTTTTTCATTTGCTTAAATTGCCTTCTGAAATTGGTTAAGCTAATACGTGTCCACTTGTTCTGGTCCCCACTGTGTTCGTAGACACAGTCTCCCAAAACTGCTTCCCCTCCATATTTCATACATATCTTTCCCAACTGCTCTCATATACATTTGGCTGGCCAATGCTTTGTAACTCAAGTTGCAACATTTTTTTCTGTGTTCAAGAGATAGAACAGGACTGTTGCCTTTAGCTGTCTCTACCAACCTTTGTGGTTGGTGAGGGAGTTGTATTGATGAAGAAGCAGGGGTAGAGGGAGGGGAGAAGTTTCTAGAATCACCAGCAACAGTGTTGGGATTCCTGGATGTGGGGGAAGGGGAGAAGGAGGTAAAGTGTGGAGAGAAAATTGGAGGGGTTCGTATATATTTAATTAGGCATTTTCTATTTTAAGCAACAGACTCACTCAGGATAGATGTCAACTGGCATTGAAGCCACAGAAATAGAGATAGATCAGATGTTCTCTTAAGATCTGCATTCCTGTCCCTTTGTTCCATTCTGCTATCAATACCAACTCACCATTAAAAAGAAACCAGTCTGGTTAGCTCTTTACCATTGACCCTGTTGGTCAGGGCTGTTCACGACACAAAGCTGGGCCCTGGATGCACTACCTGTGGGATGCCCCCATTTGCCCCATCACTGGTCATCTGTACTGTAGACAAAGAGTAGCCCAGGGCTGTGCTGCCGAGCAACCAGAGAGGGCAGGTAGAATACAGCCAGGATTGGCTCCATCGACACCTCAGCACCATGCAGTGCAGTGTGCATGTGCAACATATTATGCAAAACAAAGAATGGAGAGAACACAGGCGTTATGGTATTTTTACCAAAGGAGAAAACGGCAATTTTGCAATGAAAGCGGTGAGAAATTCTGTTGAGGCATATTTTGGAAGAGGTAAAGATAGTAGGATGGAATGGTTGAATCACATTCTAGATTAGGGAAAGGGGAGTTTAGGTCATGCCGGGGAGGGTATTTGAGGCACTTAGAGCATTAAAGAGGCTTGGGGATCAGGAGCAAAGAAGGGTGCAGCATTTTTCCACCTCCTCTTTGGAGGGCACGTGGAGGTTTGGTCTTTACTAAATTCCTCTCCTTGGGTTCCTACAAAGGCAAGTGGTTTCTTGCCCTCTAACAGTCTTCCACAGACACATTGCAGAGAGGATATTTCCCCTTCTAGGCATCTCGACGGCTTGGGGCTGCCTTTTGTAAGGGAGATTGGGAAGGAGACAGGAGAGATTTTTGTGGGTGGACCCTTTCCACCATTTTCTTTTGTGTTGAGGATTGAGCCGTTCCCACAGCCTGTCACCTCTTGGGCCTTATTCTAGGTTGGGGCCGTGATTTACATTAACTACCTTCATTGCTCTCACGTGAGGAAAAATCCTTCATAATGAAGAAGCAGCCCATTGTAGGTAACTAGAGGCATTACTGCACACATAGTCATTTTATTAATATAAAACCCTAAGATCTTAACATGCATGCTACTTGAACTGAAAAAAAATGGATGAGTCTGAATGTTATACGCCTTTTTGCCTCTTAAGAATACTCTGGGAATGATATTCTGGCAGAGAAAAGTAAAATATTTCATTAAAAATTTAGCCTGCACATGCAAACTGAATTCCATGTGAACAAAATAGGATCTTTGCATGGAATATTATTTGCAGGCTCTGACACTTCAGTTTCCTCAAACGCTTCATGTGGCCATATGTGCAGGTGGATTCTTAATAGATGTTCTTAGGTGAGATGCTCTTAATGCATGATGTATGCACTGGCTTTCCTTCTAGTAA
Organism: Equus asinus; assembly: GCF_041296235.1. NCBI lineage: Eukaryota > Metazoa > Chordata > Mammalia > Perissodactyla > Equidae > Equus > Equus asinus. The sequence goes on from NC_091818.1 coordinate 16,664,934, forward strand.
AATGCAAAGTTGTAATGGAAGTAATCTTACTTCCTCTAAACCAAATGATAAGTCGCTTAATATGGTCACATGAGTGACAATTTTCTGCGCACCTTAAGGGGATAGGTGTGTAGTTTGGACTGAACCATGAACATGTGGATAGAATGTTGGATAGAACTGACATCCTTGAATAAATGTGCTTGCATTATTGTATTTTTCTGTTTCGCATTTTTAAAATTTAGTACAACTGTTATAGGCTTATTTTTGTCTTATCTGAAGCCAATTAACTTTTAAGCTAGACCAGTCCAATAAAAATGAATTTGGAAAATATAATCAAAACAGAAAAAGGAAGCTAAATGTGTTTTCAGTGAAAAAAAATTACACATTTTCTTGCTTTACTGAGAGAGGCTATTGGGGTGGGGTATTCTTGGCATTTGTTCATTTGAAGATAAGGATAACTCCCTTCGCGCCGCCCTGCAACCAGGAGGCAATGAGAATTTTGTCAAAGGCTGTCCAATTCTGTAAACACGTTCTTGCAGTTATAGAGATTCTTACCCATCGTCACGTAATTTTGCATGCAACCTCCTTGGGCGAGTCTCCTAATTTGTGTTGGATGAATGATGTCTTTTTCTAATTAGGCAGATGCTTCCGTTTTAGCTGAGGACCAGAAGACAATGTCTAATTGAGATTTTTTTTGTTTTTGTTTTGGACAGTGCTAGAATTAGCCTTGGAATTTAGTCTCCTGATTGACTCATGTCCTAATTAAAGCCCAGTTTGATTGATTCTGCTTGTGTCTTTCCATAAGAAACACAGAACAACTTCCCACATTCACAACATGTTGGATTTGCTGACTTTGCCCGATTCCCTTGATATGTTCTGACATTCACAACCCTCCACACAGAAGCCCAGTCTTCAGTGAAGTGTGTGTTCTCTTTAGCTCCAACACTGACAAATCATCCCACCTTACGTTTTATTATTCCTTTGTTGTAATATGTATTCAAATACAATTACAAAACAGGATCTTATGGAGTAAATGCAGTGATATCGACAGATTCCATTATCTAAATAGTTTACATAAGAGAGAAAAATCACTTCCAGAATCTGAGCTAGCCTAAGTTAGTCTTTTTTTCCTTCCTTGCCTTTAGCTTTGAAGGCTTGGAAAGCCCCATTATCCTAAAAATTAAATTGGCTTAGTTTAATGCATACAGATGGCAATGCCTTGTGCTCGGTATAGCTGTCGTTTTCATCCTCAAAAGAGCAGAGGGGAACATACCATCAGCTCACCTGCAGCATATCACTTCCATTAGAAAGGTGAGCACTATGCAGAGAGTAAGAAAGTCTGTCTGATGTAATGCATCTGCATAAAATAAGATATCCTTTCTTATTTTGGGAAAAAGAATTTTCAGTGTAACTCATCACCTGGGTTATTCCAAACACATTTACAATTTTAGGAAAAAAACCAGATTTGTATCTGTGGTACAGATACCACCATTTGAAAGCTTTCACGTCTGAGTAAGGAAGGAATGATGTTTGTGGAGTTATCCAGTTAGATTCTCTCCCCAACATTTTGTGTTAAATATACTGAGGGCCCATCCATCCTCTGGCCCAAGGTGGAATCAACCTCTCTCTCCTGAGGGCCCATCCATTTCTCTTAGAGCACGCCCGGCCCTCCATTCTATGTTGAGTTTATCCCTTTCTACCAAAGTGCAAAGTCCTTATCTTGTCTTCTTAGTGTTTGTTAAATGTTTATTGAATAAATGCATGGACGTTTTTAGATAAATAAAACATTTCATCAATGTCTTCAAATATTGTATACGCTATACTGCTTCGTTTAACATTTATGCAGTGAAGACATCCATACCAGGTCTGGCTTCTTGTAGTAGAGGTCTAATAAATTCAGAGCTTCAAATATAGTCCAGGGTTGTGCGTTTTTCACTCGATAATGCAAATGAGGTGAACAGAGAAATGATCACACTTCAGCTTACGGAGGGGAAAGATGCTCACTTAGCGAGCACCTCCACCAGCAGATTGCTGAACATTCTCTGAGTTTCTTTTATAGTGTGCGTAGGCCCACTTTGCTGGAGGAAGGCAACCGAGACAAGCTTTGCCAGAAATCTGGAATAAGGCTTATATTGGTGGCACAGAGGAAAACTGTCTTTTAGGGCATCATGTAGCTCTGTTCTGGCTATTTTTCAAGCCTGCATTTGTGCCTGGTCAATAACAGGAAAAAAAATCTGTTATTAATTACTATAATTTGGAAGGAAGTTAAAATTGACCTCCAGCAATCTGGCTTGGCAGCATAAAGACTTTTACCACTCAAATTTTTGGAACTTGCCTTAGCACAAACATTATCTGCTGACCATAGCGGGAAGTTTTTTGTAGAGATCTATCCAGCTCCAGGCAATTACCATGTTCCAGGAAAGGTTGCGGTGGAAAAGGACTTCTGCACCTATTGTAGAGTGTCTAAAAAGTGTTCCTCTGAAAGGAGTCAGCTCTGTGGTATAGTGACAACTCACCCGAACATAAACTTGGATCTCCAAATATCAATTTTACCTGATATGTCATGCTTCTGTACTGGAAGATAAATAACCGTTTGGTTACAGACAGCAGGATTAAGTAATTTCAGGAAATGAATTACCATATTGACCTTCTGTAGACCTACGATGACAGCTTGCCAAGATGGGGCGGTTGCCAAGTTTCTGTCTCATTTCTATAATTTAGATTGCACCTATTCTCCTGATTTATGATCAACTTGCTTTGATAAAACAGATTGTTTGAGTTATATTTAATTGAATGTTCATTTCTTCTACGTTTCCTTTAAGTGTGGGGAACTTCAAAAATCCAAAGGTCGCCTGGAGGGAGGAGTCGGAAGGATACTTGTCCTTGAGCATGGACACAAGCTTGGGGACTGAAAAACCAAATGAATACTGACGCACTGAGTGGGAGGTCGGAAGAGATGGTCCTCAGCCTCTCTTCCTGCCCTGCGGTGGTGACCTCATATATTCCAAAGGAGATGGAAAGCCCATCCACACCCAGGCCTTGCCCTGCACATTCGCAGGAGCCCAGCACTCACTGGTCACTCCTAGGGCCGCCGTCGCCCCATCCGTGTGGCAGGGAGTCAGAAATGCTTTGTGGGCACACAGATATAAGAACCTGTTTGTAAAGCTGTCCCAGTCCAAGTTGTCAAACAGGCAGGTATGAGCAGAAACCTCCCTGAAATAACATAATGTTCTCCTTGTAATCTTGCCCTTCTCTGAACTCTCTCAGCATTTTGCTCCAACTTCCGCTACAGCATTTCTTCTAGCCTGCCTTGGATTAAAGTTTTCTGTGTGTGTGTCTGTCTGCTCCTCTCTCAACTAGCCTCTGTGCTTCCACAGGGCACGAGCCAGGTCTCACGTGTCTCTCGGTTTCTCACAGATTCTAGGGCAGTTCACCTGGAGTAGGGACTCTATAAATGTCTAAGCAGGTTATAGTTTTGCTAATATTCCCTTAATTTTTCTTCAGCTTCCTTGAAAATTGTTTGAAATATATCATGATAATTGAATTTTTTAAAAGACAGCATGTCAAGAACATAAGCAGATTTAATTTTGCTCAATGTAAATCTATTCCCGATTTCAATGGTATAGTAGTAGGCCATGATGGCAGAAATTATGCTTTTCCTGTTTCTATATTCTCCAACACAATGCATAGTTTCTGCACTTTGTAGCTATTCAAGACACATTAGCTGAATAAACGGAAGAACTTAGATGTGTCATATGCTGGGCATTGCGCTAGAAGCTGGAGATACACACAAACGGTTGGTGCCCTAAGCGGATCAGAGTTTACTAGATAATGACGAGAGCATCAATATCTGAGGTTTGTTCATAGCTTTACCTTATATTTGTATAGTGCTTTTAATAAAAATTGCTTTCAATTACGTGGTTTCATTTGATCTCACATCTAGTGAGGTTGTCAGTGCGGTAACTTATTCTTCTTATTTGTCAAGAGTTTCAGTTCCTTTCCCTCTTTTCCTTAAATACAGATGTTTTCTTATTATTTCCATGTATCTTTATTATAGAAAACACTAGAAATAGAAAGACAGGGAAATCTATATGTGTGTCTCTGTGTGTATGTAGACACACACACACACACACACACACACACATTCTATACTTTACTTTCATGCCTTCCTCCTGATGTCGTCTTTGTTTTCTACATAAACGTGGATTAATACCCACAGAGCTCCAGGCTTTGTCAGAGCTCTTGGTGAATATAAAGTCAAGTAAGGTAGTTTCTGTTCTCAAAGTTACAATCCAGTAAGGGAGTCAAAATTGGATCACCAATGACAATGGTGAAGAAAGAAACACTGTTTTTACAGAAACAGAAAGAATTAGAAGTGAGAGAGGGTGAAAACTGGGGTAAAGCTGATGTTGAAACCAAGAGTGGAGAGAATTCCAAGCACTGAGAGTGTGGAATCAACCCTTACCATTCACCACATGCAAAAATGAACTCAGAATCCATTAAAGGCCCAGTGTAAGAGCTAGAACCTCCAAGGAGGAAATACAGGGGAAAGCTTCATGACCTTGGATTAAGTAGTAGTTTCGTAGATGGGATGCCAAACAACAAAACCAAAACAAACTGGACTTCATCGAAATTAAACGCTTTTATTCTTAAAAGGACACCATGAAAAAAGTTAAAATAGAGCCCATGGCATAGAAGAAAAAATTTGCAAATGGTATATTTGATAGGAGATTTGGATCTAGAATATATAAAGAATCTTACAACTCAATAATAAAAAGATACACAAAAAAATGCTCAGCATCATTAGTTATCAGGGAAATGCACATCAAAACCCACAATGAGATACCACTTCACAACCATTAGGAGGGTTGTAATAAAAAAGATAATCATGAGTGATGGTGAGGATGTGGAGAAACTGGAATGCCAAACACTGCTGGTTGGAACGTAAAGTGGCGCAGCCACTTTGGAAAACAGTCTGGCTGTTCCTTAAAAGGCTGAACATAGAGTTATCATATGACTCAGCAATTCCACTCCTAGGTGTACACCCAAGATAAAAGAAAACATACGTCCACACAAAAACTTGTGCCCAAATATTCACAGCAGCATTGTTCGTAACAGCCAAAAAGTAGAAAAAACGCAAATGTCCATCAACTGATGAATGGATAAATAAAATGTGGTATATCCATACAATGGAATATTACTTGGCCATAAAAAGGGAAGAAATACTGATCCATACTACACCATGAATGAACCTTGAAAACATTGGGCTAAGTGACAGTAGCCAGTCACAAAAGCACACTTTGTATGATTTATTGTTCTGTATATGTGAAATGTCCACGAAAGGCAAATCTATAAGACAGAATGTGGATTAATGGGTGCCCTGGGCTGAGGAGGGGGATGAAGGGAACGGGGGTGACTGTTAATAGGCCTTTCTTTTAGGGGTGATGAGAATGTTCTAAAATTGATTGTGGTGATGAGTGGCACAACTCTGAGGATACTCAAAGCCACTGAATTGTACACTTAAATGGGTGAAGTGTATGGTATGTGACCTCTATCTCAGTAAAGCTGTTACCAAAAGAAACACAAACAAAAACAAAAAGACAAAAAAACACAACCAACCAAAAAAATAATATCAATGTCTACATAAGTCAATAAAATGAAAACTTCAATTTTCCCATTGAGTTTAGCAGCAAGGTGGTCACTCGGTAATCTTGGAAAGAATAGTTTTGGGGAAAAAAGCCCGACTTGAGATGTTGACAAGCAAAATAAGGTAAAAACTGGGGCCAAGTGTCGATCATTCTTTTAAGTACCTTGGCTCTGAAAGGAAAGGTAATGGATGGCAGCTGGAATGGACTTGCGATGAAAAACATCCTTTTCAAGATGAAAGATACTGAGTCATTTTGATGCCGACAAAAAGGGCTGAAGCTACAAGGGTCAGGAGTAATTAATTGACAGTGACGTTCTAAGGAGTGGACAAGAGGCGTTCGAAAGCACAGAGGGAGGACGAGCCCCAGATAGAGGAAGGACCCCGCCTCACTGAGCCAGCAAGGGAGGGAAAAGGAGAGCGCCAGCCGCGGGGCTTTGGCAAGAGAAGGAGCAGTGGGGCATTTTGGAAAGCACAAGGCGTGCTGGGCTCAAGGGAGGTCGGAGACCAGGACTCCACACCAGTCTGTGTGACCGGGCACACCTCCCAGGGTGCTTCTCAGCCTGGGCGTAGAATCTAAGAGCTCTGCTGTTTGGGTTGGCACAGGGCTAGAGTTTCACAGGACAGGAGGGACGGCAGACAAGGGGCCAGGAAACTGAAGGATTGCTGGAGAAGGAAGGCTAGACAGCCCGGGGAGGGAGACGGGAGGACGGAAAGGACTCACAGGGGCAGGGAGTAGAGTGCTCAGGGGACTGGAGTACATGTGTGAGGACAAAGAATATAAGAGTACCAAAACAATAGAAGATTTGGGTCAATAAATGGAATACTCTATTTTAATTTATATGAGACGAAAGAATTCCGGTTATTTAGAATCAGAGTGATCGCGGAAGTAGATCCATCAGAGGGTCACCGGAATTTCAGAAATGGAAGAACCGTGGACCGGGTTAGTGGGTGTGTGTTATGCCATCCAGGAAAACTGAGGAGGGCTAGGCTGGAGAGAAATGTGCGATGCAGGGGCCGCGAAGCTCTGAGAGACTGAAAACTCAGCAGGCAACAGTGACCAGGCTGGACAGAAGGCCCGTGGTGCTTATGCCGTCTGTGTATTTCACTTTCTCCTAATGTTAGAATGTTTTCCTTGTTATTATCTACTTTATGTCCATGGTTATAACATGACTTACGTGTTCCTTGCTGCTTTTAAATTGTTTGCAATTTTTCACTTTTAAAACTAACACTATGGTAAATATAACTTAGTCCCTTTTCTGATTACATATACATTTGCAAAGGAATTTGAAGACAATTTCTGGATTCAAACAATTGTTTTGCTTTTTATTGAACAGCTGATCAAATTTGGTAAAATCACTTTGTTGACTGGTTAAATTAATTTACCTCCAACTTCAAGAGTTAGGCACTGCCCTGGTTACACGTTCAGATTCCTAGTCCACTAGGAGAAGGTGGTAGCTGGACAGGCAGATGGGGCCTCAGTACTTCCAAAGGGGCAACTGGGTATTTTCCTGCTTTCCAAATGGAGAAGAAAGACCTTCTTAAGACCAGGAAATCTGCCAGATCTGATCTGCGGGGTAATTCAAACTGTCAATTAGAACTTCAGGCACAAATACGTCTGGGTACGTGATAGCTATTTGGAGCAATGTGTGATTAATGATAATGTCTTGATGAGAAATAGTAAGTAAATTTCAGGGTTAATTGTTGGGAAACAAGCATTGGTTCCATATCCCTAAGAGAGGCCTGTGAGTCCAGATCCCAGGAAATCAGTGGAAACCCAGGCTTGAAGGAGGCAAACAGAAAGCAGTGAGAGAAGGAGAAATTGATGTCAGAAGATAGACGGCCGAGATTAGCAGGCAGAGCTGCTCAACGGGAAATCAGAGGGTCGCTTCTTGTGGTTTCGTACTGGGAGGGAAAAGGGAAAAAGGAGAGAGGGTCAGCAGAAGGTTAGCACGTGCTGGGAATAAAAACTGGATGCAGCTGTATAAAAAAGGACCTAACTTTTACTGAGAGCCTGCTGTATGCAAGGCATATTAATTAATTGTTTTATCCTCACAATGACTATGTAATAGAGGTATTGTCATCAATTAGAATTAATTTTGGCTGCCTATAAGAGAAAAACTCAAAACAACACTGGCTTGACCAAACAGCATTGATTTTCTCAGTTAAAGCAGTATAAATAAGTCAGTCCAGGGTAGAGGTGGCAGCTCCATGGTGTTACAAGGGACTCAGGCATCAGTTTTGCTTTTCCAATATTCTTAGTGTGTGGCTTCATTTTTAAGATCCCAAGATGACTGCTAGAGCTCCAGCCATCACATCTGAGTTTTAAGCCTCAAGGAGAGGGGAATTCATAAAGGGTTTTCTCCAACTATGTCTGTTTTTTTTTTTCCAGGATTTTATTTTTTTCCTTTTTCTCCCCAAAGCCTCCTGGTACATAGTTGTATATTCTTAGTTGTGAGTCCTTCTAGTTGTGGCACGTGGGACGCTGCCTCAGCATGGCTCGATGAGTGGCGCCATGTCCGCGCCCAGGATTCGAACCAACGAAACACTGGGCCGCCTGCAGCGGAGCGCGCGAACTTAACCACTCGGCCACGGGGCCAGCCCCCAACTATGTCTGCTTTTAAGAAGTCTTCCTGGAATGTAAATTGGTACAGCCACTATAGAAAACAGTATGAAGTTTCCTCAAGAAATTAAACGCACAACTACCATATGATCCAACAATCCCACTTCTCGATATATATCTGAAAGAAGTGAAATCATTATCTCAAAGAGATATCTGGAGGGTGAGGGTTGGGTGAAATGGTGAAGGTGGTCAAAAGGTAAGAACTTCCAGTTATAACATAAATAAGTCATGAGGATATAATGTACAGTATGGCAACTACAGTTTATATATATATATATTGATTTTATATATATATATAAAATATAGGCCACATTTATACAAACGTGTGTGTATACACACACACAAACACACACATGCACAGACACTGGAATATTGTTTAGCCATAACAAAGAAGGAAATCCTGCCATTTGCAACAACATGGATGCTGAGTGAAATGAGTCAGACAGAGAATGACAGATACTGTATGACCTCACCTATGTGGAATCTAAAGATGCCAAATGCACAGAACCGGAGGACAGGTCGGTGGCTGCCCAGGGCACAGGGTAGAGGGTGGAGGGAAAGGGATGTTGATGGACAGGTACAACCTTCCAGGTATAAGATGGGTAAGTTCTGAGGACGTAATGTGCAGCGTGGTGACTAGCTAACAATATTGTATCATATAATGGAAAGTTGCTAACAGAGTAGAGCTTAAATATTCTCACCACTCCTACAAATAATGTGGTGAATGTGTTAAATAATCTTAGTGTGATAATCATTTTGTGATATACATGTATCAAATCATTATGTTGTACACCTTAAACTTACGCAATGTTGTATGACAATTATATATCGATAAAGCTGGGAAAAAGAAGTCTTCCCAGGAGTTCCCTGCATCTTTTAAGTTGGCTCTAATACGTGAGGCCACATCTGGCTGCAAGGGAAACTGACTTCATCATAAATTCATCAGGGACGATGCCTCCACAAATGAAAAACAGGGTTCTGAGAGTAAGGACGAAGGGTTAACAAATATTAAGTAGTTAATTTGCCTTCGTTGACACTTCACTCCCTTGTCTTCCTTTTGTAGTGGTAGAAAGTAGAGCTCAGTGCGTTCGCCAAGGTCACAGGGCTAATAAATGGAGGCATCAGGATTAGAACAGAGCCCTGCGTGGCTTCAGAACCAAGTCTCCTTTCATTACGTGGCACCAACTCTCAACAGAAGACAGTCTTCTCATGGAGTGGAAGACAGTAGGTCCATGAACCAAAAAAGTCAGGATTCAAGGGGTTGTGCCTGAGGACAGGAAGTGGTCACCTGGTCCTCCTCTCCCTAAATGGACAAAGTTAGATTCTGGCCTGCGTATCATTTTTCATCTGCAAAATAGTCTCGCTTTTTAATCTTTGAACAATTCCACTTGTAGGGGTTTCATGTATGGAAATAATTAAAATGGTGCAAAGATTTATGTATGACAATGTTCACTGAAGCTTTATTCATAATAGTGGAAAATTAAAAGCAACCAAAATACCCAATGAGGAAATTGGTTAAATTACGGAATACTGAAACATCCATATGGTTGAACACATTGCAACCATTAGAAATCATGTTCTTCAAGAATATTTAAGGACATGCATGATAAAGCTCATAAGTTATGTTAAAAAGATTAAAAGTAGTAAGGACTATGATTCCAGGTCTGTACTGTATGTGGACAGAGGCATAGACAGAAACCTGGAAGACTAGGCATCAGAAGGTTAGCAGTGGTTCTTTTGTAGATGATGGGATTATTAATTTTACTTTTTATTATGCTTTTCTGAATTTTCCAAATTTCTATAATGAATATGTATTACTTTTGTAATCAGAAAAAGCTCACGAGTGTCATTTGGAACTATGCCCCCTCCTTAGGAAAGCAGTTGTGTTATTCTCAAGATGACTGGCTGTGACGTCACAGTGCTAGCATGAAGAAGGTCGCAGCAGACTGACTTCGATAAATATTTATGGAGCGCCCGTCATGGGTAAGCCACTCTTCTGGGAATTAGCGGAGTGGCTGGCGGGAGGTTATGAGCTACAAAGATGAACAAGCCATGGTCCCTGCCCCCAGAGAGGTTTCTCCGTGAGAAGGGCTGTGCTTGGGAGGGAATGGTCCTAGGAAAGGGCTGTAGGCCCTTGTGGGGTGACTGCCAAGGCAGAAAGGGCATGATCTAAGCCTGTGTTTAGGAATGCAGTGAGCACATAATCTAGTTATTGACAATGCACATTTCCTGTTGTCCGAATGCCAGGTGTAGTGCATGCATGAAGTCAGCTTGGGCTATTTATCAGTAAGCTCCCCTCCTGGTCTCCTCAAAGAAGCCGTCGCATCTTGATTGTGTGACTCAACCCTCCCAGTGAGGTAGTCATCGTGACTCTAGACGACGAAGACAGCAGCAACAACAACAATTAACAAAAGACTTAGCCCAGTAGTGGAATGTGGGTTCTACACAGCAGCTGTATAGTTAATAAAGTGTCACTATGCAACAATGAATTGGTCTGTGTTCCAGCCCTGCTGCCACCATTTATCAGGATTTTGGCAAAAAAAAAAAAATTCCTTCCACTTTCTTCTTCGTTGGGATTGGTGAGAATGCTGAGCCTCGCATGGGTATGAGACCAGGGGCTGTTAGAATCCAGGCCACGCTTCTGCTGTGTCGAGCCCACCAGGTCTGTTTTTCTGTGGGCCTCTCACAGTTCCGCCTTCGTCCTGGGACACTTGCTTCATACAGCAGCGTCCTGAGAACCAGCTGGAGGAATCCTCATCCTCTGCCTCTGCTTGCTCCAAGTCCACCTTCAGGACCGAATCTTTAGAAACACTCTCGAGAGGCGTTGCCTCTCCCAAGCACTCCTCATCTCCCAGGCTGTCAGCGATTAGGGCCTGGGAATGGCTTCTTTCTCCACTTGCCCGGTGCTGCAGCTTCTCTTTCTCTCCCAGCATTCTCGACGGTTTCGCCCACAGCTCTTGTGTTTGTCTGTTATGCTTTGGTAATGGGAGGGGCTGGAAAGCTCGTTCCTCTGGATGGATGATTAAATTACTGACCGGGTCAGGGTGGACAGGGTTCTACCAATGTGGAGAGGCACTCTGGGTCTCGTGGGCCCCTACTTCATCCTGCCTGGCCGCGGGAGTGGGGGATGGAGGCAGGTGATGAAGAGGACGTACTGGGTGAATGGTGACCCTTAGCAATGTCGAGGGAATGACACATTAATGTGTATTTCATTAAAAAAAAATATTTTTTTAAATGCAATCTGGTTTCAGGAAACATCACACCTGGTCCGGCGCACCTGTCTTTTAAAATTATTCTTTAAGACAGCTTAGCCAACTCACTACCCTCTTCAATAGCTTTCTCATCTAAAAATAAACTGAGCACCCTTTGAACTCTCTTCTTCCATTCTTTCTTCCCAGAAATTAGACCATATGTTTTCTTGGCTTGGAGTAGCTATCCTTGAGTTCTCTTTTGCAACCGAAGAGGAGCCTCTAACTTCCCTTGAAGTACAGGAAGGGTCCAGGCATGCACGGGAGGCCCAGGGGCAGGGAGGCAACATGGTGAGAACTGAGGCGCAAACGTCCTGCTTTCCTATGAGGGTGCTCAGTACATGGGGCTCGCTGATCGCATCGTGGGGCTGAGCGAGCTACACACACGAGCTGGAGGAGCAGGACACCATCCTCACGGATGCTCATCTGCAGCAAATATTGCCAAGCCACAGGGCATTCACAGGGGTGTCCTGGTTATCCTCAGATAGATTTTTCATTTATTACGTGGGGAAAATACCTCACAGGGCTGTCGTGGTGGTCCACACAGAGGCACTTAGGAGCCACTACTGTCATGAAAAAAACTTTGATGCTTTGTTCCAGTAAAAGGCAAAGATTTTTAAGTAAAATTCTGCTTTTAAATAGTACTAAATATTGCAAGTTTGACATTCAGTGAACTGAATGTCTCATTGTCTTGTGATTGAAATATACTATGTTCCTATGTGCAGTGAAACCTTGCTGGGAGCAGCCCTCAGGGTCACAAATGGTGGAGTGGGCACAGCCGGGGCTTCAGTGTCTGTCAGACCTCAACCTGACTCTTTCTTCCACCTCTCAGGAGCTACGGGATCTTGGACAAGCTAAGTAAACTTCACATCTGAGTTTCTTTCTCTGTGAAATGTGTTTTCATCATTTCGTCTTTTCCCCATGGGCCAGGGCTATGTTATACCAAACCGTGTTGCAGGTGAGAAATATCCCAGGCTTCATGTCTTGACGACCTTGTGCAGCACGAGCATTCACGCTGCAGGCTACAACCCCAAGCTCAGGGCTCCAGGCAGCCACCAGGGCTGTAATCCTCCTGAAAACCAACTTGATACTGATTCTGGCTGGTAGCTGGGTGGGGCTTTATTTGAACAGGTAAAAGATAGTCTTGATGGCTTCAGGGATGAAAAATAAATCCGCTCTCGCTATTTGATCATAACCATTCTGTGTTGTCCTCTGTCCTTGGATAAAGCATAAAGAGCATTCAAGTTTCTTGTGATGTGTTCTAAATCAGATGGTGGGAGGAAATGGGAGAGGGGGGACGCTCATGGGGAAATGGTCCAAGTTAATTTGGATGGAAAAGGCAGCACATGGCATCCCAGAGTGCCGTGTGTCTCCCAGCAGACCATGGTGGATGTTCGCACATTGTTTTTTTTAAGCCGAGTTGCCTTTCTGTTTGTGTGGGTACGTTTGGCACAACACTGTTCCAAAGCATTTGTTTGAGACATTTCAAACATAGCAATTTAATGAGTAGCAATAAAAATATCTTTATTCAAGCAACGTCTTCAGTTATTCATATAGTATATACGTATTCATATTGTGTGGCTTTCTGGATGTGAAATGATTTGTGTAATTGCAGGAGTGTTCACCATGGGAAGTTGCTAGGAAAAAGAGATTGGTGCTGCTATTATAACATTGCTGCAGATGGTTAATGGCTTAAACACCACACCCCTTTGTATATAAAGATTGTGTTTTTGAGGCACTGTGGTGCCAGTCCAGACAACTCACCTGTAGGTTTCCTCATCAGGCAGTGGTGGAGATGTGTATTTTTCTCCTAACACATCCATTCAACTTGCATTACAGTTTTCCTGTGAATGGATTGCTTTAATGTGAGTTGTTTTTTTTTTTTTAAATACAATGCTAAGTGAAGGATGATAATGTGTTTTTATTTAATTCCAGAAGAGTAGGTTAAATTTTTGGAAAACTGTCATATATAGACAAGGACTACACTGGAATTGTGCCATCGCTAAAAAGACTAATATTTATTATTCTCTCTTATGCAGTCTTCACCCAGCCCTTGACATGGTTGGATGACACAGGAGGCATGTACACTGGGGAGAAGGAGGGTAAATTTCTCTGTCCTTAGCTTTTAAGTGAGTCTAATGGCTTAGAGCTATCGAGGGACAAACCAGGCAATCAGTTGGGGATTTTTCTAGGCATCTCTTGAGTAACCCTCATATATCCAGGCTGGGAGGACAGAGATGATTTTCCTGGTGAACTGACTTCACAGAATTTGGAGAACTGAGAATTGTCCCTTCTCAATCTTGCGGTGGGCCCAAGGGGACATGAGCGTAGGACTTCTCCCAGGCTTGGAGGTGAAGTAAATGCCCCTGGCCTAAACTGGGCTGATAGATTCCCATCCCAGGAATTTGGGACTGAGACTAGGAAAACTAGTTACTTTGAGTAGTCGTTGCTTACAACCAAAGTGATCTAAAGAAAAATAGTGGTGAGGTAGTTCGGCAGCATTTTCCAAATTTTTGTCCCACGAAATATGAGGCCCAAAAGATACTAAAGAGGAAAGAAAAGGAGTAGGAGTATGTATGTTCAAATAAGTCTGGAAATACTGTCTACTAGGTTCATTTCTGGGTATTCAAAATGAACACCAACATGTGAAAGCTTCTGAGAAAGCAAACGCAGTGAAGAAATCAGTTTTACTATTCTCAGGATTGTTTCCCAAGTTTATTTGACGCTGGAATCTCTTTTGTGTAATCATATATTAGAATCCTACGGAATGTTCTTTAGAAAGGAATGTACGTTACATTTCACTTGAAGCCAGGAATAAGGGAAGAATATTTGCTATCATCTGTGGAACTTCTTGCCAATGCGGTAAGCTGGAGAAGGAGTTTGGCAGAGAGAGGTAGACCCAGGGGAAAAGAGAAGTTAAGTCATCATTATCTGTAGAAACTCCAAGATAATCAGTCGGAGCAAAATTAGATGTAATGGTGAATACTATTACTAGGTAGTGAGTTACAAAATGATGACCAAAGCCGGAAGCTTTCTTCTATATGAGATAAAGTGGCAATCAGGTAAAAAATACGTTGGGAAAAAAGGTTCTAATTTATAACAGCAACACAAAAACACAACTCCTAAAAGTTAGCCTTGCAAGAAATATACGTGGTTTACACGAAGATGACGAGCAAATATTGCTGAGGGGGCACCAAGGCAGGTGTGAATAAATGAAAAAGCAAACCATGCTCCTGGTTAGAGAGAATAACTATGGCACAAAATATCAGCTGTCCACAATCTATCTATAGACTGAACTTGATCCTAATCAAATCACAATGGGTTTTGGATTCTGAGCTCATCTGGGAAAAATCCCGTAAATTATCACGTCCAATCGATTTTCCCTCCTAAACGTTTTCCGTGTTTGTGCGCATCATTTCATCTCTTCTGCCAACCAGGCAACTCTCATTTCTTGGACCACCTCGTAACTGGTCTCCCTTTTCACATAGTGCCCACTGCAGCCTCCAGTCTTTATTTTTCTTAAACAATAATAATAAGGGGAATATCTCATCTTGTAACTCCACTGCTTAAATCCTTTCATAGCTGCTTATTACTGTTAAATAAAGGGTCCCGTCTCACATAGCTCCCGCTGACCTCCCAGTGGCATCTTGGCTCCTTTCCCTGACACATTCCATGTTCCGGGCAGGGTGGTTTTAGTTTCCTAAATGTTAGAATGTTTTCACCTCAACGTCTTTACTATTCTGTCTGCTTAAATATCTCCTTCTCTTTTTCTTTCCCCGCTTATGTCTTCCTTGTCCTTTAAGAATAAGTTCAACATTACGCATTTCAAAGAAGACCTCAGTACATCCCCTCTTCACATAATGTACCAAAATTCTAATTAGTAATTTGTGTAATTAACAGTTTAATGGTTGTATATCCTGTTAGAATACAAGCCTCATGTATGCAGATGCTCTTGTATATTATTTACCTGTACAATCTTTCGCCAATCCAATTCCTTACGTTAGTGGCTACTCTAGATTTGTGGAATACTGAATGGAAAAAAAATATTAAAGAGTAGCGCAGGACCTGTAACAACAGATAAACAAATATGATAAAGCAGTAATCTTTAAAACAATGTATTGCTTGTATCAGAACTGAAAGAAAGATCATTGAAACAGAGTATAAACCTCAGAAACAAACCCTAGCGTAGATAAATTTGGTGTCTGATAAAGATAATATACTACTACGTAAAGGAAAATTTATTTAAGATCTGGTGCTAGAACAATTGGTTACCTGTTTGGGTTACAAATGTAGAACTCTACCTCCTGGCTAATAACATAAATCCCAAATAAGAGAAAATAGCATTTCCTAAACGTGTTCAAAGGGACACTAACCTGTGGGCAGTTAATAAGGTTAACATGAAAAAATTATTCTATGTGTGCACAAGTTCGAGAAGTGCTAAGTTAAACTGGTTTCTTTACTGCAAAACATTCTAAAAATGATGTTAATGTGCATTGTGAATTCACAAGCTGCACTATAATGCAGTATTTGGCATAATTATGTGTAGAACTATTTTTATTTTCAAAGTAGAAAACCAATTTGGAAAATTTGGATTGAAAACTAAAGAAAACTAAAGAATAATTCCAAGAAACATTTTTGTGTTAGGAAGGGCTTTCCAAACATAATGTGAAAGGTAGAACTCCAAAAGGAAAATTGTATCATGAGGGGTCCTTGGGTTATAAGCAACAGGAAACCTCTCCGATTAACTGAGTATAGTCGATTCTAATATTATTTCTCAATATTTGCTGTGTCTTCTTGGGGGAAGGTTATCCTTCTGCCTTTGTAACATCTGGCTTGGCCATGTGACTTGTTTTGACCAATGAAAAGTAAGCAGAAATAATGGTGTACCACCTCTGGGCAAAAAATTTCAGAGAGGTTTAACTTGCTATTTCCCCTGCCCCTATAATCATGGAAGTATGTATTACTATTAAAGTTCTGTCAGCTGGAGTCCTAAGTGGCTTTGAGGAGCAGAACTTGTTGCCAGCACAGAACTTGAGTGAGAAATGAACTTTGGTATGTTTTGTTGGGTTCTTTTTTAAGGAAAAAGATAGTCATTGGATTAATACTAGGAGCTCACAAAGAGGATGCGTGGAAGTAGGCAGGCTTAGGAAATGGGAGTTACCACGTAGCTTTGGAGTCTAGGGGATCAAAGTTATAGAAACGACTTTGTAGCAGGAAACAGTGCGGTCAGGGTACTTCAGCTGGAGTTGGATGAACCCTAAATTTTTCCAGTTTCTTTTTCCTCAGCTAAAGATTTAACTTTCAGAGAGGGTATTTCCTATAAGCCTAATTTTTATCACGTATCTCCTCTCTGGCTCAGGGACGTGGGGCTTCTAATCCAGCCCCACTAGACTGTATCCAGTGGGAGTGGAGAAATGGAATTGGAGTACGTGCTGTTAAAAAGAGAAAAAGGATGTTCTGAAGCCAAGATACAAACATGTACTACCTAAAAACCAACAGATTTGACCATTAAAAAACATTCAGTACATCAAAAAATACTTTTTAAATATAATTAAAGAGAAAACAAACCAAAATTATGAATGTATGAGAGCAAAAGGCTGATATCCTAAATATATGAATATACAAATGAAAAGTAAAAGAAGACTACATCAATAGAAATAGAACCATAAGAAGGCAAAAGACATAAGAATTTCCAAAATATGAGCTATAGACAGCCAGAAAATTTGAAAAAAGCTCAACTCACCAGTATTCAAAGAAATGCAAATTAAAACAATATTTTTAATCTGTCGAACTTTTCAAAATTGATAGTACTCTTTTTTTATAGCAAGAGGAAACATCCCAACATTAATATCAGATTACAGAGAAAACAGCATTTTTTTTCATAATCTATGAAGAGTGTAAATTACTCAGTTTCTCTATAGAACGATTTGAAAGTATATATTCAAAGTCTTAATAATGCTTAAACTCTTTGACTAAATAATTCCACTTTGATGAATTTAACCTGAGGAAATAGCTTTATACTTGGACAATTTATTCACATGAATGTTTATTTCAGCATTATTTATAATAATGAAAAGTCAGAAATAACCTTAATGACCAATGACAGAGAATTTGTAAAATAAATTATGCTATATCTGCATATCAATGTAGCCATTAGAAATAATGTTTTAGAAAACTATTTAATGATATAGAAGACCTCTCAAGTTATACTATTACTTATGTCAAAAAATTATGTTATAGGGGCTGGCCCTGTGGTGTAGTGGTTAAGTTTGTGCACTCTGCTTTGGCAGCCCGGGTTCATGGGTTTGGATCCTGGGTGCGGAACTACAACACTCATTAGCCATGCAGTGGTGGCGACCAACATATAAGGTGGAGGAAGATTGGCACTGATGTTGACTCAGGGGTAATCTCTCTCAACAACAACAACAAACTGCGTTATAAAACAGGTACTATAAAATGCCAACTAGATAGAAAAATGCTTATTGTGATGACAGAATAAAATGTTACCAAATTTATTTGGGACATGGACTTCGGATGATGATGCAAAATTTCTTCTTTGTATTATTGTGTATTTCTCAACTGTTCCATAATGAATTGTACTTTTGCCAACAAAGAAAGCCTAATAAATGTTACTAAAATGTATCACTTTTAGTACATTTTAAGTAGCTATTGCTTCACCTAGTAATTTGCACTTCATTGTTTATTTATTTATTGTACAAAGAACATTGGCCACAATTTTGCTTTAAAGTGCATTCTCCAATAATTAGGAATTGCAATCCACAGAAATATTTGTTACCACTGGAAGATTCCTCTGTGAAAATTAAATTTCACGAGGATATTTCAAGTGCTTTTTTGTGCCTGATACCATGGTATAAGATGGTACAAGACTTCCTCTTGAGAAACCTACAGCAGGGAGATAAGACCTACTGTGCAGGGAAGGACCAACCTCCTGGAAAAGAAGAGTTGATACAGGTCTTACCTGCTGTGGTATGCCTGTGAAAGCCTAAGGCTGCCAGCTCCCAATGAGGATTACGTTTACCCTCTCCTTGTCTCTATACAAGGGCAGCCAACATCTCTATGTGGGATTCATAGTGAAAGCTGTATAGTCCTAGCAATTTTATTTTCAGGTAGTCTCTTCCTCAGGAACTGTTTTTGCCCAATTTTTAAAAGAAAGATACTATTTTTAAAAATGATCTGATATTAGTTTTCGGAAGTTGCCTTCTCCTTTGAAGAATGCAAATAGGCTCACCATTTGTTTCTAGTAGTCCAGGAGACTTATCTTTCCTTGGACTTGTGCTTATATTTATTTTTTACTTCTGTTTTCATGACTATTCACAACGGACGTTTCCCCAGAAATTTTCTGGTTTTGCTTGTTTTAAGGTCACTGCTTCAGTTATCATCAGTAATGCAGAAATATCAGCAAATGTGGCCCATATTCTATAATTAATTATAATAATATATGAATTGATATTTGTGCAAACACTCATATATATCACACACACATGAAATAAACAATACAAGTCTCCAGCTGATAAAGTGTTAAATAAATGATGTATGATTGGGACTATTAACATTCTGAAAAAATGGAGTGCAATCCAAAGGGACTTTAAAGAGTATTGCTTCATAACATAGAAAGATAACTCAGATATGAAATGTTATTACAGATTGCTGTTATAAAGAGAGCATAAGCTATGTAGTAAATCTGTATTTAAAAGTCTATTTTCAAAAATCGCTGTTCCATGACTGGTTCCAGAAGTGAGCTATATCGTCTAGGAGTAATTTTCTTCAGGCCATAGGTGCATTCTTGAAAAGTCAGGTGAAAGTGTTATTTGTTGAATTAAAATTATTTCCGTAACATCTGCAATTTAGAATAATGACTCCAGGGCTGTCCTGGTAATCATACGCGAATTTAAGAAAGGAGTCAATCTATTGTCATCATTAGAAGAGAATGAAAATAAAGACCCACATGATTGAACTTGCCCATTTCTCCTTCCCCTTCACTGAAGATTACAGAGGAACTGTCGCTGATCTTCAGCCAAAGAGAACTGCTCCACTCGTTCTCTGGGTCTTATCCTCTCTCAAACCGGGAAATTGTTCTAACAATTTTCCTCTCTCTCCTACATCACCATTCTTTGCCTTCCTGGTAAATTACTCCCATCGACACACAAATGTGTGATGATTTCTCTCATCTTAGAAAAACCGAAACAAACAAGAAACCCTTCTCTAGGGACCACTTCCCCTGTTGGTACCACTCTGTTTCTCTCCTTTTCTTTTTAATAAAAACTGACAGTTTCCCATACATACTCTGTCAAATTTCCCTCTGCTCATTCTCTCTTGTATCCTCTCTAGCGGGCTTTGCCTATACCACTTCACCAAAACTTCCATTAGCAGGGTCATCGATGGCCTCCATGGTGCTAATCCCAGGGGTCAATTCTTGATCATGTTTTACCTGACCTACAAGCAGCATTTGACACAATGAGAGAGTTTACACTCTTTTCCTTGATGTATTTTGTGTCTTGACTTCCATCGTCCACACTTTCCTGGTTTCCCTCATTCTTTTCTAGCCAGTCCCTCTCGGACTCTTCTGCTGGTTTCTCTTTATGTACCCACGTCTAAATGTTCAAGTATGCCCAAGCCAGTGCTCAGATCATTCTCTTCTCTCTCTCTCCACACTGCCTTTATAATCTCACTCCATTCTGGCTTGAAATATCATCTATTCCCTGATCATCCCCACTTGGTACCGTTGGCTGTACCCTCTACCCTGTACTCCAGACTCTAAGTCTAGCTGTCTATTTAGCATTCTTCTTAGATCTCTAGGATGTACCTCAAACCAAACAAGTGAAAAACTGAGTTCTTAATATTTCCTCTCAAACATGTTTTCCCCACATTCTTAACATCCCAGCCAATGGAAACCGCTTCAATCTAGTTGCTCATCTTTGATTCCTCTCCTCTCTCTTATCCCAAATTGTGTCTGTAAGAAAATCCTACAGCTCTACTTTTGCCATTTACCCTGCATGTGACAAGTTTTTATCAGTTCTACTGTGATGGTCCAAGCCACTATTATCTCTTTTCTATCTAAGCAGCAATAGCCTCCTACCCAACATCCTTTGTTCCTCTCCTGGCTCCCCACCCCAACCACCCGCAGCACAGCAGCCGAAGCAGTCAACAAACCCACTCGTGTCACCGCTCTGCTCAAACTCCAAAATCTTTTCTCTCCACTCACAGGAAAAGCCAAAGCCTTTGAAAGGCCCTGTAGGGCCTTGCATGGTCTGGACCTCCTATTACCTCTTTGACTGCATCTGCTGCTGCTTCCTCCATTTCAACCACACGGTTTCTTCCTGCTCCTTTCACACACTAATCAGACTCCCATATCAGAGGCTCGGCACCTGCTTTCCCTCCGCCTGGAATGCTCTTCCCTCAGATCTCAAAGTGGCTCACTGCCTCGCATTCTTCTCTTCACTCATGTGTGTCCTCAGTCAGGCTGTTTTTGGCTATCCTAAAATTACAGAGATGAGCCCAGGGTTTCTTTACCTCTTCCATCTGGTTTTTTAAAGTGGCTGTCACTTGACTATATTCTCCACAAAGGGAGAGATGTTAGGCTACTTGTTCCATCATTAAATCATTCATTCACTTATATATTTGTTTAAGTCACTCAATGAGCTGAAAATTGGGATTCCAAAGACAAAAAGACATAATCTCTGCCTCCAAAAACTTGACAATCTGCTGGGAAAGAGGAACAAATAAATACTGAGAAACGGGATCTGAATTCCCACATGCTGTCCCTAGTAACAGCTCTTTACCTCACAGAGGATTTCTAAAATATAGGTTAATATTTTTGTGAATGAAGTGACTATTTTTGGCATTTGAATATTTTTTGTGCAGAATTCTCTTGTAAAGTATAGTCATTCTGCGGTTCACTCATAGACTATTATACCTGGATGGACCCTCAGAGGTGGTCTCATCCAATTGTCTCGTGGTTCTGAAGAATTTTCCACCCAGAAATAATGTCTTAATAATAATAATGCTATCCATTATTTACTGGATGTTATTATCTACCAGATACTGTGCTAAATGCTTTGCATGTGTTATTGTATGCGATATTTATAGCAACTTCATGAGCTGGATACTTCTATTGTCTCACTTTTATAAATGAAAACTGAGGCTCAGGGAGTAATTTGCTGAAGTTCACACAGATGTAAGTGGTGGAGCTTCCAGCCAAGGAAAGTCTGTCTTATTACCAAGCCCAGGCCCTTGACAAATGAACATGCTACCCTCGCCCATAGAGTTTCACAAGTAAGTGACAGATTGGGACCTGAAACCCTTTTTCTGATTCCAAGTCCAATGCTTTTTCACAGAAATTACTTTTTTTGTTTCCAAAGTGTTTCCTATGGTGGTTTTATTTTTTGTATATTTACATGTACAGATATACCAAATCCTACAGTAAAACAACTATACTCATAGTTTTACCATGGCCATCCTTTCTCACCCACTTTTCAATGATTTAGGAACAAGGGAAAATTGAGAGGGAGTCACATCTTTATAACCATGTCAATAGTCTCTTTTGTTTATGTGCCATTCAACCAACAATCTGCAGGAGAGCCAGATGTTTTAAACAGCTCAGTAGTACAAGAGCAACGACGCAGTTCTACCGTATCAATGGATATTGTACGTGATTGTTTACATGTAAACACAGAACTGTCATCGTAGGAACAGCTTGCCATAGCCAGAGAAAATGATCTTAAAAGTTTTCCCTTTCTTTGCATCACTCAAAAAATCATTTATTCTTCTTAATGACAGAACAATCTGCGTATTTTTGCCATTGCGGTAAGTAGCTGTAGAAAGCACTGTGATAACATCAATAGAAGCACAGTATGGTAATGTAAAATTGACGAGCGAGATGGCGATCTCCTTTTTAGGCAAATCACACTTTCTAATACAGCGCACCCTCTCAATGAGCCTGTACTCGGGAGTCAGAGAACATGCGTGTTGTGGTGAAGTGCCCATCTGAGGATGTGGGAGTAACTGAGGAACTGAGTAACGGTGAGCAAGACCGTTGCGACTGACAGACAGCGTACAATGGCTTCAGCGAAGATTTAAAGAATGATACACTGACAAAATATACATTTGCTCTTTCTGAATTTATTTGTTGATTCTCTCATAATGGTTAGTTAGCAACATGATTGCAACTTAACTGACTTGTATTTGTTAACATAAATAATTAAATTAAGTAAACAAGTTTGTAAATACCACCCCAAGTTTTTCTGTTTTCCAAAAGTGGTGATAGTCAATGCCTAGCAAGACCAGTAAAATGTGTAAAGATCCAACCTTGCCTGAATAGCAATGATCGCATTCATCACGAGGCTGAGATTTCAATTTCTCTGCCTTGTGTCAAGATCCAAATCTCCTGACAAGTACTAACCTGGAATTGTAATCAGCAGCGCTGTAGGGTGCTTCTAGACTCAGTGCTCCAGAGAACTGGAGTCGCAGGACGTCTAAGGAGATCGGGAGGAATCTTTAGGAAGCAACTTTTTTTTTTTAAAGATTGGCATCTGTGCTAACATCTGTTGTCAATCTTCTTTTCTTCTTCTTCTTCTTCTCTCCAAAGCCCCCCAGTACATAGTTGTATATTCTAGTTGTGAGTGCCTCTGGTTGTGCTGTGTGGGACGCCGCCTCAGAGTGGCCTGATGAGCGGTGCCATGTCCCTGCTCGGGATCCGAACCAGCAAAACCCTGGGCCCCTAAGCAGAGTGTGTGAATTTGACCACTCAGCCACGGGCCGGCCCCTCGGAAGCAAACTTTTGATAAAGTGTGTACAAATTGTGTGTTGCTTCAAAATAATTCAGGAAGTATGATCTGATGGAAGCATATAGAGAAGTGATGTGATATTCCACTCAGATTTGGTGTGGTTTCAAAGAAAACACCACTCTGTAGGACTTGTTTTAATTGCCACTTAATTTTCTTCTCTAAATTATGGTTTCCTTTAGTATGCTTGTGGACTAACAGAGAAAGATGTTGAAAATTGTTTGTGAATGTAGTCAGCTAGCTATAACATGTTTTAAAAAATTTTATATGCCAGTTGTAGAAACTGGAAAAAAAATGCATGCGTAAATACAATAGAAAATTATTTGTAATGCTACTGCCCAGAGAAAAGCATTCTTGCTGTTTTAGTATATAAATCTCCTAGTCATTTCACATGGTATCCGCATTCATGACAATGAAGCCTTTTCGTCCTTCTTTCGCATACTCAATCGTCTGTACCATGGCCCATATAAGTTAAAGTTGCACAAGCAAAAGAGATCTTTAGTAAGGCTGAGAAAAATAAGACAGTGACTCTAAACATACTGGAGTTACGCTAAAAGATGGGTCACTTCGTAATAGAAGTTTTTTTCCCCCATGAACATTTCGCTCTAAGGTTTCATTGGGATGGGAAAACCCAACTGGACAGATGATGCTGGGGAATGGTGAAGAGTTTAATGACAACGGAAGCATGGGGGCGTGGTGGGAGAAGGGAGGGAGGAGTGGCTTGTGCTCACACTCCCTGCCCCTGGGGATTCTTCGTAGGGACTTGTAAGTGGTGACGGAAAGAAACCAGCTGGTTTGTACCATTCTCTGAACTCTACTATCTGCTGGAGAAACTAATAATCAGACTTACCTCTTAATGGGTTGTACCTTTAATTCATCCAAATGTTAAATGCTTAGTGAGGGAATACATATGTATTGCTTACAGAGTTAATTTATTCATCAAAAAATACTCACGCAGTGCTTACTCCATGTGTGTCACTTGTCATGGACACACAGACAAGACCCTGTGGCAAGGAGGTACAGTCAAGGCCTGGGTGTGGAGGGAGAGAAGGGAGAGAGAGCAAAGCCAGCAGGAAGCATCACTGGACAAATGAGATCATGCTTTATACACAATTGTGGACTTATTTTTTCTTAATTCAGCATGATATCATGAACGTTTTCTCTTGTCTTAACAAGCTCTTCATAAGCACCACTTTTAATGACTGCATAATGCTTTATTTTATGGATGTTTCATAACTTACACAATCATAACCTAACTGTTGGACCGTAGGGTTGCTTCTAATTATTTTTACATTGTTTGGTTGTAATAAAGAATTCCTTATTAATAATCTTTTGTTGACATCTTAGTCCACATTTTGAGTGTAGAATTTGGATTATTGGGTCAAAAGAAATGAACCACTCTTTTAAGTTTACTGATACACCCCCAGATTTCTTGCCTGAGAGGCTGTCGCAAGGTGTGTTCTTGCAGCCATGCTCAGAATGACTAATGCCGCAGAGGTTGCCCCGCCCAGGATCAAGCACAGACAGGGTGTGCCATGTAAGGCGCGCGTGGTCTCCTGGCATCTCCACTGACAGCTGCTTCAGTTACCTCGCACACAATGTCTCTTCTCTGGGGTACACGGACATCTGTTCACCTCTTCTCCAGCGACCTTAGGACTGCTCTGGATATAAATAAGTAAACGTCATTCTAGTGACTGGTCAGGTCAAAGTGGGCATGCTTTGGTAGCGAATCTATGTCTTCATAGAAAACAGCTAGCGCTTTCTGGTTCACAAAATAAAACAAATGAAAGAACAATCCTTTACCTGGGAATACCACTAGTTGTGATACTTTAAAATCTAAATAATTAAAATACAATTCATTCAATGTTACGAGTACAGTCACGTGTTGCTTAGTGATGGGGAGAAGTTCTGAGAAACGCATCCTTAGGTGATTTCATTGTTGTGCGAACATCATAGAATGACTTACACAAACCTAGATGCTATAGCCTGCTACACATCTAGGCTCTATGGTACTAATCTTACGGCACTGCTGTCGTATATGCGGTCCAGTGTTGACCGAAACATTGTTATGCAACACATGACTGTATACTCAATAATTTAATTTGAGGCAATTGATAAGGGACATATTAAAACATTCTCTTGTTCTCCATGCTTTAGACATGTTAGTCGCTCTACCTGTGACAGCCTTCCTTTCATTTGACAAAATCCTACTCATTTTTCAAGACCCACCCCTCTGCTCCCTCCCGGGTGAAGCAATCTCTAACCTCTTCCCCCCTTCACCTCTCTCTCCCTGCTTCCCCGGCAGAGTTTGGGGCTACCTCCTTTGCATCTTTCCATCACCCCAGGAGCACGCCTGTGTTAAGCACCTACCGAAATAGCTAAATGCTCGTTTACATGTCCATTTCTCAGCCTGGAATGAGAGCTGCTTCAGGGCCCTGTCTTTTTCTTCTGTTTATTCATAAAACTTAACACAATGCCTGGAAGTTGTCAACTGTTTGGATGAGTAACTGGTATTGTACCATAGATGCTAGAAGTGTACAGGCTTGGCCGGACCACTGCTGGAAATGGCATTGCCCACACTGTCCTTCTAAAAACCCAAGCAACATCATTGGTCTTTATGTCACTTGGGTCTTAAGTGTATAGAAACAATCCGGTATTTTGACTATACCAGCTTTTATGCCAGATAGAGGGTTCTTTACTCATAGAGCACAAGTAACATCTAATAAAACCTTTCAAATTGATATTATCACAGTGGATAAACTTCCATTTTTTTTGAGATAGAAGATAAGAAATTTCTCAGCTAGCAACTACCTCTCTTTATCTGTATGCTAGAGCAAAAGGAGTAAACCTTTTGAGACTGGTGTAAATCTTACCTGTGTATTTGTTAGAGTTGATTGTGGAGGTCTGGTCTCACTTATATTTTATGTCTTTTGTGTGTCTTGGTCTTAAGATGACATTTTAAACTTAGTGGTCATGTAACAATTTTGCTCCCGGGGAACTCGCTAATTCCATCTAGAAATGACAGGACAGGAGTATACACACTTAGCTATCTGGTAATTCTAGATAATTGTGAATTAATTTATCTGAGGAAAACCTTGCTTTCACCCACCCTACTTAATTACTGTGCTTAAAAAACCAAAAAACTGTGTACTCACCATTGATAGTAACTAATATTAATTATAATTGTAAATATCACATCTCAATTCTATTTTTTTATGTATAGAAATCTTTTGAAACCAAAATACTTGCATCCCTTAAGGAATATCAAGAGAGCAAAATTTGTAACTGTTTAAGAAAGAATAGTCTATTATAAGCAAAAGTTACTGCTAGGGAAGATTTATTCATTTAGTGTTAGTTAGCCAACGAAAACTTTTCCAATACCTACTGCATGTGAGACACTATATTTAATACTGTTATGTACACAAAGAAATATTAGTCAGAGCTCCAGGAAGTGAATTAGTGGAAAAGCTAAGATATGTCCAAAAATTATAACACAAATATGGTAATTATAATACAGTGGATGTGAGACACCGTCATATACTTGCTAGCCCATCTTAAAAGACAAGCAAAGAGGAAGAGACTACTTCTGATTGAAATTGGGGGAGAAGCTTAGACAATAAAGACGTATTTGGTTGGGTCGTTAAGATTGCATAGAATCTTGGTAACTGAAGACAGCAGGAGGGCTTCAATTCAGAGCGATGGATGGTCAGCAAGCGAGAGTGAGTGAAACATCACGGTCTCAGGGACCACGGGAGAGATCTGACTGGGCAGAGGCTTTGCTGTAGAAGAACAGCTGAAGACGTTTCAGAGGGCTTTAGCTGCAGCTTAAGATTTCGGACTCTATTCAAGGGGAAAAGGGAATTCATTCACTGGGCATTCTGAGTAGGAAATCAACACAAACAAATCGATATTTTATGGAGATTAATCTAGCATCAGTGTACACACTGGGTAAGGATTTCAAGAGACTGAAAGGCAGTTGCAATATCCTAAGAAGCAGATAAACAGTTGATGAGATAATGAGTGAAAATGGAACCTGATGTAGAGTCTAATGTGAGGCTCCCAAATATGATGAAAACATGTTCTCTTTTTTTCTTGTGAGATGGGAAATTGGGTCTGGTTAAGTATGTGAGAAGTTTGAGGTTAGTGAAGGAAAGACAGAGATTGAAGATTTTCTCAGGGGAGTGGGGAGTGGGAGCGAACTTATGAAAGCACGCTCTCTGCAGACCTGGGAGGGCGACTCCAGAGACCCAGAGGCAGTGGAGGGCCCAGCAGCCTGCCCTGAAGACAGAACAGCCAACTGGGGACCGAGGAAAGGCTGTGGGCCCACCTTCCTCCTAGCTTTCCTTCCTCATTCTTTCTGCTCCTTCTCTTTGCTTGTTTTATTCAACTTCTCTCCTCTGAGAGTTTTTACCTGCTGATAAAAAGATGGCTACAGAGGTTCTAGCTCCAGAGCCATCCCAGATTCAGCTCAAGGATCAACTGCATCAGCGTAATTTGCTGCTGTGTGGGCCTGGAGGCAATGGGATGGAAAGTGGGGAGACCCAACAAAGTTGTGTAGGGGAATCAATAGAACTTGGTGACTAACTAGATATGGAAGGAAAAGGAAAATAAGGGACAATGCTTAACCAATGATTTAGAGTCTGGGTGACAAGGAAAATTTCAAAAGGAGAAACTGGTTTGGGACAAAAGTAATAAATTGCAGAATCCCACTGTTGATGGAAACTTACGTAAAGCTCATTTAGTCCAGCCTCATTTCTTGTGTTCAGATCTCTTCTACATCGTATGCCAAGGGAAGGGTCAATGTAAGGATAGACATCTCCAATAATAGGGAACATTCTAGCTCCTCAAACAGTGAATTCTACTTTTGGAGTTTTACTTCAAGTTTCTTGACTTCATGGTGAAGAGAGGCTGTTCAAGATTATTGGAAATGCAGGATTTTAAGTCAGTAGAGAGACTAGAATTGGAGATAAAGATTTGGAGCCAAGGAGATGAGCTGACATTGTGACAAGTAGCTAGGAGAAACACCCTATGGTAGAGAGAGAGAAGGGATGAGGACGGAACCATGACCTTTGGAGGACAGGGGAGAGGAAAAGTAATTGCAAAGGAGAAAGAAACTAAGAGAGGGAAAAATCAATTACATATGGTACAGCGTCATGGAAGTCAGGAAAAGAGAGTTTCAAAAAGGGCAAATAATGGCAAATTCTGCAGAGGATGAGCAGAAAGAGTAAGATCAGGAAACTCCTCCTAGATTCTCCTGGATGAGATCTCCATGGTGTGACCTGATCGTCTTGTTAGAAGTCATTTTCTTCAATATCAGACACGACCATGTCTAAATTTAGGGATAAAATCACATTCCAGATCCAAATGTAAATGGTGTTCTTTTCAAATTTGAAAACTTTGTGCATGTACCAGGTTCGTTACACAGTACAGCTTCTTTCTTGTCAAAGATGAATATTTAAATATTAAAATCAGGGAACTCTGAGGTGGTACATTATATCCAATCAGGATGAAATTGAGGTTTGGAGTACACTGTGTATGTTTTCATGTGTGTGCTCCCTCAAGTATCTTTCTGCTGTTTCAGTGGACCCCATGGTGAGGTGGCTGGAGTTCTGAGTGTTCCTTTGGGAGAGATGGTTCAAGTTTGTCACAGGTTGTCAGCGTAAGGCCATTGATGATTTCATTTTAATCCATATTGGACATTTCTCCATATCACAGAATCACTGACCATGAAATTTAGCAGAAGGGGTAATTTTATTCACTGCAGGGCTAGCACTAACAGGATGCAGGATATTACAGATCAGATGTAAAATGTTTTATCGCTGCTGCTGGAGAAAGCTCTGTGGTAACTGAGATTGTTTTCTACAACCTGTTACCTAACCTATAAGCCTGATATTCATGCCTAAATCTTTTATTTTGTTTTATATGGATTAAAATGCTGTTGAACTACAGGCCTAAAATGACTAGGAGGTATCATTTGAGGAGTTCAGAAAAGCACCATCCCTCAGGAAAAAAGTTCACCTCAATGACCTCACTTATTATAAAGCCTTGAAATTCACACATCATTCACATTTTTGGGGTCAAGTTAATGTATCGACTCACAAATATGTTTATCCGATAAGTTAACCTGGCAGACAACGTTCCCTTCCATGAGTGGGATGTGGGATAGGGACATTTTGATGGAAAGAAAGTTTGGGAAAGGGTCAGGGTTTGGGATGTTGTCTGGAAGGGCATGCTGGGATCACCAAGATGAGGGTGTGTGAGAACTGGAGGACAGTGAGGACACCACTCTCCTGGGGAGGGGCAAATGCCAAAGACCAGGTGTGCACAAGGGGCGCTGTTTCAATCAGCATACTTTTCCACTCGTGAGTTTTCCTCTTTCACTCTGTTGAATAGGTTTGTCTCCTGTGCTAAGAGAGAGCACTGAGAATGGGCTTTCCTGAGCCTATAGAAGACAACGGTGGGGGCAAGCTTTGGGAGAAGCCGGACGGGGAATCAAATACAATCTCTATCACTTTTAAGTTGTAAAATTTGGGAACATTGCTGACATTCTTTAAATTTCCCTCATCTGTTAATTGATATATCTTCCTCAGAATGTTGTTCCAGGAGTTAAAGGTAATAGTAGGTATTAAATACAACTGAGGGGGATCAGAATTTGCCACCTCAAATTGTATCTCTTTGCCTTGATTATTTTTAAGAACAAAAGACTCTGAAAGAAACTTTGACCTTCCCCCTAACTGCCTAAAAGAAGTTAAGATAGAGTGGCCTCTTCCAGGAAGGAGCTAACACCATAAGCTAACTATAGTACAATATAAACTAGGTATGGTAGACTAGGAGGATCCTTGCTAAGCCCATTTTTATCAAAGTTCTCTCTCTAGCATCACGTCATCTAAAGATGGCCCAGCAAATATTTGTTTACCAAACATCTGCTTTTCCATCTCCATGTAAATTACCTTCCTCCCTTTTGAAGCCCCAGACCCCTACCCCTAGCATCCTCTTTGTCTCTAGCTGAAGATGGTATTTAAGGTGGTATCTTTGGCCATTCAGGGGAGTTACTCGGTTTTCCTGGGTTTCTCCCATGTATACATGCTATAAAGCTTTGTTTGATTTTTCTCCTGTTATTCTGTCTCATGTCAATTTAGTTCTTGGAGCAGTCAGAAGGACCTAGAGGGCGGAGGAACAGTGCTTTCTCCCCTACACCACCATCCTGTATAATGTCTGATGCTGATCAATGTTCTTCCTCTTTCTTCTCAGCCCAAACTGCCTTTCCCACTAACAGAGAGGAGGACGCCAGGAGCTGAGGGAGAGCGGCAGCATGGCTTTCTCCTCTCCTGTTCTCACTGAAGATCCTCTCCTTGGCTGCCTTGTTTGTGTGTTTCTTGAGATTCCAGCCCCATCATAGAGGGGCTTCCTCTGCCAGAGGCAAGTCCATCTTCACGTGTGTGTGACCTGAGGAGAGCCCTGGGCTGGGTTCCATGCTTCACTGTTGCTGCCTAGAAATTCTTAATAACTTTTGAAATAGGCTCTGGTGTTTCATTTTGGTTTGGACCCCACCAATTATATCCTGACCAGAGAATGTTCACTCGGTGGCCTAGTCCTGCCCTCGATATATGTGTGGGCACTTTCTTCCTCTACTTTCCAAAGAGATGAACCACTCAGAGGTGATGACTAGACCAGCTACCTGCAGCAGGCAAAATGAGGGAGGAGGATGAGAAAAAGTCTTGGGAAATCCTTTTTCTGGTGTGAAAGAATAAAAAGGGAATGAGAGAAACATACTTTCTAGTGAGGTCTGCTTGGTCAGTGAAAGCATTGTGGGAAGTCAGGATGAATACTCAAGTATATCCTTCTCTACTTCTTTACATTCCATATTTGTAGCCTTAAAATATACACATTCACATATCTTCAAACGCAAACCAAATAATACAGCTGCCAAAGGATTTAGATATTTTAGGACACGTTTGTTTCTCTTACATTTTGTTGATGTCTAAACACAGTCCTTCGAAGTGAAAATTCCCTGATCTAATTTAATTTTTTCACATCTTTACATTGACTATCCGAGTGGTTTGTACAACGTGTTATGCTGAGACTTTGTTTCCAGCCTCTAAAAGCAAAGACCACAGCTCTGCAGAGTATTTTTTACTGAATAGATGAGACATGGGTGATTTCAATAAACTTGGTCATTTATCCTCCCTAACCTAGGCCAGCTGCCTAGGAAACTGCTCCCTGACTGAATGAACAAACACTAGAAATCACCATGCTTTTGAAGTCTGCGACCCCTAACACTAGCCCATGATTTGGGATTCAACATAGAAGCCAGTGTGAAGTGACAGTTGCCCAAAAGGACCAGAGTTAAAACTGAGACTCATGAACCATTAGGCACAGCTGACGTGGTTCACAGTGACAATGAAAGTAGTCGCGCCATAAAATACGAGGAGATGCTTTTTCAGAGTCTCTTTACCTTCAGTCCGGAGAAAATTTCAAAGAGCTTGAATAACCAGAAAAAGGCATCAAGATAAGTGTGAGCACAGGGACCTCCTCTGTGACACTGCTTCCCATGAAAGACCCAGGGGCTGCGGCTGGAAGGAGAAAGAGAAGTGGGGCTCTTCTTTGGTTAACCAACCCTGACCACCGCTCAGCACCTGCAAAATGGAGCTCAGTCTTGGAGGGGGAAAAAAGGAGCAGATGAAAGATGTTATTTTGATTTTCTTCTAGATTTCTGACCAGACTGAGTATTGAAATGCCAAAATTACTATGTGAAAGCCTAGTGGCCTGCTCCTGCCTCTTAATTTAAAGCAAAACAAGAAAAGATAGCACCACAAACCTCTTTACCATAGTTCAAAAAACCTTTTAGCATGATGTTCTAAACCAAAGAAGTTTGGATAAGCATCTAAAATTTTAATTAAATGAATTAGGGAACATGAAAGGACTTTGCAAAGTATAAAGTGCTATTTAATTGCTTGGTGTTATTATTATTAATTAAAATCAGTTAAACTTCTATTGGAGGCTTCTGTCCTTTATGAGAAATATGCAAATTGTCCTTAGATATAGTACTTAATTGGAGGATAAAAGTAGTTTTTATCAAGAAAGGAAAACAAATTGGGACCTACTGAGAACAGGGAACCAGCATGACTGTAAAATTCAGAAAAAAGTGATGATGGTTGAAGTCAACTCCTTGAAAACTAAAAAACCAAACTCTTGTTCCTAATTTTAAAAAAGTGGGGGAAAAGTTTTACATTGGATTACTGACAAACCAACAGGAGGCTTCCAACTGGTTTGGAAAATGGAGAGCAAAGTTGGTACCGTGTTTCTAGGCAACAGATTTCTGAGCTGAGTTCTCCTCATTTCTTAAAGGATTTGTGCAATGTTTTGGTTTTGTGCGTACTAGCTGTTTACTTACTTATTCATTGTGAATTAGAATGACTGTTCTCAGAATAAGATGGGCTAAGCCAGAAAGAGCTCAAATGCAGGCAACGAGAATAGGATGTGGAAGCCACACGGTGGGTGCATAATAAGGCATTTGCTGTGTGGGGTGAAATAATGGCTACCCAGTGCTGCTCAGGCACAGAAAAGTTTTATATGACCAAGATGACTCCTAATTAGAGCTTCAAATCTAAGAGAATTACAGATGACCAATAAAAATTTATTTCCAAAGATAAAATGACTCACTGAAGACAAAGGGCAAAGAGGCTGACCGTAAAGAAAGCACAGAGCGGTCCTTTGGAAAGGGATCCCGGATGTGTGTTCAAGGGTCATGTCCCACAGGAGGCTGTCCCTTGTAGGTCATCGCTTCACAAACATGCAAGATTGGCTGCTGCCAATTCTCAGGTGTTGGTTCCAACCCCACACCAGGGAGGGTCAAAGGGGGCAGACAGGACGCAGCCTTATGGTTGAGTAAATGAGTCTGACTGAGGATGATGGAATCTGTGGTGTTTGAGATGAAAGCCCCTCTGCGTCTTCCTCACGACAGAGCCACTTCATCAACCTTCCTAATGTGGAATCAGACTTCAAGCTGGAAGGAGGGAAGGAAAACACTTTTGGTGCTTGAGAAAAAGGGGAGGGTTTGATTAATGTACGGCTAGGGAGTGAACCAGTTCTCAGGGAGAAGAATCTTTGATCAATGCTATGAAGAGGCATCTTCCAAAACCCCCAGATTCCAGTCACTTTACAAGGAACAAAAAGAAGCTGATTCAGAGCACAGCTGTTGTTATTAAAACCAAAACCAAACAAGAAAAGAAAAAGAAAAACTCTGAGAAATAGCATCTCAAATGGATTACCTGGAACAGCAACAAATGAATAATGTTTCTCATCAGAATTCACTTCAAAACTGGCAGGGCAATGTTGGGCCACTGTGTTGGAATACATAAGGTCTTCTGGAAGAGCTAAGGGGATTGTGTTATTGGTCATCTTTCTCCTGTACAACAGCTCCTGTGTCTGTGTTAGGTGGACATCCTCTGAGAAGAGCAAGTTGACAAATCAAATATTAGGAAGGAAGCTAACTTTGACTGTGTGCAGGACACTCTTGCATGGGTTATCTGATTTAAGTAGTAATTTTTTTCTGGTTTATATGTATTAAATTGCTGAGAGAAAACATGGATTCTCTGTGCTTTCATTAACAACTGATGGGCAGATGCATTAGAGAGAGTGAGGAATCATTTCATGTGCTCCCTGGGCAAGTTTGTCCAAATGGAGCCTTTTGAACTCAGATGTCGGTTTTTCATGTCAGCTTTTTCAAGAAACATGTTTTGCCCCTTAATTATTTTCTCTCTGTTTAACAGCCAAGCATTAATTTAAAGGTTTTGGATGTTCGACTGACCCGTTCCAATCTCTCTGAAGTACTGCACATACATGCAGATTTTTTTTTTTTAACTATTTGTGGTCTCTCTTCAGAAGATACAGAAGCATGAATCCAGGAACTCAGATCCCTTCACTCTGCGGGCCTGTGTGGGTCATCCATGACCGGCTGTGAAAATGTTGCTGACTGCTACTGTTCTCGTACTCTTTATTCTGTACTGTTGCTTGCTGTGTATCCGGTTGATCCGGTACTGTTACTCTCGAAACTTCTAATGAGCTTTAAAGTTCTCCAGGAAAATTGCACCCTATTTGTAAAGCCTATTCTGTTCGCCATTCAGGTGAAGGAACAGTTTCTGCATTGTTACCTAGCTCTCTAGTGAAATAAATCTGAGTCTTAACGAGCAGAATTGTCACATTGGAGGGCGCCTGTGATAAGGACTCTGCCATAGATAATTCTTACTGCCACGTGTCCTGCTAGGTGTGTAATCTGCTGGGTACCTTCAGCTGCCTCGGGAGAATGGAGCTGTGGTTACTCTTCCAATCACAGCTGTCTGGGTGACTGAAGAGACACAAGGACAGCAGGCTACCTGATTAGCAGCTCCGTGAGCCCTCAGGAGCAGCACCTCAGCCTGAGTCCAAGCGGGCCCCCGAGGTTCCCAGAACAGCTTTGACTCGAGGTAGAGAGTCCAGGGTTCACACGGAGCACCATGCGCCACAGCGGGGCTTAGTTGTGTTGACTTTTAGGTGTGATTCTTGGTCCGTGCTGGTCAGTGTTTCCCCAAGGACCCGCCGATCACCTTCATATGGTTTTCTACTCTGCTTCTGGGGCATCGCTTGTCAGTGTACTGCTGAGAGAGCATAAATCCGTGACAGCTCGCAGTCCTGTATCTCCAGTGAGGATCTCGGGCTGCAGGAAGGGCCTCATGATTCACAAACAAATGTATTGATCAGGGTCTGCTGGAGTCTGGGCTTAATGCGTATGCTGAAATGGAGTTTGCCATTAAGTGTGGAGCTAAATAGTTCATTTTCTTCTGTGGGCTAGAATAAAATCACGCCAAGAAGCATTTGAGATTGAAGATCACAATAGCTGAAAAGCGATGGAAGAAAAAAAATAAGTTTTTCAGAATTGATTGCAATATTTCTACAGATATTCTTATCTTTTCACAAAATCAAACTTTCCATTTGGACCTGTCAGTATTAGCTTTTAGTAAAACCTATTTTTATAGTTCATTTTGATTAATGGAAAGGAGTCGTTTTATTTTTCTTCACTGTAATAAAAATCAAGCTGTCTTATGATGCCCTTCAAAATAGAAATCAAGAGATGATTTGAACAGAATATTAATATTCCTCTTTTAAACTTCTGGTTTTCACCCTGTTTTAATAAACTAAGTTTTAAGCTGATCTCTCTGGAAAGAATCTACATTTTGTGAAAATATGAGCATTTACGACAGAACTTGATCACAATCTTTCATACATTCTTTCCTATTTACAGGTGGCAGAGAGGAGGAAGGTGCACCTCATTATTTTGTGTCCTGTGGGCGCTTAAATAGGCCAGAGAGAACGGGTGATTAGATGAATGTGGGCATCTCAATCATTTTATTGTAACTATTGTTATGGTTTAGAATTCATGGGGCATAATTTTTAATTCAAGAATACAGAGTGGATTTCTCTCTTTTAAAAAACGATCTCTCAGTTTCCAAGAATAAGGCTTTGGAGAATCAGCTGTGATCTAACTGATAACACAGTGGCATATACTTTGCTATGCTTTGATTTAATTTCACTCCATCCTTCAGCTAATCTTAAAACTTGCCACTTATGATGTCTTCCAGAAGCTCTGAGGCCCTCTCAGAGTGTTTAGCGGGCACCAGTATTATTTTAATGGCTCTGCCTTAACTTCTGCTTTATCTGAGCATCCTGAGCTTTTTCTGCTACCAAGTTTGCGTTAGCTTAACCCATTAAAACGCCATCTCTCAAACTTTTTTTCATTAATATCCTCCCCACCCTGAAGGCTTTTTAGATATTTTTTCCTAATTGCTACCTTCCCCATGAAATTTTAGTATCTCAGATATACTGTATATCTGTTTATGTACTGTGGCCCTCCGTATGACCACAAATCATTGTAATAGCTAAGATTTTTTGCCCTCCAAAAATCAATTTTCATCACCTTAAGGCAATGTTGCCCCCCCATACATGTAGTAAAATACGCACACAATACTCTACTGCCAGGTCAATATTACGTTTGGTTTCCTTAAGGCGCTATATGTGACTAACGCATTTGGAAATGATTGGCTTCTGATTGAAATGTACCAATCACACTCCATGTATATTTGCATGAAAAGATAATACACATGGCACGTGCACCCTCGTCCTGGTAATGTTGGCATCGCCCCTGCTGGGCTGTCAGGGGCAGTGAGGATATGGCTGGACTCAAACTGGATATCAGGAAACTGCTCTTGGCCTGAGCGGTATCCTCAGAATTTAGCCCAGTCCCTTCTGGAAGTGAAGGTGCCTTCAGCTAAGCCTAGTCAGTACACGGCACTCGATTTTGTGGGGTTTCCTCTGGGGCTTCAAGGTAACAAAAATTTTCTCCCTTCCAATCCACCTCTAATTCTTTCGACTTGCTCCTGACCCCTTCAGCCACAAAGATGCAGTTTCCCTTCTCCACCCCAGTTCTGTGATGTTGTGTTTTGATATCAAAGAGGGCAAAACAGATGAATAGGAATGAAAGAGGAAGGGAGGAGAGAAGGAGAAATAGGAGGAGATGTTAGGAAAGGCATCAAGTGTCTGGTAAGAGCGGGGCGGAAATAAGGGAAAGAATCGGGAACTGTTCTAAAAATGTGATAGACACAAAATCTTCACAACAAACCTCTGCTCGTCAACATCCTCATTTCACAGTGAGGGATACATATTATGAAGAAGGTCCTTACAGGGAGGTTAAGTGACTTGCCCAAGGTTACAGGCTGGTAACTTGAATGCTCACGATTTGAACCCAGACGAACTTGTCCCAGAGGCCATGCTCATCATCACGCGCCCTCTGTTCTCACACCAAGAACCTCCAACTTTCCCAGGTAGCAAACTTCCCCTAGCCCCATCCTCTCCAAATTCTCCACTAGTTGGTCTTATTGTCTGGAACAGTGTTTTTTCAAATTGTCTTTAATAGAGCGCTTGGCGGATGTGGCTCGACTTTTAGTGTTTCAAAGAATTCCCCAAGGACCTCACCTAAAATGCAGATTCTCAAACAACAACAACAGACACATAGATATAGAGATTAGTTTGGTGGTTACCAGAGGGGAAGGGGGGTGGGGGGAAAGGCGAAAGGAGTAAAAGGGCACATGTGTATGGTGACACGACAGATGGTAATTAGTCTTTGGGTAGTAAACATGATATAGTCTACACAGAAATCAAAATATAATGATTTACACCCGAAGTTTATATAATGTTATAAACCAGTGTTACCTCAATAAAAAATAAACTTAAAATATTGCAGGCATGGCCCCATGGCCAAGTGGTTATGTTCGAGCACCCCGCTTCAGTGGTCTGGGGTTTCTCAGGTTCAGATCCTGGGCGCAGACGTGGCACTGCTCATCAGGTCATGCTGAGGTGGCGTTCCACATAGCACAATCAGAAGGAGCTACAACTAGAATATGCAACTAGGTACTGAGGGGCTTTGGGGAGAAGAAGAAGAAGAAAAAAAGAGAAGATTGGTAACAGATGTTAGCTCAGGTGCCAATCTCTAAAAAAAGAAAAAAAATGCAGATTCTCATGCTCCGTGCTTGAGAGAGGAAGATCCAGAGGTTCTAAGTGGAGCTCAGAAATCCGTGATTCTAATAGACACTCCCATTGACAGTCCTGCAGGTGGCCTCTGTACCCACTTGCCCTGGGCACTTAGTCTCATTTCACTCAGAGCAACTCTACATTGTGTCTGTTGCATTATTGGGCTTCTGCCAAATATTTCTTTCGAGGCGAGGATTCTTCAGCTAAGACAAGTCAGAAAACCACTGGTCTCTCTGGTTCTACACCTGGAGGTCACGGTGCTCTTTTTTGGGAACATTACAACAAATCATTTTTTTTTTCTGCTTTATCTCCCCAAACCCCCCCGTACATAGTTGTATATCCTAGTTGCAGGTCCTTCTAGTTGTAGGATGTGGGACGCCGCCTCAACGTGGCCTGACGAGCGGTGCCATGTCCGCGCCCAGGATCCGAACCCTGGGCTGCCGCAGCGGAGTGCACGAACTTAACCACTCGGCCACGGAACTGGCCCCCTCAAATCATTTTTGATTAACAAGTTATCAACAATTTTAAGTACAGAAATATGAGTATAATGTATATATTTTATTTGTATTATTTTATTTGCATCCTGCCTTCTTGGGTTAATTACCAAAATACATACAAGCCAATGATATTTTAAAAGTGAGGAATGCATTATAAAGGGAAAAATTGGTTAGAAATAAGATAAAGGCAGCATGTATTTACACAAAATATATGCTGTGCAGTCCAATATGGTTGCTAGAGCTGAGTGAATTGGCTGTGAACTTTCCAGCAGTTCAGGCAAAGATGGAAGGTTATCAGTGTTGTGATTCTTTGTGACAAACCACTTGCCCAGAAGGGGTACAACTGTTCCCATGATCAGAACCCCAGAGAAATCTCCTCCATTGTAACATAGCTGTGTATGATGCTCTGGTGGCAGCTTCATGATAGACCCCATTGTGACGTTCATCTGTTGTTTCTTACACTTTGGATGTTTGATGTTACAGTTTGATGGAACTGTGGCAAAGCAAACTCAGTAAATGTAATCCAAGGGCCAAAACGAGGAAGTCAGTTACTCCATTCTCTGATGGTCAAGGATACATTTCAAAGCACTAGACTTTGGGACGGGGTTGGCAAATTATGGCCCGTGCATCAAATGTGACTTTTTCCTGCATTTATAACTGGTTGAAAAAAGAGAAGAATAATATTTCATGATGTGAAAATTATATAAAATTCAAATTTTAGTGTCCATAAATAAAATTTTATTGGAATACATCATGCTCATTTATTCACATATTTTCTATGCTTGCTCCTGTGCTGCGACAGCAGAGTTACATAGTTGTGACAGAGACCATATGGCCCACAAAGCCTACAATATTTACTAGCTGGTTCTTTACAGATAAAGTTCCCTCCTGCTTTAGATTATTGAGAAAAGGATGGACTACATATCCTTCGGTCTTGTTTTCCTCTAGCGAGCTTTGCTCACTGCAGAGAGGCAGTGAGTTAAAAGTTGTAATCCTGACAAGTACATCGAGTGTGCATATGCTGTTTTTCCTCCTATTAAGGTAGACACATATTTTTAAAGTCAGTTGAGCTGTGGGTAGAGACATCCTCCCTCTTACGAAACTTGAAAAGCTTAATGGGAGCATTTCATATGCTTGTGACAGAAAACCCCAACCACGAGAACGCATGTACATGGGAAAAGAAACAAGCTGTTGAACCAGCAGGATCAGCAGTTACTGAATTTCCCTCTGCCTATTTGCTATGTGTTCATCCGTTTTGTCATCCGCAGACGTATTCTAATGGATATCTGGGGAGCAAGCACCCGGGTTGAAGAAAAATATGCGGGAGAAAACCTACTTGACAATTTTTAATTCCAACATCTTCCTAGGAATTGTTTGTGTCTGACATTATTGGATTTTACTTGTGGAATATTTTGGGCCAGCGTATGGAGCACTATTATTTTATGGAAATAGGTTGAGAATGACTGGTTTAAATCAGAAATGGACTCTAACTCCTTTATTGCAAGACTGGTGTTGGAAGAGAATAGTCTAGAAGTGACTCCATTATCAACAAACAACTATATGATTTTATCACAAGAATGAATTTTACACAGTCTGGTTGTCTGGATATGTATGTTCCCTAATGGGCAAAGTGTAGACAATGCTCACAAGCCTATTTGGAGTCCGTTGGAGTAAGGCTATCCCAGGTTCCCGAGCCTGGAAGTCAGTGTGGCAGCAAGAGTCTTGCTAAGCTCTTTTGTATATAGTAGATTATAAAAGTTGGGTAGGACATTTGCTTCCTAATAACATTGCGAATGTGTAGGGAAGGCTGTCCCGGCTTTGGCTGTCAATCTGTTTAGAAATGTCACCAATAATTCCTAGCCTGGAAGTGCTTGACGTGTGGACCCCTGGAGCTAATTGGATCCCCTGATTTCTGGAAAATCCCCACCTGTCATCAGCTCAGCAGTAGGTAGGATAGTGAAGCTCTAATGAACCCAGGGATAACTTTAAATAGCCAATCTGATTTCTTTTGATTGTATTGCTTGGCAAAAAGTTGGTATTTTTAGGGAGACACTTTATTCTGTTATAGTCTCTTCTAACCTTTCATCAGGATCCAAGCCGTTTCAGAAGGAGGCCCAGTTTTATCCTGGAGGACACCCCCTTCTTGTAGAAAAAGCTTGTTAGAATTTAAGAACTCCATAAGATGGAACTTGGTCAGAACCTACAGAGGAAATGAATCTGGAATTCTTGTTAACTAGGAACTGACTTGTTTTACAAAAGCAGCAGAAAAACCCATTCCGGGAAGTGGGGAGGGGGTGACCTGAGGCTTCGGGTTGCTGCCTGTGTTGTTTTCCTTCGGTAACTATTTTCTTTGGTCTTCAGTTTCAGAGCGGAATTCACTTGCAAACGTGTTTTATATTGCCCTGGGAGTTCTCTGTCTCTAAAAGCAGAGGCTGTTCTGTCACAAGGCACTGTCCTCTGGGAGAAAGAGGAATACATTTGGATGAGTTCCAGCGTGCATCGCTGTTCTTTGATACCAAGAATGAAGCTACCAGCGTCCTTTTCTTCGCAGAGCACTTGCAGGAGCTGTTTACAATGGAGGGGACTTGAGCTGCTCTGTCCACAGACTGTCACCACCTCCAGTTGGACTGAAAAGCTGTGGTCTTTGTCAGAACATTCTCCTTACGTCAGAAAAATTTGGTTACATTCTTATGTTTAGCTAGATGGAGATCTCAAACATAAAAAGCCTCTCTTCCTCAAACACACCCCCCTTAGCCGCCTGAAATTCCCACAAGGATCCATATATTCCTGTGAAATTTGTTTATTGTTAAGGAGCAGTTTGCTTTTATGGCAATGAAGAACTTGAGCGCCAGCAGAGAAAACACGCTCCCATCCCACTATACCATTTGCCCAAACTAGCAATTTATTACCCTATCCCCATAAACCAAGGCCCAATTGCTATCGATTCAAACAATTGCACCAGTGTTTTCTTGTTCTTGGAGTCCTAGGGCCCTTGCTACGGCTTCCATCCACGCCCCAAAACAGACAAGCGAGGAAAGGCTTGTTAGCTCACGCACGCTGGTCATCTGAGCTCCACGGATACTCCCCCTGGTATGTCTTTCTGATGCCCTGACTCACCTGGATTTGAATAATCCAGTAACAGGACTCGAGATTCTGCCCTTGGGATTTGATAATGCATCTCTTCTTGATTTCGGCATTTTTTTCATTTCTTAATTCATTTGATCATTCCTGGGAATGCCTGGGCCAGCTCTCTGCGTACAGCACCCTCCTCTTGGTATTTTCTGAGATTTACCAGTCAGGTAGATGTGGGGCATCTTATACTTCTGCTTCATAGTTGTGGTTTTGCTAAACTCTGTCTGCTTTGGATTCTTTTGTGACGTGAGCGCTCCTTCACCTTTGCTGTTTTGCAGCTGCATATCTATAAATGCTCTTCATTTTTGTCTCAGCCCCTTCACTCTTCCTGCCATTGACATGTCAATATGAGAGAAAAGGAACGTGGGGAGAAAACGGAGCGTGGACTCGGAGAGCCTCTTGCTAATGGCACAATGAGCGGCTGGTTGGTCTCCAGGCTGATTTGGAGTCAGAGATGCCAAAATGGAGAAAAGACTGGAGATGCTGGCTTTCCAGGAACTGAGATGGCAACTGGGAAACTGAAAGACAGGCCCTGGCAATCCTGACGCACCTGCCATTTTTTGGATCAAATTGCTGGCCTGAATTTTTACCTTGAACTAGTTTCCTTTCAGGCCACTGTGTCTTATCTTTGTTCTCTATTCTCAGTTTGGCTGTGTTTCTTTCCTATAACCATAGACTATGACATCAGGGCTGGGGGCGTGGGGCGCTTGCATCTTCCTGTGCAACCACCTTCAGTTAGATCTGAAGAATCAGGCTCCAGAGAAGCAATGACTTCTTCAAGGTCACACAGCAAGCTGGTAGAGGAGCTGAGACTAGAAGCCCACCTCCCGAATCGCAGGCCAAAGCTGTCTTCTCTAATGGATAGCTGGTTAAATCTGTGGAATTCAGCAAAAGCTGACTTCTGCTGAAGCAGCTGCCTCCAAGTGTGCTCAGAAAGTAATGGTGTGCATCAGTTTGCCAGAGAGGAATGGCAAGGGGAAGAACTCACAGCACCGGGAGAAGAAACATCAGCTAAATCTTCAATTAGCTTTCCTCTTCTGTAGGAAAACAGAAATTAACATAG
Source organism: Equus asinus (assembly GCF_041296235.1). Lineage (NCBI taxonomy): Eukaryota > Metazoa > Chordata > Mammalia > Perissodactyla > Equidae > Equus > Equus asinus. Next base: position 16,707,483 of record NC_091818.1, read on the forward strand.
CACAGAACACCAAATTAAGTGATTTGACTTGGAAGCTACAGTCATGAACATCTTCTGGGTTTTCTCCCCTTGATAATTTAAGATATTTTTCTCTTTTTAAAAATAATATAGAGTAAAATTTTGAGACAGGCGATCCAGGCATTATTTCATCCTCCAAAGTTTCTTTACCCCTAATCCTTGATAAGTAATTGGCCAATTATAATTTGGAATTTGGAATAAAGTATTTAAGTAGATCCTATGGTAGGCAGCAATGTGTATGACTACTAATAAGATGACAGTGCCTGCTTGTAAATCCTTGTGCCTGTGTTACTGGGTACAGTTGGCCCTTGAACTGTCCTGCGGTGTGGTACCCAGTCATTGTTTTCTTCATTGATGTGTATATGTGAGACTGTTCAAAAATGTGGCATTCCATACATTAGGACGCCTCTCAACCGTTAAGGAACTTTTCCAGGGTGTTACTTATATTATTTACTGATTGTTAATGCTAAAGTATTATCCACTAATGGCAGTGAGTCAAAATAAAGGTGGGGAAAGGTACTTATCTTCTATTTTGGTCCTGAATATTTGAAACTAAGAACTTAATCTATTTCTCATGTTATAAAATGTGAAAAGAAAGAAAAGAGAAACTAAAAATTTCCCCAAAGATCTGTGTGGCTTCTTACTCTAGCTTTGCTCCCTGTAATATTAAAATACTACCTCTAAAGTAATTGAATATCGTCAATGTCTTCTGTCTAAGAAATCAGAGAACTATAAAGAAGATTGACTCAAGCATGCAGACAAGAAATGTTCTACAACTATGGTGGGGTGGTGAAGAAGTGATAGGATAGCATGGTGACTCCGCCCAGGATGAGGACGTTCTTTCTAGAGACTTCACATGATTGCATATTAATAGATATATGTATATATGTTTTTTTCTACCTTCATGTGTCTCAACGCCTAAGTCATAACATGTGTACTCATGTAAACTTGGTTTTAGTTACCTTTCCTCGAGAAGATGTCTTTAGTTGGAATCATATCCTTGTCACTGAGCATAACCTCTTTAAGTACTTGTGTACGTGGACAGTGTCCATCATGCCCCTCTGGAGCACACACCTCATACATCTTCTGAAGCAAACACAATAGTACAGACTTTAGTAGACAAAGATGTGTATAATGATAATCTGTGGGTTGGGCTCAGAAACTAAGAACATTGGCAAGTAGTCTCAGTCTTTTAAAAGTCCGTCTCCCTCAGGCTCTCTGTTCATTGGGTGTCTCCCTGTTTTGCCAAGTGGGTCTTTAGGTACCCACACTGGGAGCAGAGCAGCTCAGCCCTTGCAAGACTGCCCTTGGATAGACACCAGACACAGGGATTCTGAACCCCTCCAAGGTACATTTTGCACCTTCTCACTCTGTTGCTCCCCAAACTCCTTTTATCAGATCCCCACTTCACCCCTTCAGACTAGAGCACCAAGCTTTCCTGTGTTCAGGCCAATCCCATCTACTGATAGCTAATCTGATTCCCATCCTTGTGATTCCATGGACAGTCATTTAAGGAATGCCTCCTGTCTCACAATGGTCGAACCACTCTCACCTGTGAACTTCCCAGAGACTCAGGTCAGACCCTGCTCACAGGTGGGCCTAGTCTGTTCCAGGTTATCATATTGTGAGATATACTCAATTAAGTCCTTGAATTTAGCCTCTAACAACTTTCATTCTTAGAGGACGACGAGGGAAAACCCTCCTAGTTGCTTTCTTATCTGCCTTTGGGTCTCACCTCTCCATTCTGAGAATCTCTATCCAGCTTACCTTCCCAGAGTTCTCCATCATGATAACTTGACTTGTAATTCCTGTGTGGCAGACCCCTGAATATCCCCAGGACTATCCTGGCTACCTAAAAAGGATGAGTTTTTTAGAGCATTAAATGCATTAAATTAATAAAGCCATAAACGTGCACTTACAAGACCTGAAATAAAAATTTGGTATTTTAGAACATTTTTTCCAACAATGAATGGGCTCTGAAGTCAGTCGGATCTGCATTAAAAATCTAGCTTTGGGGGCCAGCCCCATGGCTGAGTGGTTAAGTTCACGCGCTCTGCTCCTGGGGTTTCGCTGGTTCCGGTCCTGGGCATGGATGTGGCACCACTCATTGGGCCATGCTGAGGCGGCATCCCACATAGCGCAACCAGAGGTACTCACAACTAGAATATACAACTATTACTGGGGGGTTTGGGGGAGAAGAAGAAGAAGAAGAAAGAAAAACATTGGCAACAGATGTTAGCTCAGGTGCAAATCTTAAACAAACAAACAAGAGCCAGCTTTGCCATGTAGGTGACCTTGGACAAGTACTTAACTTTTTTCTACCTCACTTAACTCATCTGTGAAATGAGAATGATAATCAGTAGAACTTACCTTATGGAGTTGTGAAGATTAAATGAGATGATTCATGTAATGCACAAGCACGGCACTCCATAAATATATCATCACACCATTACCACTGCTAAGTCAAGAAGTACACATACAGCATCAGACTGTGCTGCTCCCTTGAGTTTAGCCTGGGACTCTCATTTAGCCTGTCACTGAAGAGAGGAGCATACTGGAATGGCATATACAGAAAGGCATAGCAAAAGTCCAAAATATTAATACTGATTAAATTGTTTTAGTTTTTCCCCCCAGGTATGAAATATATGCCTTCTGTCGAGAAAGACTGCTGTTCTTGGGTCCCTTGTGCTCCTGGACACCCTGCTGGACATAAGGCTCTGGTGGATTTTCACTTGGGCCACTTCTCAGGGTTGTGCTCCAGCTGGCAACGTGTAGACACAAGGTCACATCCCTCCCCAGACAAAGAGCATGCTTGCTTATGGTTTAAAAGCAGAGGGTTCTCAGGGGCTGGCCCGGTGGCCCAGTGGTTAAAGTTCCACGCACTCTGCTTTGATGGCCTGGGTTCACAGTTCACATCCCGGGTGTGGACCTGCTCCACTCATCAGCCATGCTGTGGTAGGTGTCCCACAAACAAAGTAGAGGAAGATTGGCACAGATGTTAGCTCAGAGCAAATTTTCCTCACACACACACAAAAAAAGCAGAGGATTCTCCAAGCTCAGTGTTCCTCAGCTGTGATACAAACCTGCAGTGTGCACAGTATCCATCAGGGTTCACATAACTTCATACTCGTGAGACTTAGAAGGCAAGGGAACTGATGAAGACATGCAGTGCTAATGCTGCTGCTGTGCCATGAGTAACAAAGTCTATTGTCTCTGACCCAGGAATCTTGTGAACATCAATGTGATCATCCATGAGAACATCCATGACACTGTAATAAGCTAATTTACCACTTGCAGGTGGGATAAAATCCCAGATACAACACTTCCCCTTACCAAGTTGTTAGGATTATATCAAGAACAGGTCCATACTCAGTATCTGATCTGATCCTCATTCTTTGGAACTTTCTTCTGGAAAGGTTCCATCAAAAAGTCATGTGCCAACACAATCATGCTCAAGGGCTATAACCAGGTGCTCTCATGTGCTCTTGGGGACTGATGCAGGAGTAGGCACTGACACATGTGGCATTTAACACTCATGGAAAACTGATGATGAATGTTTCTACGTCCTTTTCTGCAGATAATTCTTCATAGCTTCTTGTTGCCTGTAGAATAAATTATAAACTCCTTTCCAAGAGACGTATAAGTCTCTTTATGACTTTCCTACTACAAAACCTCCTCCTTTGACATTCCTCTCTCTCTCACTCTATGTTACAGGTGTATGGAATCATCACACCATTCATCATGTGTTTATTCATTCAGCAAGCACCCATTGATGGTACATGATGCAGTAGGGCTTCTGTTAGAACTAGGGCAAAGCAGTAGACAAACAGGTCCCATTGTTCTGTTCTTTCTAGAGCAGACACGTTTCTAAATCCTATTCTGCTCTCCTTTCTCTGATAAAGACTCACATATGTCCTACATGACTTTTCTTAAGATCCAGCTGCTCTCAGAGATCATCTCTGACCCCAAGTCTTAGGTTTTCTTCCTTTGTGCTATTACAGCAGCCAAAGCACATCTCTGCCGTAGTGATAATCACTTATTTTGTTCAATTGTTTACTTATGTGACCTGCTTTCTCTATCCCTTACTTCCATTTGACACACCACTCATGTCCAACGTTCTTTGCAATTTTAATGCAGGATCTATGTCTTATTCACCCTTTTATCCTCAAGGCATTGTACAGCATCTGACATGTAGTAAACATTCAATAAATATGTTGTAGAATCAATGAGTGATTAATTTACTAAGGCTCCACTCTGAGTTTTGGTTACTCAACATATAGAGTCAGAGATTTATACAACTGTAGGGCTGAGAAAGTTTTGCAAGACCGTTTCTAACTCCCAAGTCACAGATAAGGCATTTCCTAGTTGAATCACAGGAAGCAATACAAATACCAGATACCCCGTGTTTGGAGCTGCAGAAAATCTGTGAACAGAAATAGTAATAACTGAAGTAGGAGGAGATACTTCAGTTCAGCAGTTAATCTAAGTGCTGGATTAGCAGAACAGGTAGGACCTTTGTGTAAAGATAGATTATGTTGAAGTCTGTTCTGCTTTGTTGGGATCAAGCTTCAGAGTCAAGAGCTATAAAACACTTACTCAACTGTGAGCTTGATGATGAATCATGAGTTGCTCCCCATCATACAGCCCGTGTGTATGGAGATGTTCAATAAATGACTACAAGGTGGGGTGACAAACATTGCTCGGGATTAGGGTAGAATGCCTGAGACATATTCAAGTGAAGAGAGAAGTGGTAGAAAATGGTTTTTATTTGGTAAGCTGTAGTGAGACTTGAGTCTGGGGTACATAGAGGAGCTGTTCTGGTTGGAGTTGTGAGGCAGAAAGGAAGGAAAAGAGTTTGTTCCTCTAGAGAAAATTAACCTTTTTTATCCTCTGTTGTATCCTCTTTTTTCATTATCTCTTGCTTTTCCTTTTTTTATCTCCTTGTGTTTCTTCCATCGAAATTGCTGTTTATCTTTGGCTCAAGTTCAGTTCTTTAAAATGTGCCACCTGTGAGTGTTAGGGAGCATATACTTTGAATCTTCTCGTAAGTTGTGTTCAGAGTCAATTAAGTTCTGCCAGAGAGCAATCCACCCAAGAAGACATCTGACAACTCGTGGAATATGATTAGACTGTGATGAAGCCAGTTGTTAAGCTAAGAAGCAACTTTTCTCACTGACAACTCATCACCAGGCCAATTGATGTTTGATGCATGTCCTCAAACTGGTGATTTGCTTCTTTACCTGATGGCTACTGTCCTCATCAGGCCTTTTAGCCCATCAGCTTATAATTGTTAAAATTAACCAGAAACGGAAAACAAAGCACCAGTTTTTTATGTGTAATTTAAAAAAATACTCCCTTGATGCATTATGGTCTTGAAGCAGGACCATTAAAATCATACTTTTTAAGATAGAAAGTGAGGTGTGAACAAAGCTTCTGGTATTTATAAACAAAAAACAATGGCTATAAGTTTAGATTTTATACCTTCAAACAAAATTTATGAAGAAGTGCTAACCATGGCCCAGCTGTTCTTTCTCTAGGCTTTGTAGGGCTTTGTAGGGCTGCTCGGGGGTAGCTACACTCATAGCCTAATTTATTGAGTACACTTGTTTATAGTCTATGTTCTCCCACAAACTTACAAGTAATGCAAATGAAAGTCATCTCTGATAGATAAATATTTATAGTTCATTACACAGAAATTTGACAAATAAGATATTTCTATTCTAGTATTTTTATTCCAGTAAAATATTTTATCCAAGTTAACATGCTCCTTTGTTCAGGTACAATTTCGTTTCAAGTGGTTTCTTTTCTCCTTTGCCTGATTTTCCTTCCCCACTTGGTGAGACCAACCTGTTGACTGAGAAAAGCCTGATAAGTGCGGGGTTACCACCAGGTCTGAGCTCCCAAGAGAAGGAAGAGGGACTGGGGAGCTCAGTGACTTCTGGGCTTGTCTCTGTTCAGGAAAGCTGTCAGGACTTTTCTCTCAGAGTTTGAAGCTAATGGGCCCAGAAACGAAAACATGCTAACTCTTTTGTTTCTGTATTTCCAACTTCTTTTTAAAGATCATTAGTTTTATCAGAAACTTGTAATTTCCTTTAAATATGTAATTTGAACAAGATTTGGTACGTTCTTCAGTACCTCTACTCTGTCTTCTAGCAAGTATTTTTTTCCTGAAGGCATGTCAAAATTTATAATAGAGTTTGATGTAATTTTAAATATTTGATGTATTTTTAATTTTTGAAGAGTTTATATATTACATGGTAAAATATTCAAAGCGTATAAAGGATACGTATGAAAAGAAAACCTTTCCCCAGCTCTTGCCCCTCAGACTCCTGTTTCTCGTTCTCATTTCCAGAGACAACCATGGTTACTCATTTCCCACGTCTCCTTTCAGACAAACGTACACTTATGCATGTGGAATATTTACACTCATGCCTCCCTCTTTACACAAATAGTAGTGTGTTACACACTGTTCTGTATTTTGTTTTCCTCACATACCTACATATCTCAGAAAACACTACTCATCAGTCTATAGAAGTACTGTCTCATTATTTTATAGTTACCCTTTATTCCATTGAATGGAAATACCATAATTTGTCTAACTAGTTCCCTATTGATGAACATTTTAGGCTGTTTCCAATATTTTGCTATTTCCCTCCATTCTTCAATGCCTGTCTTTGTCCATATGTCTGTGCACACATGTGAAACTACCCATAGGACAAAGTATTAGATTCAAATTGCTTGGTCAAAAGGGATATAAACACATTTCAATTTGGATAGTTATTGCCAAATTGCCCTCCAAAGATGTTCCCCCAATTTACACTCACCATAATGCAGTTTAAGAATATGGGTTGCTTTTTTTTATATGTGCATCGTCTATAAAGAGTGGTAAACTGCTCAATATTTGTCGCTATGTCTTGCAATCAGCAACTAAATGAATTTACCAGACACTAAATATAATTAAGAGCCCATTACAGCCCCTACTGAAATCAGTCAGTGTAACAAGGCTCCTTCTCACCTTCCCCAGTTGATTAAATGTATACTTAACATCCACGCCTCAACTTGCAATCTAGAGTGTTCAGTGGCTGCACACAGAGCATTTGATAGCTATGCTCATTGACAGGAGAGAGTGTTCTGTGTATTTTAGACAAATAAAGGTCAATGTCTTAAGCCTAACCATGTTCTGTTAGACAAGTATTTAAACGTGATCTTATATCTCAAAATTCAGCGCAATATTAAACATGACGGTGAGTTCAGCAGGTGTTTGCCGTTGCTGCCTAAAACTGTCTACACTTTTGATGTTGGCTCATAATCAGATGGTTCAGACTCAGCCTGAAACAATTCTGTCTGCTTTTAACATATCAATAAAAAATAAAAATGGCTTCAACTTCACATTTTAGAATTAGGAATGGTAGTTTTATTATTACTATTAATGAAGTAAATATTTTATAATGAATTCCTTGTAAGTAATTACTTTTACGTATTTGGAAATGTCAGTTTACACCACAAGCCTTCTTTTTTCTCTTTGATGTGCTACAACCAAGCCCACTCTCTTCTCTGAGTGCTGAGGGGAATTCTTGTGCCTTTCTTTGTCAGGCTGGCTCAGTACTTTGACTCTCTGGACATCAGTCTGCATCTACATTTGGGGTCAGTGTTTTCTTGATAGGATGTAACAGTGTGTAACACAAATATCTGATAGTGCAAATCAAAAATTTTCAATTATGTAAAAATAACAAATTATAAGGAATTTATTATGAAACATCTACTTCATTAATAAAAATCTTTAACATTCCTAATTCTAAAATCAGAAGTTGAAACCATTTTTATTTTTTATTGACATGTTAAAAGCTATCAGTATTGGTCAGTGAAATTCTGTGTTTCTAAGTGTCAAATAAATTCCATTATAAATGAGCATAGTAATGATCCACAAAATATCATAGAAAGGCATGACTGTAATTCTTTTCTTCTTCTATTTCTATTCTTTATAATCTACCTTCTTTCTTACTATTTCTTCTCCTAGCCTTACCTTTTAGTAAGTCACTTCTCACTCCATTAACACTCTGCCTATCAAAATCAAGTTGGGTAGAGCCCAGATCGAACTTATCTTACCCCAAACCGCCTCATCCTCCAGAATTCCCTATGTCACCATGCAGCCAGTGGCACATGTTAACACTTTCTTCTCCCTTCTCTGCCTTTCCTGCATGGTCCACCAGTTACCAAAGACTGTTGATTCTATCTCCTAAATATCTCTCAAATCTATCCACTTCTCTCCTTCTTTACTGCACCATCCTGGCCTTACCTGGATGTAGCCTCCTAAACATTATCCCTACTTTTACTCCAGTTAATTCCAGGTCACTTTTCTGCATAAAAAACATAAGAGTAAAATTTCTATTTCAGGACCAGATTATACCTTTCACCTGAAAAACTAAAAGACTAGAAAAAGATATGTGAAACAAAAGTTCTCAGGACATTGGACATCAGGGCACCAGGCAATGAAAGACAGAGACATCTGGGACAAAGGAAACAAATAAGGTGAGTACCGTGAATGACCTAGCTTATTATGTGGAGAAAGTTTCCAGGCCATGAAGCAGGCTTCTGCAGGGAAGGGGAGCCACACGGGGCCTTGTAGTCTCTCTGAGTTAAGGAGAGGGGAGCTGGGAGCACAGGGAGATCAAGGTGGTTAGATTTCACAGGACAGGGTACCAGAGAGGAGAGAGCTGCAACGGCAGAGAACTCTCGAGGTCTGCTGGGTGTCTTCCTCAGATATTCAGCTGTATGTCTGTGAGGAAACTACCCAAGACTGAGGAAGAACTAATCTAAAGGATTAGAATAAAAACCACCCAGAGCTCAATTAGAGCCTACAATAATGCCCATTCCCAGCAATCAGAGTGGAAAACCTCATAATTTATGGTTCATTGAGTAGAGTACTCAGAGAGTATTGTTTAAGTAGTGAGGAAAAGTCCCCCTAGACATAATGCTCCACTGGTTCTGACTAGCAATGCTTAAAAGCCAGACCCAAGAGAATCGAACTGTTTCCCAGTAATCTGACCACATCCCACAAAAGAAGTGCAAGGAAATTTATAGAAATACAGAAATATTCAGCAGCCAATAAGGAAAGAATTATAATGTCTTGTATCCAATAAAAAATTGCCAAGCATACAAAAAAAGTTGGAAGTGCAATACACGATGAGGATAAAACAAAAACTGACTCAGATGATAGAATTAGTAGACAAAGATACTAATATAATCAAATATTTATTTATGGTCAAATATTTAATATGATCAAAAAGCTAGAGAAAAGATTGAATGTATTAAGTAGAGAAATAGAAAATATTAAAAAAGAACCAAATTTCTAGAGATGACACATACAATGTCTGAGGTGAAAAATACATGGGATGTGGTTAACAGCAGATTAGACATTGCATAATAAAAGATTAGTGAGCTTGAAAACATAGCAGTAGAAATCATCCAAAATGAAACAAAGAGAAAGCAGAGTGAAAAAAATTAAAAAAGGAGAGCATCGGTGAGCTCTGGGGTAGCTTTAAGATGTCTAATATGGTGTAATTTGGGTAGAAGAGAAAAATTAACTGAAGAAATAATGACCAACATATTTCTAAATTTGATGAAAACTATAAACAAACAGATCCAACAAGTTTTAAAAGCAAGAAACATGAAGAAAACTGCACCAAATTGCATCATAATAAAATTGTTTAAAACTAGTGATATAGAGAAGGTATTAAAAATAGCCAGAGAAAAAGGACACGTTAAATGCAGAAGAACAAAGAAAAGCAGTTTCTCCCCGGAAACAGTACAAGTGAGAACACCATGAGGCAACATCTTTAAAGTTCTTAAAGACAAAATCTGTCAACTTAGAGTCTTCACCAGAGAAAACATCGTCTTTGAAAGATAAAGGCACATAAAGACATATTCAGACAGAGAAAGCCAAAAACATTTATTAGCACCACATCTACACTCCAAGAAATGTTAAAGGAAGTCTTTTAAGCAGAAAATGATTCCACACTGAGATCTTTATCTACATAAAGGAATGAAGAACCCAGAAAATGGTAACTTTATGGATAATATGAAGAGGTTTTTTTCTTATTATTTAAATCTCTTGAAAAGAAAATCAGCTGCTTTAAACAATAACAATGTATTGTGGAGCATATATCAAATGTAGAAATAAAATGTATGACAACAACAGCATGAAGGCTGGGAGGGAGAAATGGAAGTATCCTGTTGTAAGGTCTTTATCCTATATGTGAAGTGGTGTAGTATCATTTGAGTGTAGATTCTGGTAAGGTGAAGATGTATACTATGCTATAAACCCTAAAATTACTGAAATAATGCCACAGAGAGTTATAGCTAATAAAAAACACAGGAGGTAAATGGGATCATTAAAAATATTACTCAATCCAGGGTCTTCTGGTCTCAGTAAAATGATGTAGACTCATTTCTCCCAGTTAGGTACAAATATAAACCCTGGAAATAATGCAAGAGGCAACCAAAGGAGAGCTCTGGTGAAAAGAGGAAGGGCATCTGATCAAGAACCTCAGGACTAGAGGAAAAACAGCATCGGGGTGTCTTACCAACCCCTTACTCAACAGAAGAAGGTGACTCAGGCTTGGCATTTTCTGATCCCCAACCTTAATAGAAGGCAGCTTCAGGTAGGCTCATTTGTCCCCTGGATTGAATGAGAGTCCTGCCAGCAACAACAGGTAAGCCCAGAAGCACCAGCAAGGGGGGTTGATTGAGAACTGTGCTAAGGATAAGTGGTCAGGGGAAGAGTTGTCCTTCCTTACTGGGGCTGAGACTCCCCTCCCAAACCAAAGACCCCAAAGACAAAGGGAAAGGGAGCTCCCACTGCCACAAGCGACTTGCCCAGGAAGCGCTCTTATCCCCCTCCAGACATGAGATTCCCTTCCTCCTCCCAAAGACACTCAATGGCTGGGTGGCACTAACAAAGGGGACCCACCACAAAAAGGACCTGGTACAGGAAGTCTGCTTGTCCTCCTGGACAGACAATCCCTCTCCCCAACTAGAGGTGCTAGATATCCTGGCTTCGTATCTAGTACCAGCTTGGTAAGCAGTACCAGCAGGGACTAGTGGGAGCCACAGTAGCACCAAAGAAAACAAGCAGAAAAAAAAGACAAAATACCCTATGACTCTGAAAATTAAGTTGACATCGGAACTAGAGCCTACAAAATTAGCCCAGGAACTGTGTGCTTAACCTGCCACCATAAAAGATGTAAATAGGGCCCAGAGTCTGCTAACATAAAAGCCAAAATGTCCAGGATATAATAAAAGCACCTGCACACCAAGAACCAGGATTTTTAAAGCAGTCATCATAAAAATGCTTCACCAAGGTATTACAAATTCTTTTGAAACAAAGAAAAAAAATAGAAAACCTCAGCAAAGACATTAAAGTGATAAAGAACCAAATGGAAACTGTAGAACTAAATAATGCAATAAGAGAAACAAAACTAGCTGATGGGCTCAATGGTAGAGTGGATATCATAGAGAATAGAATCAGTGAAGTTGAGGACAGGTCAATAGAATTTATCCATTCTGAACCACAGGAAGAAAGTAGACTGGAAAAAATGACTAGAACCTCAGGGACCTGTGAAACCATAACAGAAGATCTAACATTTGTGTCCGTGGAGTCACAGAAGGAGAAGAAAAAGAGAGTGGGTTGAAAGGGTATTTGAGGAAATAATGGCTACAAATTTAAAATTTTGGTGAAAGATGTAAACCTACAGATTCAAGAAGCTAAGTGAAGTCCAAATAGGATAAACTCAAAGAACTCCACATTAAGATATATCATAATTAAATTTCTAAAAACTGAAGACAAAGAAAAAAATCTTGAAAACAATCAGAGAGAAACAGCGCAATATCTACAGAGAAACTCCAATTTGAACGACAGTGGATTTCTAACCTGAAACCATGGAGGCCAGAAAGAAGTGGCACAGCTTTTTTCAAGAGTTGAAAGAAGAGAGCTGTCAACCATGAATACCGTGTCTGGTGAAACTATCCTTCAGGAATGAAAGAGAAATAAAAACATTCTCAGATGAAGAAAAACTAACAGAATTTGTCACTGGCAGATCTAACCCTAAGGAATAACTAAAGGAGGTTCTTCAAACGGAAAGGAAACGACAGAAGAAGGAATTTTGGGGCATCAGGAAGTAAGAACAATGAGCTGAGCAGAAATAGTTGTACACACACTAGATCATCCTTCTCTTCATGGGTTTTATAAATCAAATCTGATGATAAAACAAAAATGTAACACCCTCTAACACTTAATGATATTTAAAAGTGGGAAAGGTCAAGGGACCTAAATTGGAAGTAAGGTTTCTAAACTTCACTGGAAGTGGTAAAATGTTGGCATGAATAGACGAGCATGAGCTAGATATGTCATATATCTATATGTACATAGTAATACTCAGAGCAACTAATAAGAAAACTATACATAAAGCACTAAAAAATACTATAAAAAACGTGGGATCCTAAAGTTAATCTGGGTAAGGATCCAAAAGAACCTTTCATGATGTAGTTGCTGTATGAAAACAAATGCCCAATTCAGACAAGCAGATAATTTTATGGCTGGAAGATCATTTAGTTTGCCATTTCTCAATCATTGACATACGTTTTAATCGCTTGGTGATCCTGTTATAATGAAAATTCCAATTAATTAGATCTGGGGTGAGACCTAAGATTCTGCATTCCAAAAGGCTGCTGATCCAAGGACCACAGTTTGAATAGCAAGGGTTTATGTTGATCTCTTTCTGTAATAGATAAGGAATAGATGGTCCTTTTGGCTTTTTAGGGCATTGCAATGACTTCAGAGGACCTAAAGCCATTGGATCTGAGTTTTATTAACAGCAATTCCTCAAGCTCTTATCATGGAAATCTCTGGTCTGGCCTTAGTTGCTGCCCTTCCTGGGTCATGGTTTTCAATATTCCTTCAATTCTGTGACTGCACTGAAAAATTTCTTTCAATTAATTTCTTCCTTTTTTGCTTTAGCTATCCAGAGTCAATTTCTTTTGCATGTGATCAAAAGAAACTTCACTAATATAGGCTGTGCATTGAATTTGCAGTGCAAAGAAACATACCATATTTGCATCAGAAGAAATTAATTCATCTTTCCCTGGGATATAGCAATTAAGATATTTTCTTAAAAGTTTACACAAGCCCACTCTTGACTCTGAAATATTCCTCTCCAGCATGACCTCTCCCCTCATCTTCTAGGCTCCTATCCAACTTCCTAATTGGTCTCTCTATTTGAATATCTAATAAACATCTCAAATTTAATGTCCAAAGCAAAACCTAATCTGCAGCCAACAGCACCAGCTTTCAGGTAGTTGCTCAGATAAAAACCTAGAAATCATCCCTGATTTCTCTTTTTCCTTTCCCAAATCCTATTGCTTAGTAGATTCTGTCAGTTCTATCTTAAAAATATAGCCAGAATCCAGCCACTTACAATCTGAACTGCTTCATCCTTCTCTAAATCACCATTCTTTCTCTCTCAGAAAACTGCAATAGCCACCTAATTTACTCTGTGCTTCTACTCTAGGTTGGCCACATGGCAGCCAGAGTGATTCTTTTAAAATGTAAACCAGACCATGTTACTTTTAAGCTTAAAACCTGTCAGTAGCTTCTCATCACACTGAGAGTAAAATCCAAAGATCCCACCTTGATCAACAAGGCCTTTTGTGATCCGACTCTTGACTGAAGCTCTTACTTCAGTTTCTTGCACTCTCCTCGCACATCCTGCTCCAACCATGCTGGTCACCTTGTTATCTCTCCAACTAGAGGATAAGCCTCAGAAGGCAGGGATTTTGTTTGTTTTACTCACTGTTGTATTTCCAATGCCTAGAATAGTGCTTGACAGAGAGTAGGCGTCAATTGATAGTTCTCAACCAAATAAATGAATTTTTAAAATACTGAACCCAAAAGAAAACAGAGAAAAAGGAAAAATGGTGCAAGAAATAGATGGAACAAGCATAAATAAATAATGAAACGATAGCTATAATTCAACCATTTAACAAGAAATGGACGGGACAAATGACAATAAATAGTGAGACGGTAGACATAACTCAACCATTTCTATAATTACATTAAACCACAACGGCTTAACACTCCAATTAAAAGGCAGAAATTGTCAGATGGAAAAAAAGAAAGCAAGAATCACTATATGCTGCCTGCAAGAAATGCAGTTTAACTATAAACACAATTAGGTTAAAAGTAAAAGTGTGGAAAAAGACAAATAATGCTGACACTAATCATAAGAAAGCTTCAGTGACTATATTAATATCAGACAAAGCAGTTTTCAGAGCAAAAGATATTAGTGGTGATAAAGAAGGTCATTTCATAATGATAACGGGGTCAATTCATTATAGAACACAGCCATCGTAAGTGTTAATGCATTGAATAACAGAACTTCAAAATAGAGGCAGCAAAATCTGACAGAACTGCAAGGATAAATAGACAAATCTCAGTAAGTGTCCATAAACAGACTCAGACATATATGGTCAATGAATTTTTGACGAAGTTGCAAAGGCAATTCAGTGGAAAAAGGATAGTCTTGCCAACTAACTTGACTGGAACAATTGGATAACCAGATGTGCGGAAATGAGCATCAGTTCACGTCTCGCACCGTACACAAAAATTAACTCTAAATGGATCATAGACTGGAACATAAAACCATGAAACTTCTAGAAGAAAACTCTTATTTTCATGGGAGAAAAGCTTGTGATATTTGATGTGGCAATGATTTCTTACCTGTAACATCAAAAACACAAACCACAAAAGGAAGACGTTTGATAAATTAGATTTCATTAATTTAAGAACTCTGGTCTTCGGAAGCACTGAAAGGAGAATGAAAAGACAGCCCCTGACAGGGAGAAAATATTTGCAAATCACACATCAACTAAAATATGTTATAAAGAATACGTAAAGAAGTTTCAAAACTCAGTCGTAAGAAGATAAAGAACCAAAACCAAAATGAGCAAAAAATCTGAATAGACATTTCACCAAAGAAGATACATAGATGGCAGCATATAAGTTCATGGAAAAATGCTGCATATAGAGAAATGCAGATTAAAAGCACAGTTACATATCACCACATACGATTAGAATGTCTAAAGTTAAAAAGCCAGATGATACCAATGTTGGCAAGGATATGGAGCCACGGGAACGCCCCTATTCTGCTGGTGGGAATGTACATGCATACAATCCCTGTGTAAATAATCTGTCAGCTTCTTAAGAAGTTAAAGATAACGCCGACTATATGATCCAGCCGCTCTACTCCTAGAAATGAGCATGTATGTCCAGACAAAGATTTATACACAAATGGTCCCAGCAGCTTTATTTGTAATAATCTCAAACCGGAATCAAGCGCAATGACCATCAACAGGTGAGTGGATAAACAAACGCTGGTATCTCCATACAGTCGAATACTGCTTAGCAATGAAAAAGAATGCATTACCAATATTTGCAAGAACACGAATGAATCTCAAAATAATTATACTGAGTGAAAGAAGCCAGACCAAAAAAGAATTCATGGCATATAGTTATATTCATATAAAATTCTAGAAAATACACACTAATCTATAGTGAAATGCCGCAGATCAGTGGTTGCCTGGGAATTGGAGTGGGGTTGAGGGGAAGGGCCAGGAAGGAGGGATTAGAAAGGAACACGAGGAATTTATCTGGGTGACAGATATGTTCATTATCTGGATTGTGGTGATGATGCTATATACATAAATCAAAACTGGCCAAATTGTACACTTTCATTATGTGCGGTTTAGTGTGTGTCAATTATACCACAATGTATGTTTTTCAAAAAAGAAAATAGGAGTTGACTTATTTGAATGTCTCAAATGCTGCCATGTGACCTACACAATACTAACTTTTTCTTTTGAGGAAGATTAGCTTTGAGCTAACATCTGCCACCAGTCCTCCTCTTTTTGCTGAGGAAGATTGGCCCATCTTCATCTACTTTATATGTGGGATGCCTGCCACAGCATGGCTTGATGAGTGGTGCCAAGTCTGTGCCCGGGATCTGAACCAGCGAACTCTGTGCCGCTGAAGTGGAGTGTGCAAACCCAACCACCAGGCCCCTGGGCTGGCCTGATTAATGTTTTTTTTTTAAGGCTGTGTCTCTTTGACTACAATGCAATTATACATTCCTGAAACTGTCGGTGGGTCATATGCATAATCTTATAAAATATACAATCAAAGAGACCTTAAGGATTCTGTAATAACTTTTTTTTAGGTGAAGAAACCAAACTGGATGGTGTAAACTGATGTGCCCCAAATTATACAAGAATGCAGTGTTTCTAAACTATTTCACAAAACGGAAAGTTTTGGTTTCCTGCCACGCATAAAACTAAGTCATGGTGACATTTTAATTAATGATCAAAATGTTGCTTTCTTGTGGTCTCAAACTTGACTGTCTGATAGTAAATCCACTGTTGAAAAATTTAAACAATCATTTTAATTGTTGATGAGTATAGCACAAAATAACCAATTGTTTCATCTGACCATAAATCTCAATCAAAATATTTTGGCATATTCTATAGCCCATATTGGTGGCTTTAAATGGAATGTATTTAATATATTTAGTATTTGCTTCCTTGCAAATTAGAAAAAGGCTTACTTTCCTCAGGATACTTTATTTCCCACTCTCAGAAAACTGTCATAATGTGCTGTTTTAGGTTAGTTTAAGATCAAAAGACTTTAATTTCATCTGCTGGAGGACGGTCATAATAAACATACAGATCTATGACTTTTTCACTGTGGATGGCACCCTACAGAGTTTTGTAACAATGGACATTTCTCACAAAAGAGAATATACCACTAAGTTATTAGAAATATAACTGCTATAATTTCAGTCAAAGCATGTAAGTATTAACTCTGAAACTGTAATCTTCCTAGACTGGCCAGCAGAAGCGTATTCTCATACCAATGGATGTAAGCAACCTTTAAACTAATTTTGTTTACATCAAAGCCTTTTGGACATTTGGGAGTTAGAGACAAGACTTTCTCCATCTTTAGGGAGAAATACTTTAAACCTTGTCTTTTATGAGGTGAATGTGTGTAAATAAACAAGCTCAACTGTATTTTAGAAAAAATTTTTTGCAGTACTATTCTTTCTAGCTTGAGATGACTAAGGATGAGGTAATGGCGACTCCATAACATGTTTTAGTTAAGCCTGCGCTCAAGAGAATTTGGTTTGCTTCCCAGCTCCACAGTTGGGCCAAGAAAAGTAATTACAGTGATTAATAATAATATTTGATTTTCTAGTCCCTGAGCCCACTCCTCAGAGCCGGTATTATCTGGGGGCAGAGAAACAAATTGCAGGAAGGAAATGAGAAGTATGTCCTACCATTTGGATTCTTAAGCATTACAAAGTCCCCAAGCTGCCATTGCAAACCCTGCCTGTGTCACCCCGTGGAGTTTTACACGGGGTTTTCAGCATCTTGCTTTCCTGGTCACCCTAGGACTGAGGGCAGAACAGAGGTGATGTTTTCACTCTTTAGGGATAAATTTCAATTAAAACCCCCTTCTGGAGCACCTCCTCATGTTTGTAAGTGCTGTGAAGGAATTTGTAAGTGGTGATGGGAGGGCAGATTTAAATGAATAGGGCCTCTGCTTTGAAAACCAAAAAGGAAACAAAACAAAAATAACACATCTTTTGTCCCTAAAAGGGTCTCATGTTCTCGTCTCTGACAGGAGTCTGATGGCCAATGCAAAGAGAGTTCTAAGACTCCCACAATTTCGTATAAACAAATAAATGAAAATAGAGAGAGACAGGAAAAAAGGAAAAAACCTGCCCAGGGCAGGCCTGGTTTCAAGACTCCAGTAGCCTTCAGCTCTGCCACTACCAGAGGTTGCTATGGGAACCATTGCGAAAGATTAAACATATCAAGAGTACATGATTGTGAGAAATGAGTAGGAAAGGGAATTATATTAATGGTGAAATGGTGGGCCTTCTATTTGTTGGGTTTTCACGTGTTTTTCTAAATCACACACAAAAACTCCTTCACAAACACAGAACTCATTAACAAAAGTCTTTGCTGTATGCTAAACATAGAGAAAATGAAATATTCCCATTTCACAGTAAAAGTTAAAGGGTTGTCAGTTTTTGTAGTACTTGCTTGTTTTCTGACCCCAGCATCTCTTTTGGTGTAAATTCTGCCGTCTCCTCTTGACTGGTAAAATATCCTTAGAGATATGTGTTGGCAAAGGGGTCTGGAGCAGGTCAGTGTGGGGTTCCTTGCTTTTCCTCTCATCCTGCCATCCATCCCATACACCATATTTATTTTTTCTCTAGGATCTGGAAAAAAACTTCTTTTAACCCTGTTGCTCGTTGCAATTCTCCTTAGAAAATATTTACCAGGAGAGTCAAAGCTAGAAAGATGAGTCCCTTAAGAAAGTTCCTTAAAATAGTGCAAATGCTGTGATTTGAATGAAGTATTCACAAAGTTCAGAATTTTTCAACAAAAGCTTTCTTCTCATTACTATTATTATCGTGAATTTTTCTCAACCTACGAGAAGTCGGCTGTGGAATCTCACCTTGCAAGTCAGAAAGCTGGATCTGAAGGTTTCAGTAACTGACTCGTGGAGTCCTGGTCCCCCAGAGACAGAACTGAAACTCTGAATTGCCAGGTCATTGTTCTGTCCTTAGCCACATCTTCCCCTTGCCTTGTTGGAAAAATGTATTTATTTTAAGAAGTAAGATTAAAATTTGAAAACTCCATTGTTTCTTAGTTTTAAATCAACTGTTCAGATGAGGCAGGTTTCTAGAGAATTATGGGAAAGTATTTCCCTCTTTTGCAATTATTATGGGTCACGTTTCAAAGCAAATGTCTGTAAGGAACATATTGCACTTTTGTGTTTACTCTTGCTTTTCCCACAGCACAGAACTCCACCCTTGATTATTGCTGTCACAGTTGGCTGAAGTAGAGCTGAATGTCCAATAAGATGATGCTCTCCAAAGATTTATTCTACACAACAAACATTCTGTGCTAGAGGGATAGTCCAACAACAAGCAATTTATTTTTAAAACTGTAATGTCTACCACATAGAAACGTGTTTAACTTGAGGTTTCTAAAATTAAGTAGACTGTGTTCATGCTTTTTAAAATATGGCCTCGAATTATTTCACGTCTATAAATTTCTCACTTTAAAAGTAATTAACCACCAGGAGAAGGCAGAAGAGCCTTGTGGGCAGGAGGGAGCAGTGCAGCCTCCTCTTCCTTGTGCCGCCTGTGGAGGCTGGGTCTCCAGAACAGCTCTGGCCCCTGCGGCGTCGCACGGAGCCCACAGGCTTCCTCCTTAGCCCAGGGCTGCTCTCTGGCTGTTTTAGAAACATGGAAAGGATGGGGAGGGACATCAAAGACTGGGAGGTAGAAGGTTGGAAATGGTCCCCGGCTTGGGAGACAAGGGGTAGTATCTTTGGGGGATTTGTATGGAAAACACGAGTAAAGATATTTTTGTTGGAAAAAAAATGATCAACAAGTTTTCTTTTGTTAATCAATAAGTCAAACTAAACAACAAGCAATACCAAACCTGACACGGAGTGAAAGGCTACTAGTTGTCATTTACTTCTCAGACAAAAGCATGTTGACCATCTTCCCTTTGAAGCAACTTGAGAATGCAGAATTTCATCTGAGAGAACGTTCTTCATAGTTAGAGACTGCAGGGCTCACCGGTGAAGGGGCATGTAAACAAGGCCTCCATCTTACCTACAGTTTGGGGATGTGGCAGAAAGCAAGATGATGTTGGATAACTAGCATTCCTTCTACCTAATAGTTAAGGATCTTTAAGGGCTGTGACCCGGGACAGCAGTATCCTCCAAGTCAAGAGTCACCACTGTTCTCCCTGCCGTTTCATGAAACGCTTTTTGTCTTTTCAGCACTAGAAACATGCCCACACTTATTTCAAGAGGATGAGAGTTTGGTAATTAAATTAATCCTACCACCACCCTTTGCTGTAGGCTTTGATGAGAGCGTGTTAAATGTGTACACCTTGTTCCTTTTATAGATTTGTTCTGAATGATCTCGCTGTGGAAGAGAATGGAATGCAAAGTCATATTTTAACGCATTTAGGACCAGAGGTTTGCATTCAACCTGCTTCTGTTTCCTTTGTGGGTCTTTTCCTCCTGAAGTGCTGTCAATTGCCACTTCGTCTGATTCTTTTCAAATGCAGCTTGGCAGTACTGCTGACCACATCAATTTCATATTCTCTTTTGTCTGACTCAAGGATATCAGACTCTGTTTCATCTTAATGAGGTCTGGTTCTACTCCTATTACCAGGCTATTTTCCTCTGATAAATCACAGTGTCCTGTGGTGTCATTGCACCCGTAATAGCAGGCAGGTGAGAAGCAAAGGATGCTCCCTAACACCAACGCGTCTTTCCCAGCTGAGCTATTGTTCTATGCCAAGCTGCCTGGTCTCTAGGTCTGGAGCAAATTTCTATCCTGTGGATTTCCCTGTGTCGTGACTAGGCTTGCCCCTCACAGATGCGCTGGCTCGTGGTGTGAAACAAGGTCTCCTTACGAGGATACAACATGTGGCTCGTTTGGAAGGTTCTTTGCTTCCTGTGAAGGGTCACCTATGAAAGCCTTCCTCTTTGGTTTTTAAGGAGTGCCAAAGCAGGCCCAAAAGACTGCTTTTCCCCCAAAAGGATTGAGTTAAATACGTGAAAAATAATGAAAAAAAGAGTCTCTTCTGCACAAGAGAGCCACAAGTAAATTCAAGGGTGAACATTTATTTATTCATTTATTCACTCATTTGTTCAAGATTAATTGAACTCCAGCTTTGGGAAAGACATTGTTCTAATTGGTGTATGGGATACAGTTGACAGGCCTTGAACACTAGGTGGGATTAGGGCCTCATTTGAGGTGGGATCAGAGAGATATTTCTACCAGAGAAAACAGCGTGAACATCGCCAAAGAGATGGGAAAATGCCGCATTTGTGTGGGATAAGGACGTTTGGGAAGGCAGGTTGAGATCCAAAGATGTTACAACTTATTCTAATGAGCAAAGGAGAACAAGACGTGTAAAGCCAGAGGTGTGCTTTAGGGATCTAAAACTTAATCTATCCAGACTATTCCAGGCTTTCCCAAAGTATTTTGACAGAAGGAGATTCGGGTTCAATAATTCCAGGTGCATTGGCCCCCTGACCTAGAGCAGAAGCAGAGAGAAGACAGTAAAGACTGGGATTTCAGAAATACCGTTAAGAGGACTGCATTTTTTCTTTTTCCTTAAAGGTTGGCACCTAAGCTAACAACTGTTGCCAATCTTTTCTTCTCTTTGTCTTCTCCCCAGTGCCCCCCAGTACATAGTTGTATATTCTAGTTGAGAGTGCCTCTGGTTGTGGCATGTGGGACGCCACCTCAACATGACCTGACGAGCGATGCCATGTCCGCGCCCAGGATCCGAACCTGCAAAACCCTGGGCCGCCAAAGCAGAGTACGCGAACTCAACCACTTGGCCATGGGACCGGAGGCAAGAGGACTGCATTTTTAAAGAGTGCCCCGAATGATATGTAGGAGGAGGATTGTGGGCCATTGCTTAACCTTTTCCAGAAGCTTGTTTTCGAGATAATATCTAGGGAAGATTGCCTGAAGGGTGTGCAGTCCACCCATTTTGCTAGATATACAAAATTCTCTTCCTGGATTAAGCCAGACGAGGGTATGGCTGACTTTGTGAACTGCGTCGTTTGGCGTCCTCACAGCCTGCCCTCACTGAGCTCTCTTCTAGGGTTGGGCCTTTAGCCTACACTGAGGGATATATAGAACTCTTGAAGTCTTTTGAAAGTCATTATTATATCATGTGGGAAAGCTGTTAATACTGTAGAGGGTTCTCTCTAAACTGACTCGTAAAAATTTTCACACAGGTCTTAGTACCAATACCAGGGCTAACTATACTTTTTTGAGCACTTGATTGTTTTTCCCTAGTCTTTTAAAAATGGTGTTTCCTTTTCCGGGTGGACTGCTAGAAAATGCAGATTCTAATATATAGCAGACTTCCAGTGAAGTGTACTTACGGCAATTTATTTTCCTTTTCCTCATTTTCTTGGCTTGCTTTTAAAAGTATTCTGTATACTTATGTAAGTCACATCAAATCATTTTAGGAGTAGGAAGTGACATAAATAATACCTAAAATGTAAATTACAGAAAATACTTAATCTTTCAAAATATTTTAGGTTAAAACTTGAACTTTCTCTCTTTTTCCCCCCAAGGGTTGAAGCTCTGAGTCATAATATCATTCATTTACTGGAATCTACAGCACAGAAACCGTATTTGAGAAAATTCTAGACTTGTAGTGGGCCAAATTTGTTCCCAGTTCACATTGTCTTTTGGCATTGTCTTATGTGACCAGTTTCCAGATAGTTATTTAAAGAAAGTTCCCAAACATAAATATGAACCAGGAAAGAAAGGATTTGGCAACTTCAGAACTCAGGAATTCCAAACAAAAATAAGGATAGAACATTAAGTTCTTAAACTTTCTGATGCAGAATTTCTGATATCAAGAGCTATAAAACAATACAAATCTGAAAAAAGTTATTTCTCTTTTCTCATACACACAAAGAGAGAGACACACACTACATACAGGAGAATAGCTCTACACTATAATGTTTAAACTAACTTTCCTCTTCCAGGCAAATTTGGTTAAAACTTTGCATACACAATTTCTCCTGGAAAATACATGCATTAATCCCGGAGTCACATACATCTGTAAATAGTTGAAAATCAAACGGTTCATGCCACTTACCCTGCCAAAGTGACACCCCATTTAAATTTTTCGTAAATGTTTTCCAGATTTGCAAATCCTCTTTGATGTTTTAAATGTAATGAACAAGTGATGAAATGCTTTTACAGTGGGAGTGAGGGTTTTTAGCCAATAGATAAAGTGGCTGTCTCACTCAGATCACTTGGGGACACTTTGTAGATGGCCAAACAGAACACACCTGTCTGCGAGTCGTTGCCTTTTACATTTGGAAGTGTTGCGTCCAACCCTGCAATCTCCCTTTGAGAGAGCCTGATCCCATCACCACCAAACCAAGTTCAACACTGAACAAAGCCAGCGTGTTGAACAGCCTCAGTTCTCTTTCTAGAGCGAATGTGATTCTCAGTTCTCTTGACAGGCGGTCAGAAGTCTCCAAGGACCTTTAATAGGCCAAGATATAACCCACTGCTGGTGAAGAAGGGCAGAAAAAAATCATGGTATAATATTCTGGGATATCTTGAGTTGTGTTTTAATGACTGACAACGTGAAGACGTGGAAAAGCAGAATGATAAGAATAATTTCCATTAATTCAGAGAAGTGTTCAAAAAGCTGTGTATACACTTGAACCAAACTTTTCCCAATATGGCCCTCCCGACAGAGATGATTCTGTTGCAAAGAGCCAACACTCAGCAGTGAGTCCTCTCCTCTGGTTCCTGGGGAAACCAATGGACAGACAAACAGACAAATACTTCTCACCTACAGGCAAGTCAACTCCACTTCTACTAAGAGGACTCATAGAAAATGCCATTAACTTGCCTGTTAAAGGAATACGGAGACTGAGTTTCCCGTAATATTCCTCTCTTGAGTATTAACCAAGCTCTCTTGCAGAAATGAGTCTAGCTACAGTACCAGCAGCATGGGCACCACCTGGGAGTTTGTTAGCTGTGCAAGTTGATTGGTCCCACCCCGGACCTACTAACTCAGAATCTCTGGGACTTGAGACCCTCCTCCATCCCCACTATCCCATGTGTGTGTGATAACAGATGATTCTGAAGGATGTTGAGCACTGACTAGATGCCATATTTTGCTCCCTGGGTTCTTTATGCTTTTGGTGTTGGCTCTGCCAGTGCTTTGCTCTCAGCTGTCCTCGATGTGGAAGCCTCATTCACAGACTGTCCCTGGTGATGCTAGTCAGCTGTTTCCTCCCAGCTGGCCTATTCTCTCCCACCCCACCAACAATGTGATGCATCCTCCATTGTTTCTTCCTGACATCAGGGCCACTTTATACTTCCTTTCTTTCTGCTAAGGAGAGAGAAGAACCCTGGACTATTCCTGGAAGCAGCGAGTAAAATCTCCCTTCAAAAAAAGCCTGTTTTCTTTTCATTTCCCAACTGCCAATACTATGTACTTCAATAACTTTTTCTCACTTATTTTGTTCTTAGTCACAAAACCTGAATAACTCACCTCCTCAGAGGTGGACATGGGGCCATTATCCAGTTTTACAACTGCACGAAAAATTAAATAGTTTTCAACATTCAGCATGATTGTGCTGGTAACTCTTTTGACAGAGATGAGCATCATTCTTCCCTGGTAGTCCAAGGTTCTCCCCACGGGAGGCCTAGTGAGGGAGAGCTGCTTCCATTCTGAGATGCAAACACCTGGCCTGTCTTTCACCTCTGCTCGCTATGGTGGAACTAGTTGTCCTGTTCCTGCCAAAATTCCTGGGCATTAGTATACGTATGTGTGTGCCTGCAGGTATAAATGTTGGGTAACGAAATGGAGAAAGAAACAGAAACACCAATAGGATCATCAGTAAGGCTCCCTGAGGCACATGGTGAGGCTAGCCGCAGAGTCTTCAAAAGCAAACGTGGGGCATTGGGTAGGATGTGGCTGAACATTTGGAAGTGAAGGTTGTTTCCTGGCCCTTTCATTAGGACGTCAGATTCGTCACGGTTATGTAGAATGCTTCCAAACATTTTTTTTGAGGATCTTAAAGAATTTACTCCCCAAAAGAAAGTTTGGAGGAAGGGCAAAGGGTTAACTGCATTCCGCCTTTTGAATATACAAATTAAAGAATTTATTTCCAAGAGCTGGCTTTAATTATTAGTCATATGGAGGATTTGGGATCCTAACTCAGGAATCAGGATATTACGTTGTCTTTCTATCAGACCGTTTTGAATCTTAACAGCCTGATCCAATTAATTGTTTCTTCCCCCTTCTTGTTGCCTTTTGTGAGCATTAGTCTGCATCTTTTGAACTCTTCTTCCTGCTCACCACTCAACCTTCATAGTCGCACACAGATAATCTTTCTGCCCCTCCCCTTTCTCTTGAACTCTTTTGGTTTATCCAAACCCTTGAAGAAACACATAAATTGCGTAAGAATGTTACCTGTGTGCTGTGTTTCCCAGAAAAAACGTGTCATTCATTGCAACCCCAGTGTTAACTTTCTCTGGCCATGATTAGCTCATCCTCCAAGTGCAATTAAAACTGTCAACTTGGTGGAGTCACAGAGCAGCTCCGTAGCCCATCCTACCTACCTTTCCTTGCAAGCTTTGAAGACTGCTCAGCCCTGTTTATCTTTTTCAGTACAGCATTCTCATCCAGGCTGGAAGACAAGAAAGTGCTTGTGGGTAACTCCCAACCAATCGACTTTGTCCTGATGCCTCTCCCTGAGAGCCGCAGAGGGATCTTAAATTGGGTACCACAGATGATAAGCTACCTATATTCATGAGGACAACCTGATAAAGAGAAAGGCCCATTGTTTTAGGGTTATAGTTAGTCTGTTTGAGGTGTTATAACAAAATACCATAGACCAGGTAGCTTATAAACAACAGAAAGTTGTTTCTCACAGTTCTCGAGGCTGGAAGTCCAAGATCAAGGGGCTGACAGACTTGGTGTCTGGTGAGAGCCTGCTTCCTGATGCACAGACTTTGTCTTTTCTTGGTGTCCTCACATGATAGAAGGTGGGTAAGGGAGTCTTAGGCAAGGGAGAAATTAGAGCCCTTTATAAGGGCACTAATCCCATTCATGAGGACTTCACTCTCTGGCCCTAATCTACCTTCTAGAGGCCCCACCTCCTAACACTATCACATTGGGGGGTAGGTTTTAACATATGAATTTTGGAGGAACACAAATATTTCTATAGCAGTTGTGTGTTAATATGTGAATTTTAGAGAATTAATGGATGTTCTAAATGTTACTCTTTCAGTAAAAACATGTTTAAATATTTGGGATAACAATAAACAAAACTAAGGAGAAGACAAAGGAAGGAAAAATCTTGTAACTAACCCTCAGAAGCTTCTTGATGGTGAAATGGAGGAGGTCCAAGCCATGCACTTAACCAATTTTGTGCCAGAATTGACCTTCAGGGTCCTTCTGCCTCTCCTTTCCGCATCTCTAACGCCATTGACATTCCACTCAAGTATGGCATCCTGTGCTCCTCAGCACCCCCGGCACACACACTGTTCACATGCTTTAGATAGTTAGTCATCAATGGCTAGGGCCCCAGGGACTGTATGTCATTCTCCTCTCTCAGATCTTTGCATTCTAACAGAGGAGAGCTCCATGTGGAAGCTTCACGAAGGTAATAGGTCCCACTAAGGGTGTGTTGATTGATTGCTACAATTATGCGTGATTGCTCTTCAGGTCTCATGATAGGCCACCAGGAGAGTTAGCGCAATGTTGGACTGCAGGTGGGGCAGAACAAGGATCTTTGGGATGTATTTTAGCTCATGCTTCAAATGGAGACTTTGATTCTGTGTATCTTTGAGTAATGAGCTGCCCTCTGGGTAGGCCATGCTGGGGAAGGGGAGTTCGCTTTGGGAATCTGATGAAGGCTGAAGTGTGTGTAGCAGGAAAGAGGAAGAGGAGTCCTACAGAATTCACGCTTTGCTTCCCCCTTTATGCCCTTCTCTATTTTGCCATTCTAGTAAGGGTCGGGTTGGAAATAAATCCAGACTGGGTTTGGGGTGAGCGCTCTCACGGATGAAACTATGTTTCTTTCATAAAATTCAGCCACCAAGCTGGCCATTCTCAAAATCTCATTGGCTTGCAATTCACAACTCTATTCTGCCATGTCACCTTCACAGCTTCACCAGCCCACACTGGCAAGGCTGCAGGCAAGCTGCAGAAAGGCCCACTGAAAGAAATGTGTCAAGAGAGTCCAGGGTTGGGAAAAGCCACTGTTTCCGCTGCTGACCAGAAAGAGAGCACCCAGCAGAGCTTTAAGAGGCAAGACAAGGTCTCCCAGCTGCTGGAGGCCCAGGAGGGTCTCTAGGAATAGCTGTCACAAGACCTTTCTTTATATTGAACGTTACTCTCTGGGCTTCACAGCCCTGTATCTGACTGGCCTTATACTTTGAGCAAGATATACTGAATTTTAACACTGCAGGCTTTCCATGTGTGTTTTTGTTAGACACTAAAGGAACAGTATAAAGATTAAAATATTTATGTGAATTTTAGAGTATTGTGTGAGGATTATTATAATTACCAAGTACCTTTTAACATAGATCTCCAAAGACTAATACTGTTTAAAAGATAAGCTGCTTTTTTTGTTTTCTAGCTCATTTCAGTTCAGTCCTTATTGTATCTAGGAAGTCTTTGTTGTCTTTTTTCTTTGGTATATAATGAAAAATGTTGTCTCTTGTCCTTTTATGTGTAGGAGGACAAATTGTCTTTCAGAATTACAGTTTGAATTTTTTATTGTGGGCTATTTTTTATAGAAACGATTAAATTGCTGTCACATGAACTTAACATCTGAAAGGAATGCTCAGCCATGGTTTGAATAGTGGTTCAGAGCAGTGCTGTGCAGTAGAAATTTCTGTGAAGATGCAAATGCTCTTTCTTGTTTAATATGGTGGTCACTAACTGCATGTGGCTACTGAACCCTTGAAATATGGCTAAAGTGATTCAGACTCTGAGTTTTTAACTTCATTTAATTTTAATTAATTTAAATTTAAAGAGCTACTGTGGCTACTGGCTGCCATATTGGATAGTAGCACAGGTTCAGTGTTTGACCAATGGCATGTGGTCCTACGATATCAGAGGTATCAGGAAGGGCTCTCTCTCTCCAAAATCCTAACCTCTCTCCAAAATGTGAGCTCACTCGCCTGCTCACATGCTTGAAATAGCTTTAGCAGAGACAAAACTATTATGGCCTGAACATTTATGTCCCATTCAAAGTCATATGTTGAAATCCTAACCCCCAATGTGAGGGTATTAGGAGGCGGGGCCTTTGGGAGGTGATTAGGCCATGAGGGTAGAGCCCTCATGAATGAGATTAGTGTCCTTATAAGAAGAGACTTGAGAGCAGTTACTTCCCCTTTCTGCTTTCTGCCATGTGAGGATACACAGGAAGACAACTGTCTGCAAACCTGAAAGAGAGTCTTCACCGGAACCCCCTCATGCTGGCACCTTGATCTTGGACTTCCAGCCTCCAGAACTGTGAGCAATAGATGTTTGTTGTTGAAGTAACTCAGTCTTTGGTAATTTGTATAGCCGCCCAAGCTGACTAAGACAAAAGCCTTAAGAGCAGGTATCACTAGGACTTGAGTTCTTGTTAAGCTTGGGAGGGTTGGTGGCTGTTACGTGAAGGAGAACCCAACTTCCAACAGTCACGCAAGAAAATCAGCCTCCTTACTTTGGAGTGACTCTCTCTCGGTAAAGATGCATTGCTATATTCTGATCATAAGAGAAATACATGGCAGTTTTTGTTGAATCCTGACATCAGACCCTTCCCTGACAGTGGAGAGGGAGGTATGAGGTAGATGACAATGTTTCTGAAATGGCCAGTGAGGGGGAACAGAAAGCAGCATCATGAAGGAGAGAAAAGAGTGGGGCCAAGACAAACTAAATAATTCATGCTTTTGCTTGTTGCTTTCCCTGGGCTGAGAAGAGGATGCAATGGAGGATTGCACATAGCCCAAGGGGGTCCGGAGTGAAGCTTCCTGAGCTGAGACATCCCCAACAGCAGCAACAAGTGGGAAGTTTCTCCCTTGACACGTTCTCTTGAGGGCAGAAGTTGTGTTTTATTTATTGTCGAATCCCTCACAGGACTAGCTCTCCATGACTATTTGAGGACTAAATGGAAGGGTATCTGAGCTGTGCTTTCCAACCTTTGCTAACTCCGTTTATGAAACTGGAACAGATATCTCTCTGGTCCCATTTGCCCATGGGGAAATCATTTGGTAGGCCCAGAAGGCAGAATCCTTCGTCCCCCTTCTCCTTCCTCCTTGGAGGGTTTGTGGCAATCAGGAAAGGACAGTGGTTGAGAGGGATTTTAAATGCCTTAGCTGCCAACTTGTTTGAGAACCACACAAAAGAATGCTAAAGTTGAAAGATGCCCAGGCTTTTACAAATGATTTATGAATTCCATTAACTCAAACTCATCTTACCTCATCCTTGGCAGCCGACTTGAGAAAAGGTGAGGAGTAACTCAGAAACTTCTGGACTCTGTTGACAGAGTTGGAATGCCCTTTTTCTTGTTTGTGTATGTATGTATTTATAGTGAAAGGCTAAATTTTGCACATGGTGGTTTCTCTCTGTAGCTTTCATCTCTGCTTACCCTGCTCACTCCCTCCTTTCTACCTCCAACCTCCACCATTACTCTTGTGGCAAAATTATTTTCTTTGAAAGTGAAAGGCCATGATTCTTCAAATTAGTAATCCTGCTTAGCTCTGCAGTCAAGGGAACTTTAGTGAAAATCATTTCAGATGATATATTCACTATGGAGGTTTAGAAAGAACTAACCATTCATGAAAAGAGGACTCAGATTTAAGAGTTGACATCTTAATAATACTCTTTATTGGTAGAGTACAGAAAGTTTTATTGAGGAAGCTAAAAAATCTGAAACATGAATACCATAATGTTTTCCATGTATACTGGAGTAATGAAATAGTTCTAAAACCATTCTCAGATCTTTCAAGTAAGGATGCCGTATAAATACAAATTGTTAGTATTATTACAGTTCCTCATTTCTTTTCTGCCTCTGGCAGTTTCTTGGACAAGTACAAACACTTAGCTTCCACTAGCACCCAACGTCTTAAGAAATGAGAGATAAAAAGCCAAGAGCTTGGAGCAATAACCGTTGTCTCTGACTTAGCTGGTATAATGTGCTGCTAGTTTCAGGAGGAAAAAAAAAAACCCTAAATAAAAAACCCATCACAACAGTTGATGGACTGAGGTATTGTTCTCAATGAGAGATTCAAACCATTGGCCATCCCGTGTAATGAGCTACTTCTGGCAGCAGGGTGCCTGGATTCTCGGATTCAGAAATTCCACTACTTTAGAAGAATGCCACAGGTTCATTTTGCTTACTTAATTTATTGAGCAGGGCAGCACTCTCGCTACTTTAAAAAAATATTCTTGGATTTTGTGGCTGGTTGCTATAGTCCATTAATGCAAGTTACGCTCTATGATATAATTACATCATGTTATGCCTATTTTATTAAGTAAATTCTAGATGGCAGGGATGGTTTCAATTTAACTAAGATTTTTAGAGCACCTGCTTCCTGAGGTCTTTTATACTTTTCAACCTTTATTTGTATCTGAATTTCATTGAGTTCAACTTTTGCTATAAATGGGCTAATGAACATATATTCATATTTTTCTCCCTTTCTCTGCTCTTATTCAGTGAATTAAGTGATATTTCTTGGGCTCCTACCTTATGCAGACTCCCCCCCACCCCCAACCTCATCACCATTTCTGGCTCTTAACTCTTTCCTCTCCTGCAGTCTTCTGTCTTCAAGGCTAGATTGGATGCCTGGTTGTTTTCTCAAATAAAACATATCTGAGACAAGTGCCCTGTGTCCATCCTTGGTGATAGAGCTGTCCTTGGTGATAGAACCGTCCTTGGTGATAGAACCTTGGTGAGGTTCACTTGGGCTCGGAACCTCAGAGTGACCTTGTAATTCCTCCTGCCACACCCCTCCAGTCTAACTCATATCCAAGTCTCTGACCCATCCTTGCTTCTGTTTCTCCCATCTGTCCCCAACTTCCAGCCCCACTGTCACCCATGACTCAGAGCTGCACTTCATCTGAGGATTACTGCACCAGCCTCTTAGCTGCTGTCTGCTTTGCATCCTGCCTAGCTCTAATCCAATCCAGTCGCGTGGTCAGATTCATCTTTCTAAGAATATCACTCTGATTATGACAATCTCCTGCTCAGAAACCTTATCAAGGGCTCCCCTTTGTCTACAGAAGAGTCTACATATCTTGGCATAGAAGTCAGATCCACCGAGTAGGACCCCGAAGCTGCTTTTCCAGCTTTTCTCCTCCCCTCCTCCTTTTGCCAGCTCCCATTCTCGCCCCACTGCCTTTGCTGCTGCTGTTCCTTCTGCCCCACGTCTTCTCCACTCCACCCCCCCGCCCCGTGACAAGTACACATTCTGCCTCTTCTTCAAAATCTTGCCCAAGTGCTGCCTTCTTCATACAGCTCTTCCCAACCTTCCAGTCTGAAGCGATCTTTTTTCTACTGTGTCCCTATAACACATACTATTGAATACGTTGGATTTATTAGAATTGAAACATTCTTATTTGGTGGAGCCCTAATGACACTGTATTATTTCTCAAGTCAGCACTCCCTAGCTTTGTCTAAAACCCAAACTCACTTGGCACTTACCTCCAAGGTCCACTGGCAGCGAATTTTGAAGGATATGTGTCATTCCTTGGTTCCCGCACTGTGCCACAGAGATGATTCTCACTTTGTCGTAATTAACCACTGCCTTATGGCAGTGCGCTCTCACTGTCTTTAAAAAGTAGTTACAAGGTGACCGTTCTCTGGCACACTGCCAGGGTAGCCTCGGCCATGTGCAGAGCAGACTGTGGGTCTGGGAGATCAGAGGTAGCCAAAGGAGATGGACTCAGGAGGAAGTCGTGCTGGCAAGACTTTAAGCAGAAGTTCAAAGGAAGAACTAGGCAAGGACAACGCAAGGCAGGTGCCACAGAAAAGGTTTCTTCTAGGCGGATGAGGTTTGTTGCCAGGTTGACTGAAACAAGTTCCTCCCTTAATGGGATGACTCAGATCTTCCCCTTTTAGCTCCATCTAGGGGCTTAGAAACTGTGTCTAGAAAGACTCTCAGCTCTTTAGAGAGGAATATATTTGATGTGTGCGTGTTTTCATCTAGCCATTAACGTGAGTAAAAAGGTAAAATATATCTTGGAGTGACTATGACTCCAGTGCGCTGAACGATGCCCTAGTAATCGGGAGAAGTGATTGCCTTCTGCAAGTGATCCACGCGAAAAATCATCCCGAGTGCCTGGGCCCACCCACTAATTTGTACATATGGAGGGATAGGAAAAAACACTAGCAATATGCATTTAATCTCACCAACAATAGGTACAAATACAATGGTTAAGGTATTCTTTTGTTTATTAATAGTAACTTGAACTAAGTTAATTTACCAAAGAAAGCCACAGATGCTGTTCTTCCGAAAGGACCACCATGCATTGCTTATGAATTGTTTGTTCCAATAAACCTATTCCTTCAATTTCTACCAGCTTTCCTCAAATTACAGACTTTAGTGACTTCTACAGATATTAGGATTGTGTTTTTCAGCTGTTTGCCAAGTTGAAACATTCTTTTCCTTGGCCTCTTAGCGTCCCGTGTGCAACTAATTTCGCTGCAGAAATTTCTTGCCACTCTTATATATTTTGACCCTAAAGAACGCTTTTTAAAAATGGAAGATTTTTGGTGAGGAAACCATGTACTTAATTGTCTACTTTTATGAGTGTAATAGGGCTAAGTTCTCTTTAAAAAACAAAAAAGGAGTAAGCATTTGGGCTTTTAAAACCTCATCAACTACATCTGAGCCTAGATATTATCTAGGCTTATCTTGAGTAGGAAAATGCTAAAGGCTCAAGTGCTGTAAGACTCAGAGAACATTTTCACTCATCGGGAGGCTGATTAAGCTTATTATTTGCTGTCCAAAAAGCTTCAGGTGCTTATTGACCTGGACTAAACCTGAAAACAGTGGAGGGAGAGAAGGAATGTGCTCGTAATTGAAAGCCCCAAGGAAACTGGGTCAACAAAGTAGAGATGGACACTTTTTAGTGCAAGTTGAGCAGCTGAGTTTTTTTGCCAAGAGTCTGAGGCCTGGGAAGGCTCATTTCCCATCATCTCTTGAGACCAGCGATACCCAACACCACATTTACAGAAGCTCAGCCATGTTTTCACACCTGGTTAAGTGTCCATATTTCTTCGCATCCAAACAAGAAGTGAGTTTTATACATATCTTTTCACTCAAATATTTGAACTCTCAGGAGAACCATCCAGCAGTCTGGTTCTAGAGTGGTTCAGCTTCGAAGCTCAGGTTTATTCAGCACCCACAAAGGATCCTGGTGCTTGCCAAGAAAAACAGCACAGCAGCTGCATCTTTGCTGGTGTGGTGTGAGCTCTAAAATATTATTTTACAATCACCACTTACGGAAAGATATAGAACCTTCAGTCATATTGGCATTTTTAATGAGGGATAGTTAGTTAAGTACCTCCCCTCAAATTGATACTTTTTTGGTTCCATTGGCTATAGTTTCCCCCAATCTATCAAACCTCTCAAAATTTCTTTTACGTAAATCACTTCAATGTCCTTACAGAAATGACAAAGATCCTGTATTTACCAGGAAAAAAATGTGGATGAAAGAATTATTTGAAAGTCACTTCTATGATAAACTACTGATATTTTTATTACTTTATTCACAATTGGGTATTGATGGTGGAGATTATAATTAACTCAGTGTTGTGATTGGACAAGAGAAGCTGTTTTCTTAAAAAAAAAAAAAGGGTCGTATCCTGAATGGTCTGAACCTGGGATAATGTCCCATAGTTCCGTCTTGTTCACCCCTGTTTTGGGGAGGTAAAGTTGGGGAAGGCAACAGGACGTGGGGGACATTTAAAGAACATGCATGTCTTCACTCTTTCTATGATGTATTGATAAATCAAGATGTATTTGCTTTGCTTTGTTCCAAAGGGCAAGTTTTCTTATATCTTCTGTGAATTCAGTATTTTTCAACTGAAGAGAAGGTAGGGGATCACATGTGGAATTTTAGCAGCCAAGATAAACAATCTTCTATTAGACCAAAATATTCTGTGGCACCGGCAAGCCTTCTCAACGTACTGGGAGGTTTGCTAAGGGACGATGGGAATGGAGAGTTGAATCAATCAGGGATTTCTAACTTGAGATTTTGCCAGTGTTTCTTTTGTATTAAACAATTACAATTCAGGGGTTTTCAGCCAACAACAGTATCTTCTCCTGAATTATTCCATTATTTAACCTTACTCACATACGGCATGATTCACTGTATATTTTTCCTAGCTTGGTCTTATGGTATTGTTTCTTGGTAGAGACGAAGTTACCAAACAGTTACCCTTGTGCACATGTCACCTCAAGGCTCGTCACTTTTGCTGCTGTGGGGGTGTTGTCCCTTTGTTATCTCCTTACATTTTTCTCTGCCCTTTCCAGAGAAACCAGAGGTTTCAGGACATGGCAGTCTTTTTTAGGGCTTCGTCTCTCTAGTCTATATGTAAATAAGTAAACTGAAGACTCCCAAAGTCAAGGGAGACATTCAGAAGAGTAGTGATCTCCTTAGCAATCTGAATTCCAATTGTCTCCGCAGGATGATTATGCAGTACTTAGGAGAAAAGATGGAAAGAAACAGGAATGGAAATTGAAGATTTCTTCAGAAACTTGAGTCCATGTATTCAAAGGTCTATGGGGGAGTTGCCAATAGTTCACATTCCAGGCAAAGAAAGGATTTTGGTTTGTGCCATTGAACCACTCCAAGTTAAGAAGAGGAGAGATCATCCTTTCTTCTCTCCATTTGAACAACCCAAGACAGACGTGAGGTCTCTGCTGATCTCCATTCAGCTCTGCTGCCACGCTTTGCCTGCAGCACTCTGGGCTCCCGTCCCTCTGGTTTTGATGTACCAATGTTTCCTTCACTGCTTGTTTGTGTCATGGTTGGAAACGTCCTGAGAAGCAATTGTTTGTTCTTATTTCCTTTATAATTTCACCCCCACACAGAGGCTTTTCTCTGAGGAGCTCAGGACCACATGCCACAATTAAAGGACTTAATTTGAAGTTCAATTGTGCCTTGCTGGGTCAGTGATCTGTAAGCCGAATTATTGAGACCTGCTGATGACCTGACAAGGAGAAAGCCAATCAGGGCAATTGGAAACAGTAAGAAGCGAAGGAAATGTGGAAATACTAAGATGGATTTGTGAGAGGAGGACTTGCTCCCAGAGGGTCACTGCAAGGTCAAAATGCAGTCAGGGGCCTATTAAAAAGTTACTGGAGGAAAGGATCCCAGAAAGTTTTGGGAAAGCCACTAAGGAAGGTCAATTTAGCTGAGAGGGAGGAGAAAGAATTTTCCACTGCTGCACTATTCAGAGCTAGGCTGAGACACACAGAACGTCCGGGCTCTGACTTTTCACCAATAACACTTCCTTATTTTAACTTCTTTATATTCATAGTGACCAGAGGGCATGAGCAATGGTTATTGAAATCGTAATATTAGCTAATAATGTTGTTTTTATTAATGATAATATGATAGGAAAATATTTAACATTATCAAATGCCATGGTGAACTGAACACATGTGGTTGCTCGTATTCATTCCCAAGTGCTTCAAAGCTATCAGCAAATAACTTTAAAGGTTTAAGACCAATGGACAAAGAGACTGAGAGGAGGCAGAGGGGACTAGAAGCATCAATGAAGTTTCAGAAGATGGAAAGAGGAGAGGAATTGGAAAGAGATTTGTCTGAAATCTATGTGCCTTCAGAGAGAAACAACACCACGGAGTCCTTTTATTATTTTTCATAGAATCTGGGACAGGCTCAAGAATTGGCAGAAAAGGTACCTCAGCAGGCTGGAAATTCCGTTTGCAGAGTATTAGAACCCCGTCTCCCCTTACTCCCACCCAGCATGGTGACTGTCCTTGCAGCCTGAGCAGGAGGCCGGCATAGCCCCATAGAAACTAGAGCAGGGAATGTGGATTGGAGCCCATCGAGGGCAGCTAAAGTCAAGGGGTGTTGCAGTAGTGAGAGCAGGGAGATTCTACAAATGTGTCTTACTGAGAGATGCAGCTCCCTACCCCACAGCGCCCTCCCTCCCTGAGGTCCCCAGCACCCTGGTAGGAACCGGAGATTCGAGGATTTCTCTCTCAAGAAATTGATTGGCCCAAGAAAAAAGACTGTTGATATTGATATTTGGAATCATCCAGTGAAAAGACTGGTCCCTGTTTGGCACTCTAATGCAACGCTCAGAAACCCCACTGAGGCACACGGAGCTTCGAATTAGGTCTCTAGCTCCTCTGCCTTAAGGATGAGTGACAGCTAAGGATCACCAGTTCCTTAGGAGAGTCTCCCACATGAAAGGCAAAACAAACAAAAAGGAAGACACAAAAAAAGGGAAAAATTTGAAAAAAACAAATGTGAAGAGGAAAAGGAAACTAAACCAAACCAAACCAAAACAAATGCCCCGATAATTCTGATCCTCAGAGAGAGAAGGAAGACATTGCGTTTATGAAACAAGAACAGTGTACAATGGGAAGACTAGAAAGAGCTGCTGGAACGTAAAAATAAAATAATTAAAATAAGATATTTAATAGAGAGGTGAAAAGATAAAGTTGAAAATTGTTCAAAAAGTAGAAGAAAAAGCTAAGAGAACTTTTCTTCTTATAAAAGGAGGAAAAATAAGAAAAGTAGAGGCTTAATCCAGTAAGTAAAATATGAAATTAATGAGAGTTTCAGAAAGAGAGAAAGAAAGAGAGAAAATTATCAAAGATATAATTCAAGAAAAATTTTCAAAACTGAAGGACATGAGTTTTGACACTGAGAATACAAAGTAATAGCTTAAAAACAACAAACGAACAAAATACCCCAGGCTCATTGTTAGGAAATTCCAGAGCAATAAGGATAAAGAGAAAACCTCAGAATCTTCTACGGATTAAAACAAACAAACAAAACAAAACCAAAAATACATACACACTAGCGCACACACACACACACACACGGACTGAATTGCAGCAGACTTTTTAGTAACAACAGCGGAAGCTAGAAAAACAATATAACAATGCCTTTAAAATTCTGAAGGAAATGTTTTCCAACCTGGAATTCTTTATCAAGGCAAATCAGCAAATAAAAGTGGGGATTTTTAAAGATATACTAAAGTCTCAAAACAGTGACGTTCCGTGCATCTTTTTTATGGAAGCTCCTGAAGGATTGCTCTAGTAAGACAAAGGAATAAAAAAAGAGAAAGATAGGAGATCAGGAAACCACGCACTTGGTACTAAAGAAAGAAAATTGAGATTCCCAGGTTGATGGTGAGATGAAGGCACAAAATTATAGCTGTGCATGGAGTCAGACAGGAGGAGATCAGAGTAGGAGACGGAGACGAGGAGAGGTGCAGCACAAGGATGCTAGTATTCCTGACGTATCGGGCCATGTTAGCAGGCTCCCCCACCCCAGTGCTGTCAAAGAACGATTTAGTGATGGGGCTTAGAAAGCTAACCAAACAAAGCAAACTCAGGCAATTATTAACTAAAAAGAATTATATGAAGGACATGTGGTCCAGCTAGGAACCATAATTGCGTGTGAACCAAAGTTGTTATATAACATTCTGGGAGGATCGTGGGGAACAGAAAGATAGAGATTGTGTGTGTGTGTGTGCGTGCGCACGCGTGCATTGGTATAAGAGAATTAAGTTCTTACCTGTTTTAGTAAGGAATTGATAAGTCAGGTCTGAATTTAATCACAGGATTTAGAAAAATGGAAGCAACTATCAAGAGAATCAACTAAAAAGTTGAAAGCTGTTGCCGCTTGGCAGCAGGACTGAGAGAAAGGAAGAGGAGAGGAGAAGACTCCTGATACTCATGATAAACTCTGTGGTACCATTTTACTTTTTAAATTATGTACAAATATTGATTTCACAAAAACAGACCATCTCACGCTGTACTCTTCTTAATAACTTTACGTGCGAGATTGCTTTTAATTCCCACGTAATTATTGTGTGAAGTGGTACCTTTCCTCATTGAAAGCTACAAGGTGGGTATAAAACTTCAGACAGAGAGAGGTTAAGAAGCTTGCTCAAGGTTACACAGCTGGTAGATGTCATAAATAGGCTATGAACTCCACAGTGGGCTCTAGAAACTATGCTTAGTCACTATAGCATTCTGCTTCTCAGGCCATATTTATGCCAAGGTTGCTAGCTTGAAATTGTATTCTTCAGCGTTTCAATGTTTCATAAAAGCATGATTCTAATAAAAGCAATAAAAACTTCGAATGGCAAAAGTTAAAGAACTTAAGAACAGAACTGATGGGCGTGTGGTTGTAAAAGGGATAGGAATAAGGCAAGTCAAAAGTATGGATAGCTGTAAATTAGTCTAATGTCATTGGGCCAGGAGGTGGTGGAGTAGGGTCCCCAAGCCAGGTCTCCTGATTCAAAAGGAAGTGTGTTCAGTGTCACAGAATCACCCATCTGGAGACGGGGCATGACCTGCCATGCAGACAACTGGAAATACGCGGTTCTGTGATTTTGTCATCCGTACTGCTGGTTAAAGCCAGGAAAATAATGTAACTTCTTTGAAGTCAGGTCATGAAATTACCATCAATATCATGCCATGCTTCTCTGGATGATTTTGAAGAATTATGAATGAAAGAAACGTAAAGCGTGGTGCCAAGGCTAAGTGTGTGTTAAGTGCAGAGTCAGAATTAATACCTCACTGTGTATTTACTTAAGCATGTAAATTATTTTGGGGAGTGGCAGTGAAGCTGAAACTTTTGATTTCAGCCACATTGACTTAAATTGCTTTCAGAGCTAAACAATGAAGTTTATCACCTTGATGTTTAGAATGATTTCTCTAAGGAGAGCGTGGAGGGACAAGCCACATGTGCGTGTCCTGCCTTTGATTTTTACAGGACAACCTTGCACGGTCGCACAGCACTGAAGAATTGAAGACCTGGCAATTGCCACATGCCTTTTTCCCTGTCCAGCCTTCCTAGTACTCTGGGTTATCTCTATAGGACCAGCCCTGATTTCGATATTGAAGTTTTCAGGCTTAAAGCCTATGCAATTACTCATATAAACTTTTTCACCCTTGGGCCCTGAGCAGGTCTAGACTTGCTCCCTGCATTCAGGGTTTTCCATTCTGCATTCTCAGCATGATGGAAATTTGAACAGCAAGGATCGTGTTGTAGACATCAGGTTATAAAACTTTATATACTGTCGGTGTTTTTGACTCTATAAAAATTGGTTTTCATGCCCGATTGGATTTGGCACCAGTCTAGGAAGGGCTGAACTCTTGCTCCTGGGGAGCTCTCTTGACTTCTCAACCACAAACTCATGTCAACTGAAATCCTAGAAGTGGCCACAAGCAGTCTGGTTTCGATACCTGCCAATGTTTTCCTCAAGCAAGGCCTTAACCACTTTCATAACTCACTTTTAAAACTGCCCAGTCCTCGTAAGTCAATGAGACTAAACCGTGTCAGCTGCTGGCTTAGAGTCGTTTCTCTGATGACTATATTGACATTTCTGCGTTCTCACCTCCTTGCCTGGAGGCACCAGCTTGCGCGACTGGAGCTATTAGTTCCACCCAAGACTTTAGCCTATGGCAAGCCATAAACAGATGATGTGGACGACAGATGTTTCTGAATCCATATTTGCAAGCTTTTGACTATATCAAACACCCAAGGAAAGAGTTATTATTCTATCTCACTCATACATTCAGAATTTGGGTTCAGCTGAAGTGTGAGACACAGACAAGCTACCTGCCCGTGAATGACAGAATGTTCTGGCTTCCTACTCTCTTCTGTATTTCTGTTTCTGTTTCTTGCTCCATTTTTCTTTCCTTCTCCTGGGAAGAATAGATCAAAATTGTGATGCTTTTGTTGTGTGAGGTTTTCTCTTTTTTAGAGAGCTCAGTTGTGAGCTTATCTTTTAGATTTGTATTTTAAATTGCTTTACTTTTTTTTTTTAATGAGGAAGATTGGCCCTGTGCTAACATCCATTGCCAATCTTCCTCTTTTTGCTTGAGGAGGACTGTTGCTGAGCTAATATCTGTCCCAATCTTCCTCCATTTTTTATGTGGGATGCAGCCACAGCATGGCTCAATGAGCGATGCTAGGTCTGTTCCTGGGATCCAAACCTGTGAACCCTGGGCCACCAAAGTGGAACACGTGAACTTAACCACTACACCACCAGGCTGGGCCCTTAAGTTGCTTTACTTTTAATCTGAATCTCGGCTTCATGCACCAAATTAAACTACAGCGTTAGAAAAGTAACTCAATTCACATTTAAGGATTTTTATTTTTTTTCCAAAAGGAGTCTAATGCAAAGACACTTCTACACACTCCTCAGGGTCATTTGTTGTAGTAAAGCTTTCTTTCACCAAAATGAATTTCTAAACCTTATAATGATCTTTCAACCTGTGACTACTCTTTCCCACATATTGACATTCCTTTAAGAGAAAATTCTTCTGAGTAGGGGAGACTGAGACTCCTGGACTATCTATCTTTTAATTTGGGGTTCAAATAGTTTGTTTGGGTTAGATTCAGAGTAGAAAACAGAGTTTGGGGGTCAGTCATACTTTGGTTGCTCTCCTCTTCGTCTTGGCTCCCCAACTCTCCCTGCAGAAATGTATGGAGGCTAATTAAAATTGGGGACTCCAGAAACAGAGCTGCAGGAAGCTGCGTGAATGGAGTGACCTGCTGACCAACATCTATAGCTACATTTAAATTGAGATTCTCTACACTGGGTGATTCTTTCAACAACAGTCCTGTTTAAAAACCAGTTAGATGGGGCCTGGTCTAGTGGCATAGCAGTTAAGTTCACGTGCTCTGCTTTGGCAGCCGGGGGTTCACCGGTTTGGATCCCTGGCACGGACCTACGTGCTGCTTATCAAGCTAGGCTGTGGTGAGTGTCCTACATATAAGATGGAGGAAGATGGGCATAGATGTTAACTCAGGGCAAATCTTCCTCAGCAAAAAAGATGAAGATTGGCAGCAGATGTTAGCTCAGGGCTAATCTTCCTCAAAAAAAAAAAAAAAACAAAACAACAGTTGGATGAAGGGGGATGCCTTTAAGTCATCTCCCAGCACAGTTTATTTTATACGTGGTTACAGGTAAAGATAACAGCCTTTATCAAGGAGGAAGTGGTTCCTCTGCTTGGGGAAACCTCACTTCTTATTTGTGCCAATGTGTTCACTTAAACAGAGGCTTGGGGAGAAATTTGTGGTTTTCAAAAATCTATCTCTTGACCTGTTACCACTAAATGTTTTTATTAAATCCTCCCCTGAGGTCTGTTCCGGCTTTCCAGTTTCTCTAGTTGAGCTGGCAGTGACAGACCTCAGGGCAGAGGTGAGACTGGCTGCAACAGGAAGACCAAAGACCCCACCTTTCCTCCGTTATCTGACGGTTCTTTACTGTTGTGTCCTCTCCGATTCTTACGACATTATGACTCTCCAGTGAAGCCAGGGAGGAGATTTGCAACCTGAGGACGTGGTCATATGACAGGGAGGACAGTATGCATGTCATCACATGGTGTGTCTTAGGCACGTGGGCCTAGCATCATGGTCAGAGAGAGTGGGCTCAAGGAAACCATAATGTCTATTTACAAGTGAGGTCAGTTGAAACGAGCATCTCAGGCAGCCTCAGGTAGAGTATGAAGTCCCACGGGGCAGCCTGACAGGTGCGGGGGAATTCAGAGCTGCCTCACTTTCTCCTTTGGTGAAGTTGTGTACCTTTCTGTTGTGCACATGGAAAAATTGGAGTGTGCCAGCTGCTCATAAACAGCATGTCTACTTCCACGTCATCCCTTTTCCCCAGTGGTGGATCAGGGGGGATATGGGTAAAAGGGAAGGAGAGGAGGGGGCGATAAAAAATGCAACAGGACAACAGAACTGGTTCTTGGCTGTTTAAAATCTCTGGAGAAGGACAAGGTTCTGGTGTGGCTCCCCAACAGCCTCATCTTTATTTCCACAACCCTCAGGATCCCCCTCTGCTCCTTTCCAGAGGCCACCTCCCACCCATCCAACTGTACTGTCCTCGAGATGAGGTCCAACCTCCTTAACATTATGCACAAGGCTCTTCATGATTTGGCTGCTTCTCATCTCCAGCGTTCTCAGCTCCCTCACCTTGCCATGCTAAGTCCCAGCCTCACCCAACTGCTCTTTAGTTCTTCCTCCAATCTGCTCTCTCACCTCCAGTCTCCTATACATTCTTCATTTTTCTTCTCCTCCCAGAGCCCAGGGTCAGACTACTGCTTCAGTTTCACCTGGGGAAATTGTAAACATTGCAGTCCCCTCTCAGAGATTCTGATTCAAAAGATCTGGAGAGAGAGGTCCCGGAGTATGTAGTTTCAAAGGCTCTCCTGGAATTTCTGAAGAGCAGCCAAGTGTGGGAACCATGTGTAGACATCACTTCTCTGGGAAGCTTCCCTACCCGAGCCCTCCGGCTCCGGGCTGCTCCCCTCCAAACTGGACGACAATGCCTTTAATTGTATGTCTCCCCAATAAATGTCCACTTCGCGAGGGCGGAGATTCTGTCTGGCTTCACAGTGGTTCACAGAGTTTTCATTTGGCTGAATTGAATTAAACTTTTTCTTCTCTTGCTCTTGCTAAAACAAAAGCAAACCTCTTTTTGCCTAGTTTTTGTTTGTTTTTAGAGAAACAGGACTTAAGACACTAGAAAAATTGCAAATGTACAAAAAAAATTCTTACAAAAGCTGGTAATATTGGTCCTTGGTGGTTGTTTAAGTGTGAATGATGCCAAGCCCACACAGGCTTAAACTTTTTCTGTTTTTGGTAAAGATTTACTGAAGTCAAATCCCTGCTTCTCATTTTATCAGTCTTTTATACCAGAATGTGGAAGGCATTATTAGTTTTCTCAGGAGGAAGACTCGCATGTGTGGTTTGCTTCCTGTCTCCTCCAATTTATCTCCTCTCTCTCTCTCTCTCTCTCTCTCTGTGTCACACACACACACACACACACACACACAATATTCTGGTAGATTCTGCTAGGATTGAGAAACAAAAGCTGATCATTGTGCAATCCTCAAGTCTGCGAGATCCCGTCGTCCTCCTTTGCTCTCCCACTGTCCCATCTTCAGCACACCTTTGCTTCTAGCAATATCCTGAGGTCAATTCACCTCGTTTCATGGATGCTGAGAGAACCAATGCCAGATATGGATACTTCTCAGCAAGTATAGAAGACAGGGTTATATGCTATTAGCTGTTATTTTTGTTGATGCAGATGCTATTATCTGATTTAACCATCGAAGGGATGATTTTATTTTGTTTGTGCTCTGGAGGCTTAAAAAAAACCAGAGCCAGCACCATTTTGAAAAGGAAAGCATCCAATAATTAAATACACTTTCCCAGAGAGCTGAGGAGCAGATGTTCCGTCTCTTTCATGGAGTGGGAGGGTGTGGATACTTAGGGGAGTTGAACCCAGAGCACGTTCCATAATCATAAAAAGTTAAGGGTTTGAGGAAAGTCCCTAAACATGGGAGGTCTGGTTGGGATAAATTCATACTTGTGAAGCAACACAAAAGGGAATTTACCACACTTTTTGGCAATCGGATATTTTTGAATTTTTTTCTTGAAACTCTCAAGATGTGAAAGATTGTTATCACTACAAATTAATAGTTCTTGAAATTGAGAAAAGAAGACTTTTGTACTTGGCTAAGACAGTTTTACTGAGTAAATTGTTGCAGTGATTTCCATAACAGCCTACCATGCATGAGAAAAGTCAGACCATGTGAAAAATGAAGCCAACGTTGGAGGAAAAACGATTAACAACAGTAGATGGAAAAGAATGAAAATTCTTTTTATTCCCCTTCATGTAAAGTGATTCTGAAACAGGGAAGACTGTTCGAGTCACCTGAGGCATCTTTCAGTCACACTCCTGCCTGATCATGCTCCCCCCATCACTGCCTCCCCTCCTGCTCTTCCGAAGCATGGGCACGCGCAATTAGAAGACTCCTGCGTTAAATCCAACACGCCCTCTCCAGCCCCTCCTTCTCAATTTTAGAA
The DNA here is from genome assembly GCF_041296235.1 of Equus asinus. Lineage (NCBI taxonomy): Eukaryota > Metazoa > Chordata > Mammalia > Perissodactyla > Equidae > Equus > Equus asinus. The sequence continues at coordinate 16,751,250 of NC_091818.1, forward strand.
CCAGTGCTATAAAATATACACTCTTGAGGGAAGCGCAGCTTCTTATGGCTCTTTTGGAGGGAGGATGACTTGATTTCTCCGATACGTGGTCCTATGGCCAGCTCCTGAAATTCCTCCATGCCCCTGGTTCTGTCGGGACGCATCAGCCTCTGACTGTGAAGACAACTTCTTATTTCCTCAGACACTTGCTTTGGAGTATCAGTTGTTCATTTTGAGTGCTGTATCCATGATTAAGTTCCCTCTATATCATTTATTGTGTTCTTTTCTGATCTCTCTTTTGATGAACTGGAAATATCTCTGTGTATGAAATCTTCTGGAGCTGAAATAAATCTTAGAAGTTACACAATTTTTAGAGTTGGAAGGAGCCTGGGAGATTATCTGCTACAATTTTGCAGGGATTCATTTTATACTATCCTAGTCAGTTTCTCCTTGTATATTTTCCAAACTTAGGCACCCACTGCCCCCTGTGGAAGGGCATTTCATCTTTGGAGAGTGTACCGCCAAGCCAACTGAAGTGCATTTCTCTTCATGAGGTCTTCCGGTTATACGAATCTTAGAGATAGACGGCACGTCCTCCCTCAGTAACTTCTCATAAGCCCCAAATCAAGCTATCAGTTTGCTGGGGAGTGGAATGTGTTCACATTTGATAATCGCAAACTTAATGCCCTCTGCTGAATTTAATTTTTCAGCAGATCCACTGCTTTCCTGGTAGTTCAGCAGTGCTCCTGGTGATGCTCACACGACCCTTCTATGGCCATCAGGGCAGGGAAGGGAGACGGCCTTCTGCATTCACAGCCAAGTCAAGGTAGAACCTCAAAGTCTGGTTCACTGGAGGAGACGATCCTGGTCGCCGTATGGGACCACCCAGAGTCCCTAATTTCTCCTGCACTCTTCATGACACCAGGTCAAACTGTAAGTTCTGCAGGAAAGCAACAAAAACATGACAGTTGGACATTTGGTACAATATAGAACCAATATCTGTTCACTAAATTTTTACGCCACCGTCTGGTGGTTTTGAAATTACTGGGTGCAGATTTAGCTGCTTCACGTAGAGAATAGCCACTTGCTGTCTGGGCTTCTGGGGTCATTTCTCACATTTGTGCTCCAGAAATTTGTGAACTCAGTAAATATATTTTTACTGCTAGGACTAAACTTGCTTGCTTCTGTGTTAAAAATTTGAGCCCATCACTTTCCTAAAATGCTAGCTTTCTTAAGAACAGGAGTGTGGTTCCCTCTCCTTGCTAATGTTTAAAATTTTCTGTCCTCTAAATACTTTGTATTCTGTTTATCTCCTTCTCTGACACTCAATAAAGATTTCAGAGACTCTCTCTACTTGCAATTACTGCCAAAATTCTATGTGTTTGAGGTTGATGAGCTTCTTGCTAAAACAATGCCGTACGGAGGCTCCTTTGCCTGTGTCCTGGGAGACCCAGTGTGGCCTGAATTCAAGACCAAGCCAGGACTGGTTTCCTCGTCAAGTGGCTCCCATGTGCTCCATGTGAATGACCTAATCAACTCTTGTGGGTTGAAGTGTCTTCCTCAAAAAGTCCTAACCTCAGTACCTGTGACGGTGACCTATTTGCAAATAAGTACATTTACAAATGTAATCAAGATGAGGTCATACTGGTCATATTGGATTATGACATGGCCCTAATCTAAGGACTGGGGTCCTTCTAAAAAGAAGAGAACAGACACATAGACATGCACAGAGGAGAAGCCACGTGGAGATGGAGGCAGAGATTGGAGTGAAGCAACTACAAGCCAAGGCACCCCAAGGATGCTGGCACCAGCTTTCAGAGGAGGCATGGTCTACTCACACCTTGATTGTGGACTTCTAGCCTCTAGAACTACGAGAGAACAGCTTTCTGTTGTTTTAAACCACCAAGTTGTGGTACTTTGGTATGGCAGTCCTAGCAAGCTAACAACAGCATTCAAAAACGGTCCTCAGTTTCCTTGGACTAAAGAGGAAGTAACCTGGATGGAGCTCCTGTCTACTTTCCTCCTGGTGTTAGAGGCAGGGACTGCAAGTAAGAGCAAAATCTCCAGGTCTTGTGGCTCTGAGCAATCAGCTACCCTTCCAGCCTCCGGCTTTACTGACTCACCAACGCCCTCCCTCACCCGACAAGTGTCTGTTGAGTAGGTCTGAGTCCTGAGATCGAGTCCTAGCCTTTAATGAGCTTTCATTCTAGTAAGGGAAGACAGACAATAAACAGAGTAACAGGTCAAAAAAATAAGTAATGATGTCATTGCAGATAGGGTCAGTGTCGGGGAGACAATTGTGGCCCTGGTTCCTGGTGTGGCTCCTAAAACCTTTGGAATCTCCCAGAGTAAGAGTATCTCCTGTATGCTAATGAGATGACCAGGGCCTGGGCACCCCTGGATAGCTTCAGGATGGGAGGTGATTGCTGGGAAGACCAAGGTATGGTTTGAGGGCTGGAATTTCAGCCCAATCCCCAAACAGGGAGGGGAGAGGGGCAGATGACTGAGTTAATCACCCATGGCCAGTGATTTAATTGACTGTGCTTACAGAATAAAACCCCAGGGGAACTCCTACACTTTGGGAACACTTTGAGGTGGTGGGAGGGTGATGTGTTTGGAGAGGGCGTGGAAACTCCACACTCCCCTCAACCCCACAAAACTTGCCCTACGCATCTCTTCAATTCGGCCCTTCCTGAGTTGTATCCTTTACAATAAACTGGAAATAGTAAGTAAAGTGCCTTCCTGAGTTCTGTGAGCCATTCTAGCAAATTATCAAACCTGAAAAGATGAGGATAGTGGGACCCTCCCCCACCCCTTGCAGACAAGTGGGACAGAAGTGTGGGTAACCTGGGGACCCAGAACTAGAAACTGGCATCTGAAGTGAGGGCAGTCTTGTGGGACTGAGCTCTAAAACCCGTGAAGACTGACGATAACCCGGGCTCGTTAGTGTCCGAAGTGAATTGAATTGTAGGACTCCCAGTTGGTGTCTAGAGAGCTGAAGAATTGGTTGGTGGGAGGAGAAGACCTACACATTTGGTGTCAGGAGTATTGTCAGTGGAAACAAACCAGAAGAGGGATCAGGAGTGTAAGAATGAGAGAAGATTGGTGATTTGGAGAAGCCTCTCTGAGCAAGCAACAAGAATATGGGGAAGGAGTGAGTTCCAGCGGGAGAGCGTGCTAGGCAGAGGAAACGTCATGTTGCAAGGCCTTGGACTTGGAATGTGCCTGGTGTGAGCCTAGAACCCAAAGAAACCTGGGCAGCGGGAGTGGATGGAACTGGAGTGGAAAGAGCAGACAGTGGGGAGAGGGTAGAAGACGAATTCAGAGAGCTGGGCCCTAAGGCTCAGATCACAAGGGCCTTATCAGTTCTAATACTGACTTTGGATTTTTAAAAGTCTGATTGGAAGCCTTTGACAAGTGGTATGTGTGTGTATTTAAGATTCTAATCTGCCAAATGCAGAATCAAGTGTGTGCATAATTTTTTAAATAGAAGTCAAGCTTTAAGACAAAGGAATAAAGCTCCTCAATATCATTATAGAACTTTAAGAAGATTAGCAGATGGGCCATTCTCCTGACTTCCCCCAAATGGAGAGAAGCCTGAGCCAGAGGCAAGGCTTCTTCCCCATTCCTGACCTGTTCCTCCCTGTGAGGATTGCTCAGGGGAGTCTCTGGGCCTCCCCCGACTTCTGTCCTGGCTAGGAAGAGAATCTGGGATGCTCAAAGGTGGCATCATTAAAAAGCACTGAACGTTCAGTATTTATTGAGTATCTGCTTGGTGCCAGGCATGGTGCTCGCTTGCCAAGGATACAACAATGAAATCAGACATGGTCTCTTCCTTAAGGAATGCACAGCTGATAAGGGTGTCAGACGGTCCCCAAGCAGCATGAACAGCACACAAGAGACGGATGGCATGAGCCTTAGGGAAGCACGAAGAAGGGGTGGGAACCAGAAGGGAGGTGTCACTTTCCCTACCCAGAAATGTCTTCAGAAGAACATGACATAATTTAATTCACTGTACGGATTGTCTCAGCAGAGGGCTTTGACATGAGAAGAAAAACCCAGTTATTTAGGTCGGAAAGAGAGACAAGTTATCAAGGGTGTATTCTGGCGCCTTTCGTTGCCTTTGTTTAGGAAATAAGCAAAAGATTTCCGTCAATCTTTTGAACTTCTAGGCTTTTAATCTAAATATGATTTGCCTTTGCTGAGCTCTGTAATCATCTGTGGGTAGAATGGTGGAAAATGTAACCGATTCCCCCATTATCATGTAAATTCCATGTTTGAATATTTCAGCTTCACTATTCTTTTTCCTTTTAAGCTTCTTTTTTTTCAGGCCTGTGGGAAAGAGTAGGTTCTGGTATCATCAATTGAATTTTTTCTTTAAGTTAATAAATCTGAAGTTTGCAGAAAGCTGCATTTGGAGAGCCTATCCTTATTAGGTGTGTGCTGATGAGAGGCGTGAATCCTGAGCCAACAGCTCATGCTGCTGACAGGGCAACCCAGCGGAGGGGCACGCAGGAGACGCCAGAGCAGCCGTGCACGTGCTGGGGTGGTCCGCTTCCCGAGTCAGTCAGGGTTTCAGATTGCCCTATTATGAGTTGAGAGATGGCTCAGCCAGGGGAAGATTGGGGGATGGAGAGTGAATAACTGCTGTTCTCAACAGAAATAATTCCTGGAAGTGGGGGCGGATGAGTAGTGAGGTGGAGAAATGGATGACTAAGTGTGTATTTCCCAAAATGGATAGCCTGGCCCTATGTCTTTATTAATGTCTGATGGGCTAGTTATCTTGTTTGAATTTATGAGAGAGTGAGTTCAGGTAGGAAAGGGATAAAGAGCAGGAGCTGGTCTCAAGAACAAAGGCACGGACATTTACAGTGATCTGTTCCCTTTGCCGAGGTGCACAGCCCAGATTGGATGTCAAGAGCTTTGGGCAGCTTTTGGAAAGCATTTCGCTCATGTGGAAACCAGCAGCAGTCCATGCTGGCTCTAGCCTGACAGATATTTCCATTAGTGTTGTTCAAAGAAAGGACATAGATAAAGAGTTGGTCTCTGGGACTCTGTTCCCAGACAGGCCGTGTAAACATGAGAATGCGTAGAAGTCCATGAGATTTTTGAGGTTAGTACATCAGCCACAGTGGCTAGGTTAAACTACAGTGACAAGCAGCCCCTACATCTCAGTTTGAAAAAACAAGGCATATCTCCTGTCCACGTACTTGTCTGTTTTCTTTTCCACATTGTCCTATCTCTAGGATCCAGTGTGATAGAACATCATTGGCTAAAAAAAATGCTGATCAATGTGGCCGAGGGAAATAGGAGAGAATGGCGAGTTGCATACTGGTCTTAGAGCTTCCCTCTGGAAGGCAGGCATGTCGCTCCTATTCCCTTTATGGCCAGAGCAAATTGCAGGGCCACACCTGACCTGGAGGGCAAGGAATTGCAATCCTACCATGTGCTTAGAAGAAAATCCAGAAAGATATGCTAGATGGCACTGATGACTTTCACAGCTGTAAGTGATGCATATAGGTGAGCTGTGGACCACCAAGGGAGCTGACGGCACAACTCTAGACAGCCCTTTCTAATTTCTTGTGAGTGTGTGTTGTGTGTGTGCGTGCATTATGTACACACAAAGTAAAGAGCTAAGGTTGAGTAAAGATAACTCTAAGAATGTAAAAAATCTATACTCTCCCCACCCCCATCACCCCAATAAACCCCTTATGAATCAGTTGCTTAGCTACAATACAATTGTTTAATTTATGTTCTAAGAACCCCTGTCTGTTAGAGCTGAAAACAAGCCAGGACAGCTCCTGGATATGACTGAAGAGCTTCCCTGAGCCCGAGAGGAGAGAGGGATGGACTGTCTCCTTTGGAGGCAAGGCGGGGAGGCAGTTGTCCGCCAGGACACCAGTGGGAGGCGTGGAGCTTAGAGAGGAACAGAAAGGCATTCCCGGTAGGGAAGCAATTGCCACCCTCTGGGTTTCTAAATTTGGGTGATGATTTTATCCGGCTCAGAAGCAATTGGGGGAAATGAGAATGTTTCCTTCACTTTTCACCCAGAGGGTAATCCTTAAGAAGGGAGTGATCATTTTTGGTACTTCTTCTCACATCTACCAATCTTTTGCATGATTATTGCTTTATTGAGACTGAAAACCATTCTTGAACGGGGCTAACACACCAGCCGCTAAGTCCCATGCAGCCAGGAAGAAATTGACAGTTTGCACATCCTTGGGTAGCTTCACATTAATTAAAGCTTCACACTGCAATGTCTGCTTCCTTTTGTTATTCACATGGGTTTTTGTGAATCATGCTGTTTACAAATAAGGCTAACTCCAAATGCCACACTTGCATCTGAATGTCCAGATCCAGTGCTTTCTTAATTGCTGGATGCAGTGAAAGAGGGAATTGGTGGGCAGAGATGGTGAGAACCATGAGATAGACAATTCAGTTTCCTGTAAAATAACTTCGAGAGTTATATAAACTTCTCTGTTAACTGAAGTTTCTAGAAGCCAAATGTCTGAAGTACATTAACGATGAGTTTGTCTGTGTTCATAGCCATTTCCTCAAATTTAAGATTTCACTTCCAGAATGTCAACAGAAGCAGCTTATCCTGGGTAAAATCTGAGACTCGTTTCTTGGGTGTACGAATCTGGGGGAAAATGAAGAAACCACCTAAAACTAAAATAAAATTTCTAAACATTAGGCTGACGGAATCTTCTAAATCTGTCATTCAGTCATGATTATGTCCAAGGAAGAAAGCTACTCTATTGTGTTTTATTTTACTCACAGAATTCCTTTGTTAAAAATGGAGCAGATTTGTCAAGTCTACTTGTATCAAATTTTAATGATTGTTCATTAAACATGTTTGAATGAGATTAATGTGAATTTCAAATATACATGAATCAACCCCACATGATCCCCTACTAATTAGAAAAATGTTTCAGTTACTGGCTGTAACCTAAGTTGTTCAGACTGATGAAACCTTCAAGACAATTTTATATGGTTACGTTCACAAATTTGTCTGCAAATTTGTAATTGTTCCTTGCTGGTTGGACATGATGTGCTGGGCAGAAGGAGCTGCTGGAAGTAGGTGCTGTGGCGGTGAGGTCTGTCGGGAGCGGAAGTGTCCTGTGGTCCTAGGATAAGCTCTCAGTCTTCTGATGGGCCTGCGGCTCTGACCGTGACCTTTGCACCCGCTCCTCAGACACTGCCTCACCCCACTTAGACGGGGTAGGGTGATGGCCTGGAGATTTCCTTTCCCCCAGGTCAGCTAGGATCTGATAAAACCCAGCAGATTAGGGGCAGGTGAACGAGTTTCTCCTGAGGGCAGGCCTTGTCAATAGAACAGGGCGCTCTGGTACATTTCAGAATCGCTCCTGTTTGCCTTCCCCACGCTGGAAGCACAGGGACTTTGCTCTGATATTCACTGGGAGAACCTGGTAGAACCTGGAGGTAATGCCACAAAAGTGTGGGGGCACGCCTATGATGGGGCCTCCCTGGAGTTTTTAACTCAGTCTTGTCCGCACTGAGCCTCCAGCAATTCAATTCAAATCCAGTCAATTACAGTTCAGGTTTTCCCACCTCGGCTCTGGTTCCCACAGAGGTAGCTGCTTGTGGCTTTCTGCTCCAGTACGGGGGTGATTCTCTGGGTTCACCCGTCTCCAATTTGGGGGGCAGTGTTTTGTCCTATGACCTCACATCTCTCATGGATCTACAAAGAGTGTTGATTTGTCAGTTTGTTCAGCTTATTACTCGTTCTCAGGATGGAATGACAACTTCCAAGCTTCTTACATGCCAGCCTGAGAACTGGAAATTTGTTGGCAAATTCGAAATCACATTTACATGGTACCTATCGTGCATGGTGAACTCGTGTAAAAATCCAGCTATATAAATGATCACACCTCTTGTTGACTTTTTCACCATCATATCCCTAATACTTAGCCCTCTGCCCAGCACAAAACAGTTGTTCAGTAAACATTTGTTGACTGACAAGCTGGCAGATCAGAAAGGATGGCTTTCCAATAATCAGGAAGAGATTCTGGATGCTCTTGTGTAGGTTTGCAAAGCAGATGAATTAAGGAATAACCACCAGCAACTGGTGACTCCGCGATGGAAGGAAACACAGAGAAGGGGGAAAAAAGAGCAAGAGACAAGAAGAAAAAAAGAACAGGTGATAAAAGAATGAAAAGAACCCAAGATCATGGAACATGGCAGAGTGCCCATCTCTACTGCTGCAGCAGGCTTTGGGTGTCACACTGCAAAGTACGACCCTACCCGGCTACCCTTGGACTGAGAGCTCAGGCCCCAAGGCTCTGGACCCAGACCAGCACTTCCACATCCTGCACATCCCCTTTTCCATTCTCATTCATTCATTGACTTGCCACAATTAAGAGAGATTTTGACATCAGCATCGCTGACAGTGTGGCCATGACATTCATCGGCTAAACAGAGTCACTTCTGAGAGTGTGAGGGGGTACTGTTAATAATTACTAGGGGACATCAGGTGCAAATTGGGATTTTCCAAAAACATTAGGAGGTAGGTTTACCTAATAGCCCATTCTGTCTGGTGGTAATTTCCCGCTTTTGGCTTGAAATACATGGGATAGCAAAAGAACCAATAAATGTGTGGTGTCACATACTATCAGAAAATTAGATGGTTACGTTTTTTATTTTTTTTACTTCCATTACTTGAGATCCTGTATACACACTATACATACATATTTCTTAACACCAAGAATTTGAAACACTCTCTCCCTTTTCTGTTCTCTCTGTTCCTCCCACTTCGTACTAGAATTATATGTGCACCTACCTTTCCTCTCCACTAGATATTACATGATTTGAGGGCAAAAATCCCATTTCTTAAAAAAAATCTTTAAATCTATTAGAAGTACTAATGAGAATGTGATTTTGATAAACACGAAAAGCAAAAAGACAAATCTAAGGAAATAATGATTTGGGAGTAAGAAATCTTATTTACATTGACCTTAAGGGGAAAAAAGGCGTTTTTGAAATGCTTTCTTTGCTGATGAACCTTTGAAAGCCAATTTTTGTTAAATGAGTTTACATCTAAATTTTAGCTCTGTTGACAGTTAACTCAAGGGTCTTTTATCTATGCTTAATGTCACTAGCTATATCCTGCCATCGATCTAAGGAAAAAACTCCCTATTGAAATCAATGGGGAGTTCTATGTAAAAATCAATGGCAGGATATGACCTGTAAGAATAGTGGTTACTATAAGCTTTCAACTGAGGGCTGCCATGAATGTTACTGCAGGGTAACGCTTTAGACCACGTTCAAAAACAACAAAGAAAAACATCGCTGTTCTTTAGAAGCAAGAGATAATGGTAGGAAGGAAATGGCACATGTTTGCGCAGGATAATCTACATGTTCCCACAGCTTAGCAGCAGCCTCACATTGTCTTTTCAAGATTCTCTAAGAAAAATCCATGGAAAAAGACAAATTTTCAAAAAAAGTCTATATTCCCTCAATGAAAAATAAATGCCTATCATCATCCATAATACCACAAATCAGCTGGATTGAGTGAACCAGCTGCCCCCTCCTCGTTGATACAGTAGCCTCTGGCTCACATTTATACACTCTGCTTGCAATGGCAAAGTTGGCACATCAAAGATGAGAAGAAGAAGGAATAAGTCTGCAAGGATGCTCCACCCAATGTTAAAGACCTTGTGTTTTCCAGGCAGTAAAATATCTGAAAAATAAATTCTAGAATAGTTGGAGAGAAAATGTGGACCAGAGAGAGTGAAATATTGCAAAGTTTCCATTCCTTTTAGTTATTTTGGTAAAAATGCCTCCCTGAGTGCATATGGAACATCTCTGTACAAACTAAGTAATATTAGGACCTACCCACAATTAGACATTTTAGCTTCACCAGTAGAGGATCCACCCATGTCAAGTTCCTGTAGTCCTTTTGGAGGTAAGGAAGATGTGAGGGTGATCAGGCCATGGTCATCACATGCTGTCCTGTTACCCTCAGAAGGGGACAGTCCGATGGGGATGCCCATCATATCACCAACCCCATATGCGACAGGAAGAACATGTCCTGATAATAGCAGGCTTCAAGAGACTTTGGGAAACTGAGCCCCTGTCTTCACACACTTGGATTCAGTTCTTCAGGCCAGACATTCTTCCCCCTATTGATTATGAACAATGGTCTCAGTTCTCTTTTCCCACTGAATATATAATTATATTCTATTAGGTATAAGGAAAAAGAAAACCTCCCCTTCTCTTTAGGTAACCTGTCTATTCCTGTGATAAGGCCTAAAATCAAGGCCCAATATTATGTGTGCCTTGCTATCTGGGGAAACCAGGAGGGCTTCAAGTGGCCTAATGGCAAGTTCCCCTCTCTACTTTGCTCCTGTGGATAAAGCCCATAGCCAAACAATCTCCTGATCGTGGGGTCGTGCGCAGTACTTGCTTACCCTGAGGAGCGAGTTTCAGTTCCCTGACAGCCCAAGGAAATATTCAATAAGCCTATCACATCCTCACACAGGAACCAGGGTCATCTCACCCTCTTGATACTACAAAGCCTGCCTCCCAGAGTCGCCAGGACACACTTGTTCACTGTGTCCTCAAGTACAACCCCTGTGTGCTCCCGGGTAGCGGGCTGTGAGGATACGAGACTAGCACACTGCTGTCGAGCTCATTGGCCCAGGGTCAGGGGTTGTGTGTTTGGTCACCCCCATATCCCCAGGGTGGGAGTCCCTCCCTCACCAATGGAGTGAAGAGGGGATGATGGAAACAATTCCTAAAAGGTAGGTTGAATTTAGAAGTGCTCCCTTAACCCCCTAACATAATTGTCTTAATTCAAATGTAAATAGTAGAGTATAAACATTTTAAAAGTAAAGGCAATATCACTGTAAGTTATATTTAAAAAGGAGACATGGTTTGAAGATCTAAAAGGGATAATGCAATAGGATATGATTTGATATACAGGGCCTGATGTTTATGGAAAAGGGTAGAAAGACACTGGAGTTAAAAGAATTACAAAATGAAAGCAAGGTAGAGATATGGTTTGAGCCGACAGATACTCTCAACCATATATAGTTTGTCTCTCTCCCCTAATTCATGTCTTTGAATTAAGTAGTATTTCAGTGGTCAGTGTGGGATGCAAACAACTGCTACAGGAGGCAGGGAGACATTGGGTGAGACCCGGGGTAAATGTTTCCCTTTTATACTTTTACCATGAGAACGGAAGCTAAGGACCCCAAAGTCACTCAGTAGTGGACAGAAAGTAAGAAAACCCAAATCACCCCCATTCCATTCTTCCTCCTAATTCTACCTCACTCATCCACGCTGCGACAATTTAGATGGTTATGATGTTCCAGACACCACAGTAGGCGATGAGATTACAGAAAAGCTCTCCACTTCCGCCAAGGTTCCCATTGCCTGACATGTAAGCAAGAAAACCAGGCCACGGATATCCCTTGTGAAATAAGGACCAACAAGAGGCTCCAAAGGCAGCCTTTGTAAGAAAGCTTCCAGGGGAGATTCCCAGAGGAGAGGGTGCTTCAAGGGAAATTTTGCATGCACACAGGACTTAGCCTGATATAGAAGCGCCACATTAAAGAGACATTTAAGAGATGGAACTAGCGAGACTTGGTGACCAGGGGGACTTGAGAGTCAAGGGAGGAAGGAGTCTAGGGTAATTCAGACGAAAAACTTGAATAAACCCTTGAGGATATGAAAGAGCGTGATGTGTCTAAGGAATTGTAAGTAGTTTGGGGTTTCTAGAACTTAGCTTTGGGAAGGGAACCGGTGAGAAGGAAGGCTGGGTCAAGTGATGAAAAACCTTGCGTGAAAGTACACAGCTTTGAAAGCCTTGAAGCCTTGAAAGTAGGCAGGAATTAAATGATGACGAGACTTGAATGTCAATCAAAAAGCAGTAGAGTCACCAAAATATGTGAAGGAGAGAAGTCACATGATCTGACTTCCACTACTTGTGTTATTCTGTGGTGATTAGGGGCAGTTTCAAGAGGTATTTGAAACAAATCTCTTGAAAGAGATTAGTAATTTAACGAAACAGTGTAATTGATTCAGTGGGAGGTTGTGAAAGCGAGGATCTTGAAGGACTGGTTTCTGGCTTGAGTAACCGGGATGGAGCATTATCAACGCAGCCAGCACCCTGAGGAGGCAGGAGAGAGGGCTAGCCCAGAGGTCCACGGAGGTACCCAAGAGCAGACTGCACACTGTGACAAGTAGATTGGCGGGACATAAGGAGTTTAGGGGTTTGTGTCTGATGGCCATTCTTTTCTGTCGTTGAGGGGGCTGAGCCCAGTGGTAAGGGGGAGGGGGTGGATGGGGATGTAGGTTCTCCAAGCATGGTTTTGGTAACAGCACACAGGATGGAGAGGGGAGGAGACAGATGTTTGGGATGACTCAGATTGGGGGTGGGTTGGGGAGGGGCCACACTAACTTTCCGGGGAAGGTACCCCCTCACTGTGGGCCCGTGGCACCTGGTTCATTCCTCATTGGATTGCAGTTGGTGTTTCTCTCGTCTTTCTCCCCCCTAGATGGTGTGATCCCTGAGGGAGGGCACAGTAAGCTTCCCTCTCTGTATCCTCCCTCCCTCCCGCTTTGCCCAGCATTAGGAGATCCTTAACGTTTTGCTGAGTGATTGACTATATTAATATGGAGGAATCTAGAGAAATAACAGGAAGATTAGGAGGTGCTTTAGCACTGAAGCACTTCTGTGTGATTATTAAGAACCCTGGGTTTGGCTATGACAGTGGACTTCTGAAGTACAGTAGAGCTTAAATCCACGTAACTCTGAGGCTTCCGTCTCACCCTCCGTGAGACACTGAGCTGGCTCACAGTGGAGGGGTAGGCTGTGAGCCAGATTCCCGCAGCCCTGACCTGATCACGTTGGAGTCAGTTCAGCTCATATTTGTTGAACACTTATTATGTAATGATATACACTCACTATATCAAGCACAGGGCTGTGCTGTGTGTTTTCACATCTGTGGGGAGAATTACAGTGTGAGGTACCGTCCTTCCCCTCGATTAACTTACAGCCTGTCTGGGAAGCAGAAGGAGCCCAGGCTGTGCGTGAAAGACAGGCTTCCATGCTGCTCACCAGAAGCCGGCGTGGCGGCCCTCAGGTGACTTTCCTGCGTTGTCTGAGTACTGACTGGATAGGCCTCCTTCAGATGTGAACACACCCCCAGGAAGGAATGTACACCAGAGAATTGAACGACAGACGCTTGATTTTAGTGTTTTTATTTTATTCACAAGAAAAATAATGAAAATCATAAAATCTGACGGTGAGTTTTACTTCATTGCGTACTTTTGGTATCGGGGATAAGAAGTCATGTGAGGAAATAACAAAATGAGAGATCAGATGGGGATGTCAGGACAGGGAGGGAGGGTGTGGTGATTGCGAGCAACGGTCTTTGGCGCCAAGCGGGCAGGACTCTGGCTGCCCTGCTTGTGGGCCGAGCTCTCTGGGCCTCAGTTTCTCCCACTCTAAGGCAAGCACACTAATACCTTCCTCAGAGGCTTGTGGTGAAGACCAAAAGACGTCCTCTCGTGCCTGGCGTGCCGTGAGAAGTGTTCGGTCCACGCAGCTCCAAACATGGGAGCCTGGATGGAGGCTGAGGGACGGCAGTTAGGCCGCCACTGTGGACAAACGCACTCTCAGGGGGATGTTTACACATAGCCTGAGAAAACGCATTCTTTGCAAAGTGCTGCTTAGACTACAGGCTGGAATGTAATGCTTGTATAATTTGTAAACTAACTCACCCATTTATTTTAAATTTATTATTAATGAAATCTAATGATGGCGGTGAAGATCTGACACTGAGTCCCCAACCCAACCTAGGTGGCGGGCCCCCGTTCGGTGCCGTTACAGTTCGTGTATTGGAAATAACCGGCAGACAGTAAGTGCACAGGAGATGGTAGCTGTCACTGTTGTGGTTGCTATTTATTGTTTGATAATTTCCTTTTATGACTGTGTTATATATAAAAATTACACAAAGAAATGAAACCTTTGTCCTGGTGTGGCATAAAATGTGTTCTTTCTTTTCTCACTTAAAAACCAGCTGAATTTTTGTTCTGCTCAAATATAAGCAGCGTGATGTGGTAATAACCCCAGTTTTAGGAAATTTGCTTCTGAAATAGTGTGGGTGTCAAAAGTGTAGAATGATGCAAATGGGTTTTGCAGATTAATTTTATTATAATGAAGAATATGCTCATCTGTTAAAATGATTGTTTCCATGCTGGTACTTCAAGATACAATTGTGGATTTGGTTTTGTGCCTAATATACTGTTTATTATTTAGTTTGCTACTTCAATTAGTGATGTTATGTATACATAAGCCCGTAACGCTTCCTCTTCAAACATGGTGTTTGTAAGGCATTGTGCTGGAGGTTTTTAGAGCAGTTTATAACCTAAGGCTGTCTTTATGGTGTCACCATCTCGAACCCTTTGGAGAAGCAGGTAGGGCTTACATGAATAAATAAATACATGCTGTCAAACAGCCAAATAGAGATGTGGAATACTCCATTGCAAAGTGAGTATTTTATCTATAGGGTGCCAAAACACTCAGACTGTTGGCTGTCTTTGAGTACGGGTGGGCGTTGAGAGTCAGAGAGACAAAGCGTGCGCTGGCTTAGTATCTTTCCCTTTCATCAGGCTTTGGAAAGTGATCCAGAGCCGCATCCTGCAAGCCGCAGCCTCCAATGTGGGCCTCTCTGCCCCTCGGTGGTGTTTCTGCCCCGTGATCTTTCTCTCCTCTAGGGCTCCCAGTCATCTCTCTCCACGAACTTGGTTTCTTGTCTACAAAGACCATGAGGGCTTCTGCAGGCACACAGATCCTTCCTTGTCTCTTTTGGCCAGTTTGGTGGCAGTCTAGGCCACTGGAAGCTCTTCTCTCACAATGGGTGTGGGCAAATGTCACTTGAGTTTCAAACTAAAATACTTAAACATGCAGACAAATTTGGGATCTCTGATTGCTTTAAGAATGGGAACAGTTTAGGTAACTGTTATGAAATCAAAAGATGGTTTAGGATGTTCAGGATAATAATATAGATAATAAGAGCTACCACCTGGTGGGTACTTTGTGGGATTAGCTTTTTATGTGCATTATTTTTTCATAGCATTTTCCTATGAGGTAATGACTACTAATTAATCCTGGGATGCGATGATAAAACTGAGACTCAGGGAGAGGTTAAATAATTTGTCCAAGATCACACAGCTAAAGAATGGTAGAGTCAAGAGTCCTCTGCAAGTCAGCTTTCTTTACCACCTTTTGTTACCGTGTTCTGATAGAATCTTGACACGTTCGCAGACATGACATCTCGTCTTGCTGGAGCCTCATTTACATGTGGTAGTTTACAGAGCATTTCTCTTGTAACCCATACTCCATTTTGCTAAAACAAGAGAAAAGAAACAGTGCTGCCCTCTTCCTCTGTGGGGTTTCCAGCGAGCCCCCTGAGGGAGGCATCCCACCTGCCGAGAGGCACGTCTGTCCACGCTCCCCAGGGAGAGCTTGTCGACGTTTGCTTTCTTCAGGTTGTTATTAAGAATCATTTCTCCCAAATATAAAATTATTGTATAGTTTTTGAAAGTACACATATCCCCATCCTACACAGAATCCTGATAAACCCCTCCTGAGCTAGGCACGCTTGCCCCTACCTAATCGCAGTGCATATTGCTTGAGACACATTGGTTTTAAAGTGACATTAGCTGCAGCTCAGGTCTCAGAGTTTCTGAGATTCTCTCCTTTATGAGGAAGATATTGAAGGTGTTTGTTTTTATACGTGTGAGATAATAGAAAATATGTATAAATTGGTCTCTGTCCCCATGCCTGGCACAGAGCTCCTAAAACTCTTGTAATTTCTTAAGTGATAAGAGCACTAGGAGCATCTTTTATTCTAATGTTTGGCCTTTGACGCTGGTTTCTGACACGGAGCTCCTAAATCCCTTGGAATTTCCTGGGTGATAGGAGTGTCTTTCGATCTCAGGAGGTGACTCTGGGTGGGCTCCTGGATGAGGGCTCGTCACCGGAAAGTCCAAGCCATGGTTAGAAGCTTGGCATTTTCAGCCCCATCCTCATTCTCTGGAGCAGGAAGAGAGGCTCGAAATGGAGTTGGTAATTGATCGTGCCCATGTGATGAAGCCTCCATAACACCCCAGCAGTATGGGGATCAAGGAGTTTCCAGGTTGGCGAACATCTCCACATACCAGGAGGGTGGCGCACCCCAACTCCACAGGGACAGAAGCTCCTGAGCTCAGGACCCTCCCAGACCTTGCCCTCTGTATCTCTTCATCTGGCTGTTCATCTGTATCCTTTATCATATCCTTTAATAAACTGGTAAGTGTAACTAAGTATTTCCTTGAATTCTGTGAGCTGTTCTAGTAAATCAGCAGAACCTGAGGAGGGGATTGTGGGTAGTGAGGTCGGGACAGAAGTTATGGGTAACCTGCGGACCTAAATACTGGAGACTGGCATCCAAGGTGGGACTGCACCCTTACACTGTGGGATCTGAAGCTGTCTCTAGGCAGAGAGCATCACAATTGAGTTAAGTTGTAGGACACCCAGCTGGTGCTGCAGAGTTGCTCAGTGTGGGGAAAACTCCCACACACGGTGTCAGAAGTGTGAATGTGGTGATAGTATGAGAGTAAGGGAGAAACACAGGAGGAAAAATGTTTTTTTCCCCCAATACAATATGAATGTGTTTTCTTGGAGGAATAACCTATTAACCGAAATAACTATTATCCTAGAGCAAGTCCGTGAGTAATGGAAGTTGGGAACATATTAACTTTGCTTTTGAAGAAGGTACAATCAAGCTGAGAAGTGCAGACTAAACTGGCTCTACGTTGAAAGATCTTGAGGAGACAAGGGATAGCAGAGATCAAACTAGGAGCTGGTGTGGGGGCCTGGAATTGGCCACCCCAAGATATGTCTCTTTGGCATGAGGATTATTTGGGGTCAGTTACTTTTAATAAACTGCAGACAGGAAAACAACTGAAAAGTAGAATTTACTTACCCTTTGTTAAGAGACATTTACATTGTAAAGCAAATCTCCATCTGTAAAGTTGTCTCCCTCTCTGTACCAGGAAGAAGGGGGGATGACCTTATCTCTGGAAACTCTTAATCAATGCCAAAGGCAAGGACTTAAATCTGCGTTTGTTTACTGTACTTGTGTGGTGATCTCCCATGATCGACTCCCCCTCCACCCCCAACATCCTCCTTTGTCGTTAGCTGAAGATGATATTTAAGGTGGGGGCTTCAGCCATTTTGGTGAGTTGCTCAGCTTGTCTGAGCCTCTCCTATGTATACATGTTATAAAGCTTTGTTTAATTTTCTCTTGCTATTCTCTCTCAAGTGAATTTAATTCGTTCTCCAGCCAGAAGAACCCAGAGAGGGTAGAGGAAATGTCTTCCTCCCCTACACTGGGAAAGTAAAAGCGGGGGAGAAGAACATATATCTAGATTGATAGAACCAAACTTCCTTCTTTTCCAATTTGGCCTGGGTCCTATGAGTCAGCCATGTCCAGCCTGTTCTTCTTTACTCTTTCCAAAGGACTGTCCTTTATTAGCCTTCTTTCGATGGAATGTTGATATGGCTAGAAGTGTCATCAGCTGTACAGGGAAAAGCTCTTGGCTTTAGAAATATATGAAGTGGAAATTATTAAAATATTTCTGGGGTACTACTATGTGACAGGCCCGGGAGGTATAACCAAAAATGGCAGAGTCCTCATATCAGTGAGAGACTGCACACATTGAGACATTTTATATTTTATGGGTTGGACCTCAGTAAAATCATTAATGTTTGGTGTAAAAAGTAGCTCAAGTGATCTGGATGTCAGAACATTTAAAATTAGAATAAAAGGATGAAAGATCAACCTTTTCAAATTATAAATGAAATAATTATCAAAAGCAATGAATTCTGATTGAAAGGTTCTTGCCAAAGGAAGACAGATATAAGGGATATATTACCTGTAATGTAAGCCAAAGAAATAGCAGAAGTCTAGGGGCTGGCCCAGTGGCATAGCGGTTGAGTTCTTGTGCTCTGCTTGGGTGCCTGGAGTTCACCAGTTCAGATCCGGGGCGCAGACCTACATACCGCTTATTAAGCCATGCTGTGGCAGGCACCCCACGTATAAAGTAGAAGGAGATGGGCACAAATGTTAGCTCAGGGCCATTCTCCCTCAAAAAAAAGAAGAAATAGCGGAAGTCCAGTGTGCTGGACTGCTATTTCAATGTGCAGCTAAGGTCAGACTAGTTCCAGAGCCAGAGCCACTGATTGGTGTTTCCATTAGAAGAATAGTACAATTAAAATAATTATTATTTTTCCATTATAATGAAAATTGGTTACCTAGAAGGAAACAGACACTGATTTTCAACTCTGAGGGCTGCTACAGAGGGTTAGCACTACAGAAAACACGTAAAGAACGCAGCAGTTGGCAGTTGGCAGTTCTAGAACCTATCAGCTCTTCTACAGAAAGCATAGTTCTCACGCCAAGTTTGAACTCTTTCCCTGAGCTTCTCCTCCTCGTCTTTCTGCCCATCCTAAACTGTTACATCGTGATCGTTACTCCACTCTAACCAAGCACCCCCCTCTGCCGCCCCCTCATAGACAGACCTACCTTAAACCTGACGGGATCAAGAATTACCACTGTGAAGAGGTTTTCTGGGTTTTTTTTCCTTGAACTCTCCTTATCTGTCTAAAAGCAAAGCTTCCGCAAATAATTCAGCTGTCATAAATCCCCTCCCTGGGACCTTTGCGACCAGGGAAGGTTGACTCCTCTCACTGGACGTGAGAAATCAGAAATCGGCACTGGTATAAGAACTCACCTGAACAGACAGTCACAAAACTGTCATATCTGCCTCCCATCTAGTTTCCTAATGGCCCATTTATCTTTCCTAAAAGTTATTTATTTTCCCATAAGCGCCCTTTCTCCCCTCCTTGTCCCCTATTAAGATAGTAAATAACCCCCAAATTCTAAATGCCTTTTTGAGTCACCGTTTTCTGTGAATTCCCACATACTTACATGAATAAAAATCTGTCTTTTCTCTTCCTAATCTATCTTTTGTCGGTTTAATTTTCAGACCTCCAATACTGAACCTAAGAGCATAAGGAAAGTTTTTCCTTCCCAACAAACCAAGCTAAAAAATCTCGATAAAATCCAGCCTTGTCCTTCCCAGCCCAAGATGCTAACAAAGCTCTGTGGAGGTGGTGCTCTCCCTCCACAGCAATGAGTTCAGCTTTTTCTTATCAACAGGGTGTTGGTGACATTTGGAGAGTCTGCACTTGACTCTGCGCTTCAGAGAGTGGTAAGAAAGGTCTTCGCATATAATAGAAAGACTTCCACTCAGTTGGAATATTACTATTCCCCTGGAAATCACAGAAAAATTTCTTTCTGTCAGGAGACAAGTCTTAAAAAATATTTGAAACAGATTTGTTCCAGAAATAAAAAAGGTTAATTTGTAATATGTGAAAACTGTT
Organism: Equus asinus; assembly: GCF_041296235.1. Taxonomy (NCBI): domain Eukaryota; kingdom Metazoa; phylum Chordata; class Mammalia; order Perissodactyla; family Equidae; genus Equus; species Equus asinus. The sequence goes on from NC_091818.1 coordinate 16,770,688, forward strand.
GGAAGTTGAATGTATTGGCAGAAAGGGATAGAATTTTTTATTAGATCCCAAATCCAGGTGGCATGCTGTGCTTTGATTTGCAAGGCACTAAATGCCCTGTAAGATATTAATTCTACCTTTAAACAATTAGTTTGAAGATTGAATATAGCTTATCCCTCATAAACTCAGATCACAACATATTGCCTGAATTGAATTTATGAAACACGTGACTATAAGAGTCTATAACCGGTGCTATAACAGAGTTCATTAAGTAATTCACCATAGCTCAAGCGGTCCCTTCATCAGCTCCCCTGAACGCTAATACAGTGGCAGGTAACAGGGGCACTTGTGTATGAGGAGGGGGTCCTGTTCCTGTCCTATTCCCAGGGGCTCTGAGGGCTCAGCTAAAGTTAAAGAGGAAGCCTTTAGGAACAGAGTGCATCTTGGTTTCCTGGAAACTAGTCACAAGGCAGTACAATCTTCTGCAATTCTGTGACAATAATTTGTAGAACATTTTTCTGCCTTTTAGACTGAGTTAAAATGATAGCCCAGATTCTGTTCTTCCCTGTAATAATAAGACTGTTATTTCAACATGCAGCTGAGGTCAGACTAGTTCCATAGCCACTGATTGGTGCTTCCATTAGAAGAATAGTACAATTAAAATAATTATTATTTTTCCATTATAATGAAAATTGGTTACCTAGAAGAAAACAGACACTGATTTTCAACTCTGAGGGCTACTACAGAGGGTTAGCACTACAGAAAACATGTAAAGGACGCAGCAGTTGGCAGTCTCAGATTTAGCAGGAATATATAGGGCAAATAACAAAACTGACCACAAGACAAACTAATTAGTGAGAAAAATGTGAAGAATTAATATTATGCTCTGGAATGGCAATGATTACAGTATCATTTGGAAGAGTCAAGTCAACTCCTCTAGCCTGCTAAAATTATTTTGCAAAAATAATTTAAAAATCTTCCAAGTATTTTAAATGGCATAAGTTTTATTAACTTTATTCACAGATATAATAAAGACAATACAAACCATGTTAAGAGCAGTTATGTGGCAAGAAATGATATAATACAGATAAGGAAAATGAAATTATGGCCTTGTAAGATTCGATCTCAGGGACCTTAGAGAATTGGCACTAGGACTGGTTATCAGGCCTAAGAAATGATGAAATTGCTCTTAAGGGGTTGTACTGCATGGAAACCAAAATGACATCAAGCTTCAGTAATTCAGTTATAGGGAAAGCTGAGTATGATGAGTTTGTTTCCAATAGAGCACAAGAGAGTTCTGGTTGGTGTCTTAATTGCTGTCTTAAAGTAATGAAGAGAACTAAAAAAATTTGAAAGACCCTCTTCATATTTGTCCAAAAAGCAAAGTCAAATGTAAGTGTTTGACAGTTGACACAAAGGATGCTTTGTTTGGGAAAACATCCAAAGGTAGGCTATTAAGAACTGGAATAATTCCAAGGGGCCTCAAAAAAAGAAAAAGAAAGCACAAGAGATAAATAGAACCGCGACCAGATAGCGCCAAGGTGTGCTGGACACAATGGTTCCTTTCTTCTCCCAGGACATTAGAGATTCTAATGAGGAGAACAACTCCATCCTGCTCACACCACAGCCCAGTGAAGAATGTGACTTTCAGGGGGAATGCACGACAACAGGAAATCTTTTGCAAGAAGTCTAACGGGCCGTCAATTCAACTCCTGCTGAAATTCCCGAGATCCATAGTGAGGTGTGTTGCTGAGTGGGAAAACCTGAGCCTCCTGTGCACAATGCTAACGTCAACGTCCCCAACCAAGTCCAGTTATTTTAGGAGGCTGAAAGAAGGGAAGCCAGACTTGAAGGCATGCTTCTTAAAGCCATTTGGCAGAAGGCTTAGGCATTGTCTCTCCAATTACAGACATCTGGATGGGCTCGATTTTAGATTGAATTTGACTAAATTGTTTAAATGTCAAGCAGATCCAGCTCCACCGTGGCCTTGGGAACGTGGCATCTTCTAAGCTGCAGCTCTACCCTCTGTCTGTGAATAAGGGGTGTTGGGGCTGGCGAGGGGAGCCCGTTCCCATCCGCAGCTGCTCCTGAGCTCACGCCGTTTGCTTGGTGCTGTGGCCTGAACCATTACAGAGGCATGGCGCCCATTTCCAAGAGGTTAATAATAGTGTCAAATTAGCATTGCTTTACTTTTCCAGAGAGTCTCCTGCCAGGCAAATGGTTGGATTGTTCATTTCAGGAATTTACCAACAAGACCTATCACCTCTTCAATGGAAAGTATGAGCCCTAAAATTCTTTGAATCCTTGGTCTTGAAACACTCACCTCACTCTTTTCAGAAGTCCTGGACTGTCATATTGTGATCCTTACCCAATTCTAATCAAGCCCCTGCTTTGAAAACTCGCCTTGAAACCAGACTTCAAATTCTCAGTAAGATCCAGTCTTGCCCTTTTCCTTCCAAGACCCTACCAGAGCTCGCAGAGGCGGGTTCTCTTCCACTGCATAAGCTTTGTCTCATCAAGGAGCAGTGCTGGCAACAGGAGGTGGACCCACAAATAAACGACGGGTACTTGTTGGAGTTGGAATTCAACACCAGCTCTATCCTACTCTAAGGCCCACTCTCCTAACAGACACACACAGTGCTCCTCCTGTGTGGGGCTGGGACTAAGACTTTTGGGAAAGATCTGAACAAAAATAAAACTTTGTGACCAAAAAGCAAACATGAAACCCCTAGAGTCAAACCAACACCTGAAAGTTATTCCACCAAGGCAATTTTCTGTTGCATTAGACACAAGTCTACGTGATTATGTAACAGAAAATTGACTCTGCAAAATAACTGTAATTGTAGCATCTGACAAGCAAACTGCATGAGAGAACAGTGAATTCCTTTTAAATGAATACCTTGTAAAGGAATAGAGGGAAGAGCTAGATACACGCAGGTCCCATTTCTATTTTTTGCTGACAAATACCCTTTGTCAATATTCTCTTACCAGCTATTCATTTTAAAAGGCATCACTGTTCTTTTGGTTTGCATCCTGTTTGGTACAATTACAGAGTAAATTAAGTCGAGTACCACCACATGCGTTATGTTACTCACTCTAGTGTAAGCTGTAGTTAAGTTTATAAGAAATTTCTATTGTAACCCCCAGTTTCACTCCATTGAAACTTTCCAAAACATTATCCTCTGGGGTTAAAATTTTCCTTGCTTCTTTTGAGGCCAATTTTTTTTTTTCTTTTTGGAACATAAGAAAAAGATTGCCTGCAGCTGCTTCTGAGTTATTGGTGAATTAAATCGAAAGGCTATTTCCATTGTAAAGTACTCCATTTTATAATCTCTGCAAAACTCAACCAATGAAAGGTATCCCAACAAAAACCCTCAGAACAGTTGGAGTTACGTAAAATGCAAATTTATTACTATTTTATGACTATTCTGGTTTTCAGGTGAAAAAAGACAAAACAGCCCTGCCTCATTAAGATAATAAAGAAAATGACTAATTCAGTAGATTCAAACACTCAGCCTATGTGAAAAAGGCAACATTCTTCATTTATTGACAAATATTCACTAAGTGCCCACTTTGTGCCAAGGCTATGCATCCCTCACATTTAATCTCTCCAATACCTCCATCGACTAGAGATATACTATTTTGCAGATGAAAATACTAGAGGATAAAGTGACACAAATTAGAAAAACAACTAGATAAAATTAATATTTTTAATAAATTAATGTAAACTAATTTTATTCAGTCAGTGATATTTATTGAGCGCTTACTGCTTGCTTTTGGGACTACAAAGGTAAGGAAGGCAGACATGGATCCCGCCTTCAAAGACGTACAAGTATTTCATCTGTAGAGGGCCAAGCATCTATAAACTGAAAAATGTATATTATATCTCATTCTAGGCTTGGTTGTGTGGCAGGTCAGAGGACAGGACACCAGGATATGGTGAAAGATAACTAACGTGGTGAAGGGAATGGTAATTATAATCTGCACAAAAATTCAGATTCCAAATATCTTGAAATAGCAGTATTGGAAAGACATGATTGTAACAGGCTGTGGCTGACTTAGGAATCCTGATGTTAATTTTAGAGCTAGAAGTGAATGTAGACGTACAAGGTCTAGTTTTGCCATTTTCAAACTCTTCTTCTAGATGTCTACACATTCCTTTCTAGGTGTCCCAAACGATGGGGGAAGAACATAGACAGGGCAAAAGAAAGTAGGGACAAAATAGGAGAAAGCTCTGTTCTTCATTTCGATAAGAGCAATTCTATTATCTGTTTTATATATTAATTTACAACATTATTAGAAGATAGGACTCTACTGCAAAAAAAAAAAAGCATGCTATTGCAAAATTATTTATCTGGTCTAAATACCTCCTATGCAAACCCTCACATCTACTATATCACTTGCTTCTGTTTTGGGTTGAATACAAAAATGGGGATAATTAGATTAGTGAATGGTCAAGACAAGAATTTCAGATGTGATCATAATTAATGTGAATTGTCATCCTACAGATCTTTCAAGAATTAATTTTGATATTGAAGAAGTCAAGAGGATCATATAGTTCAAGAGCTATGGGTTTATTCACTTCATTTACAAGGAATTTCAAGTTGAAGATTGAACTGTAAGATAAAATATCATTTCGGGAAGACCTTGGAAGAAAGAAACTCCTTCCCACAAAGGACGGCCTCCCACACATGCGAATCACTGGACCCAGGAAAATCATCCATCTAGTTCAAAAGCATCAAAGAAACCAACCAGATCACCTTTCTTCGTTTTCCAGAGAAAATCATCCACCATGTGAACTGAAGCCATTCTGAATCAGAGGCCCCTCTACTGTCAGATAAAAGATGTTATCAAACCCACGTATAGAATATCCAGGACCAAGGGGCAATTTATCAAGATTAAGAAACTTCTTTAATCATTTAAGCCCAGATGTTTAGAAGAAACCACACTCTTTAAGAGACAGTGGCCCTTCTTGCAACAGGGAGAATGTTACTTCCTATAGCACTTTGCAGCTTTGGAAATAACCACTAACCCTTTATCAACTCGTACAACATCTAAACCTACAACCATGCCTGTGACTGGTATGGACCCATCATGCTGGTTATGGGTAATGTCCTCTATGTCAGGTCTGGACCATCCATGACAGTCAGACTAAGACATAAGAACCCCTCAGGGCAGGACCAGGTCTTCATCATTGTCTGTGTCCCTGGTGCCAAGTACTTAGTAGAACATAAACATTCACTGAATGAATTAATGAACACACGAATATTACAGATCCAGCAGGTACTATACAGAAGATGAAGGTTGTGGTGAGACAGAGGGGCGGAATAGACAATCAAGGGAACAGAAGCTCATACATTGCACTAAATGCAAGGAACTAGAAAATGAGACAGAGTTCATCTCTTATGGGAAGTCTCTCATTCTATATATTGTGTGTGGGGAAAGTCATGAGTGGCTTCCCCGGTCATAGCCAATCCAGGCCAGAGGAATGAGAGGACGCCAGAGTCAGCAATTCCCGGCATTGCCAAATGGATTCCCAAGATGAAATAAATCCCCTGTACCACTCAAGTAACATGAACTCCCACCCTAATCTAGTGGTGATTTATAAAGTTGTTTTTATCCAAGGATGTGATCTAGGTCCCATGTGGTTTAGAAGACTCCACTTGGATTTGGTAAAGCAATATGACAACAGGCTGAGCAAAACTTTTAAGAAATTCGGCCTTAGAGTCAGCCATGTAGGTAGGTTCTCGTTTGTGTGATGGGAATATACAGGTGTATTAAGAGGACCTCTTTATAAAAAAGTGTGTCCCTCATCTCCTGTCATGTATTCTGAGAGGTCATCCCTAAGCAGCATGGTGAAGCAGAATGAGCATCAAACCCACCAAATCCAAACCCCAGATTGGCCATTATGAGCTATGTGACCTTGGACAAATTCCTTACCTCTAAGCCTTAATGTGGAACATTTGAGAATAATTCCTATTTAGTAGGGTTATTGTGACGTTTAAGTGAGAGAGCCTGTGAAGCCCTGACCCATGGTGGCTATTCAACATACATTGCTATTATTGTTTCTAATTTGTTGCCTTGAGCCATGATGACAATTTGGTCCACAAAGACCACTGTTAAAAGGTTTGAGGGAGGTCAGCGCTTGAGCCTTGCACGGGAGGCAGGATTAGTCATTAGTAACAAGAAGAGGATGCATAATCGAACCCAGAGTGGGACTAGGAGCCAAAAAAGAGATTTGTTTGCTAATTATGGATTTCCCCTGGCATTTTCTTCTACTTTGCAAGAGCCAGCCCCTTCTCTAGGCAAATTTGCTTCCTTCCAGGCATCAAGGAATTGCACGGATTATGTGAGAAGTCCTTGCTTGTGGCTCTCAAGCTGCCCTTCCTTCTGCTTAGTGTGTTTTAGTGAAAATGTGGCCACTAGGTTAGCACAAGTCTCTGGGGCTGTGATCCTAGTTCAGGGGACTCCTCTAAATGTGAGTGGGGCCCTTAAGCTAGGCACTCCACTTTCATTTCAGTATTTATAAAACCTAGTAGAAATTTTTATCAATCTCATAGTTTTTCTAAGGGAATTAGTGTGTACAAAGGCTTTTAAAGTCTTTATTAACAAAATAGAATAAATACAAATAAAGTTGTCGTATGTTTCCATTGTAGTAATCACAGGAGAAGCCTGTTTTGCTCTTTATTCCTTTAGTATCAAAATCTTATCAAGCCTTCCTCTGCTGTAAGATTGGGAAAGGAACTCTTGGAGCGCCTCAGGAAGGAGTCACGCCAGCTCCTTAAGACGGTAAACCTGTTCCAACAGCACATTTCCCAGTAACGCTACTCTGCAGAAGTCATTGTTCGTAGGACTCCTGAAAATGTTGGTCAAAAGGCTCCCGTAGTTTCCGCTGGATACAGCTGCCAGCTCAGGAATCTTCTACTAACAATTAAAAACAGAATAGAGTCAAGTGACACAAAACAGCGATTTTGCTTACATGCTCTACAGCAGGAAATATTTCTGTAATAAAATAAAAACCAATTTTCATGTATGGACTCTGCCTGAAGAATTTTGATTCTAATTTGAGAAATGTTTGGAGTACAGTCTGATCGTCATAGTTAAGCAGAAGGTGAAATCTTATCTTAGAGTCTTAAATGTAACTTACAGCCTTATGTTATGTAAAAATAATGCAAAATAGGGTAATCTTAAAGAGAAAATGTTATGAATAGCTATTAGAGAATGGGATTTAAAGAATTGTGTCTAAGTAATATCCCAAATAAGCCATATCTTTTCTGAATTTTTGAATTTATAAAAGTAAATGATATTTACAAAATTCCATAGGAATTACATACAAAAAACAGATAGCCTACCATTAGTTGAACTTTGGAAATGTAAATAAAGACTATTTTAATAAGGCAAATCTCTAAAAAATTTTCAGTTGCTGGTTTGATTTTTGCATGCTCATTTTTATTATGCATTGTGCACCACATGAGAATAGGGATAAATTTATGAATATCTTCATTTCAATGGTTGTTATATCTGTTTATATTTTTACCTCAAATTGCTTTACTAAGAATGATTGTGTTTGAGACTGGAATTAAAAATGACCACGTGGTTATCTATATTGTTTCATCATTGTATTGTGTAAATATTCAGTATTTCGTTATAAGCATACCAAGAGTAGTGAGGTATTATTTTATCATGTTATTTTTAACTTACATTTGTTTGATTTCAGATATGATCTTTTCTACAAGTCTATTCTTTGAGCAGGTGTTCTGTTAAGTGGATTTCATTGTTTTTTGGCTTTTTTTTTTTTTTTGCATAAAATTAAACTGCCAAAGCAATAGACTCTGACAATGTTTGGCCTCAAAATCTAAACTATTTATTTTTTTCTTAAAGATTGGCACCTGAGCTAACATCTGTCGCCAATCTTATTTTTTTTCTTCTACTTCTCCCCAAAGCCCCCGAGTACATAGTTGTATATTCTAGTTGTAGGTCCTTGTGGTTGTGCTGTGTGGGACGCTGTCTCAGCGTGGCTTCATGAGTGGTGCCAGGTCCGCGCCCAGGACCCGAACCAGGGAAACCCTGGGCGGCTGAAGCGGAGCACACGAACTTAACCACTTGGCCACAGGGCCGGCCCCTAAACTATTTTAATTATATGCTTTAAATAGTTTTAAATACAGTTATCTCACATTTAACCAATAGAAACCTTTCAAGAGTAAACATAAACCCAAACTCCAAAAGCCCCCACACCAATTGCTACTGAAAATTAAAATCCTCCCAAAGCACACATGAAATACATGCATGTGAATCAAGAAATACCATTTCCCATTATTTGTAGGGGAAAAAGTGATATGTCTTTTAACAGTAATGCCTAGCCATAGTCTCCTGCCCTAGATAGTTTATTGACATTGATATTTTCCTAAATTTATTTTAAAAGGATTTTAAAAAGAATTCCTTGTTTTGGTCTTTGAGTCAAAATTACACATTCACACAGCGCAACTGCAGTGTATCTTGAACCATGTCACAATGATGTCTTTACAGTATTCATGGTAAAATAAGAAGTTCAGAATGTTTGATTAATCCTTGTGGACTTTCATAATCCATTTTCTCTCCTGTGTGTGCTCCTGGAGTCTGCAAATCCTTTGACTAATCCATTCATTAAACTTGCCTGTAAATATGAACCTTGGGTCTCAGTGAGGTCTGATTATCCTAGATGGTAATTGGGTATTTGCCTCTTGACCTGAGAAATAAACTTGCTTTATGCAGGAGTGACCCGTGGATCCTTAATCTCGGGCCAGAGGCCTCCTAGGAATTTGCTTAGTCTGTTTTTGCGATATGATCCAACTTGAGTAGATCTCTATCTCAAACAGGTTAGAGAACCAGAGGATCTGTCGCAATACCATCTGTCACATTATGAAAATTCTCCTGAATCTCTACAATGAACTTAAAGAGCAAGCAGGAGCCTGATGCCAGGCCCTGTGCGGCTGCTCTGGAGTGTTCTGCAATTGGTATAGAAACGAGAGAATTAGAAGCAGGCTCCTTAGAAATCACAATGTCACAAAAAAGTTGCAAAAATGGGTACATTTCCTATGTGCTGAGAAAAAAATGACAAATACACGTTTACGTGTGCTCAGTCTAGGAGTTTGTGGTTCATGTGAAAAAGAATACGGAAGGACCCATTGTTACCTTTAGGCAGGAAGTTTCAGAAAGATCTAGGTGGTCGCTGCTTATTTTGATTCTCATTGTTTTCAGGCAGGTGTTCGGCGCCTTCTCACCAGGCAGCGGCATTTCGTCTTATTTCTTATTGAGAAACACATTTTAACATCTGCAAGTCATTTGTAACCAAGCGATCAGCATTGGGTTTTCATGTCTCTTCTGCCATTCTTTAGTCCATGACAAATACATTGATTTACCATGACAAACTTCCAAAAAGTTCCTCCCTTTGGCAGTGACTTACAACAAGTTCTAACAAAATGTGTTCTGGCTGCTCTGAGCTAGAGCAGGGGAGACAGCTCTTCTCCCCGGTGCTGTCCCACATAACGCCACTACCGTTGGAGCCCAAAGAGCTATTTAACAGGAATAGGCACTACCAATTTGCCTAATTAGAGAAATCATTTTTTAAAGTCTTCTGTTCAAGGTTTATTAGATTCTCACTTATATTTTTCACTACTGTGTAAAAAAGCACAAACTTTTCTTTTTCATTCTAATAACATAAAATTTCCGGTGTATGTCTACGAACTGTGGTTTTGGTCTGAGAATAAACTAATCAAGTTGGGTAAAACGGTAGAGTGAGACGCCCCCTCGTGCCAGCCGATTGGGAAGAATGGAAGCTCTCACCCTACGTAGGAGAGCTTTCCTTCACACATCACTCTTTGTACAACCTGTGTCTAAATGCATCATGGTCTTCAACCTAGTTATAGAGTTAAAGGCCACAGCAGATGAGAAAAAGGGAAATGGAAAATGAGGATCAGAGAAGGACAACACTGACATGAATAATGACAGCTGAAGCAAAGCGAAAAAGGGAAAAGAAGAAATTTGAGGCTTTCGGTTCCCGTATTGGAGGTGATAATGTCTTTTTATACAGAGTCTTGAAAAGCTCAAGCATTAAGAGGTGAGAAAAACAAAAAGAGAGGTAGAGAGAAGGTTTAAATCAGAGATGAAATATGGTCAAAATACATTAATGGCTAATGTCTGGAATCATGAGCAAGACTCATTGAACGATTCATGTGAGGAGGCAGGGGACCCGGTGCTGGGGTGGGATGGCAGGGCACCCACTGAGACATGGGAGCCATGTCCTTCAAGGCCAGAGGCAGCAGGAAGTTGATGATCGACATGGATCTTCTTTAGGTGAAGATGTGAGCCCAGAAGCACAAGTTCCTGGCTGGTTCAATTTATATATATAACCAGCACCTCTCGTATGCCCCCAAAACTTTATTTTCTGCTGAATGATTTCCTTCACTGCTTGTAGGGCCTCTAAACCGGATTAGTGTGCTTAACTTCCTTCATCTCCCTTTTCAATTTGGCTTTAGATGGAGAAAGGCAAAGCGAGGACAGTCAAAAGGGGGTTTGAAGCCAGTTAAGAGAGTAGATAATGAATATTGTTTGAAGTCCCCCATGAGACAGAACATATTTGGACCAACACGTAGCTGGCCTAATCTCCTGAATGTTTGACGCGGGTATAACTGAATTTTGCCGGGCATTGAAAGCGGTGTGATTAGTATCTTGCCTCAATTTTCCTGGTCATCTTAACCACAAATAAACACACAGTCACACTGCTCGTATTAACTTTGAGGTCTTTCTTGAATGGTTGTAAAGGTACAATTCCCAAGTGCCCTGAACTAAACTGAAATTTTCGAATATTTGTCATGAGAAATTGTCGTTTTTAATTACAAAGCATAGGATGGCAAAATGTGTAATAATGTGCAAGTAAAGCCTAAAATTCATGAGATAAACTGCAAAAATCTTCTCTGTCTGTCTGTCTCTCTCTATATATACATCAATGTTTATATCTATAGACATAAAATTAACCAAAGTGCTTTTTTTTCCCCAGTAGCTTGGACCAGACCAAAAATATTATAAAAAATTCTGGCCAAGAAATAGTCGGTCACAGCATTTTTGTTAATAATGCCAAATGTTCTTGCCCAAAGGAGGGGAGAATGCTTTCCAGACATAAATCTGACTACAGTGTAGTGAAGGTGAAATTGTTCTTTTGTGTCATGATAGTACCAAATGCAAGGAGTCCCCTTTCATCCATATTGACAAAATAAAGGTGCTACTTCTCTTTCTTTTATATTTTTTGAAGTAATCTATCTCAGTTGGTCAAAGCTATCTCAATGGATGTGGAAAAGTCATACAGAGGCGTCATGATTTCTAATGGTCACATCTCCCATTGAAAAATATTTGGACCTTCAAGCTCTTAAAACAGGAGGAACAAGGCCTCCGTTGATACCTCACAGACATTTCTAGCTTCTCCGTAGTTTCTAAAAGAGAGGAAGGGTGGGGATTAGGTGGGATTTGTAAACTACATATTATAGGAATCCATTTGGAGTCTCCTCTCTAAACTTCGTATAACTAATGCAACACTTTTCTATGGATCAGATGTTTGTAGCATTAAAACTTATACATCAAGAATTATTCTGACCGTCTCTGACTTCTCAGTTCATTTCCAGTGTCTCTGTTTTGGTATAAGGAAAGATAGCAGATGGTGTTCACTTTTAGTGCATGAAAATTTCTGTCACCAAATGAGTCAAGAATTGCCTCCTGTCGATTCCATCAAAAGGTCATTAACCAAATTTTTCTCTTACCTGAGCCAGGATTTGCCTATCTTTGCTTACGATTCTGGCCAAACTGAACCTTGGTTTGTGCTGCCCAGGCTCATCAGAGGCTGAAGCTAAATTCCAATTCTTGTCCATTGGCTGTTGATTGAATAATTCGGCATGAACCTGCCCCACCAACACACTTGGGGACGGAGAGGAAATAAGGGCATAGGAGGAAAAATAGAAGAAGAAATGGTAACGAAACTTCCTTTCAACTTAAGTCATCAACACCTGGTTCTGAAAAAATATTGAGGAAGTTATGTGAACATTCCTTTATAGTAAAGGGTAGTCACAGGGTTTGTCAGGACTGCCCAGGAGCAGGCGGTGCCAGATGCCTTGCGGTGGCTTTCTGCCTTCTTCTCCCCTTACCAATTCCTCTCATCTCAAAACTCAGCAGGACTTCAGGCTAGTGTGCTCCGTAGCATTTGGATTACTTTTAATTTTTCAGTTCTTATCACATGTAAGCAGTTAAATACGAGAAAGCCTTCAACCTTACAAAACTGTAAGCTCCTTGAGTAGGAAACACATTTTGTTCAATGTTGTGTTTCCTGCAGTGCAAAGACAGGACTCTGCACATGCTAAGTGCCAAGAAAAAAAAAGAAGAAAAGGAAAAAAAAGAAATTTCCTCATTCAGTGAGAATGGGGAAAACAGAGATTCAAGTTGAGAAAAATGTTTCAAAAAATCTTAAGAATGAAAATAACAAATGAGAACATCTTTTTCTTTTTGTTTTTTTGAGGAAGATTAACCCTGAGCTAACATCTGCTGCCAATCCTCCTCTTTTTGCTGACGAAGACTGGCCCTGAGCTAACATCCGTGCCCATCTTCCTCTACTTTATATGTGAGACGCCTGTCACAGCATGGCTTGCCAACCAGTGCCATGTCCACACCCAGGATCCAAACTGGCGAGCCCTAGGCCACCAACGCAGAACATGCACACTTAACCACTGTGCCACCGGGCTGGCCCATTTTTTTTTTTTTCACTGAAGAAGACTAGCCCTGAGCTGACATCTGTTGCCATTCTTCCTCTTTTTTTGTTTGAGGAAGATTAGTCCTGAGCTAACATCCGTGCCAGTCTTCCTCCCTTTTATATGCGGGTCACCACCACAGCATGGGTGATGAGTGATGCAGATCCATGCCCAGGATCTGAACCCCTGAACCCAGGCCACCAAAGTGGAGTATGTTGAACTTAACCACTACACCCTGGGGCCAGCCTCAATGAGAACATCTTTTTATCAATATCTCCAAAGTTAGAACAAGGAGCAGGCACCAAAATTACAGCACCTCTGTCTGTGTTTCTTTTAGGCCCGGTGTGTATTTTCTTGGCAATATTACACACTTCTTCCCTCTTCACAAATGGCTTTTTTTAGTTTTTTTTTTTAAATATAATTTTAAGCTTAATGAAAAGTCGTAAGTACGGTCCAAAGAACTTCTGTATACTCTTTACCAATAGTGTCACTTATTCCTTACATTTTATTCCATTTGCTTTATTATATGCCACACTCCTTCTATCCCTCAGGGGGACCATTTGAGAGTGAGGTACAGACACAGCATGGCGACTCCTAAGTATGTCAGTGTATGTTTGCTAAGAACAAGGAAATCTCTTACATGTGTACATCTCTGTACACAATGCAATTATCAAAACTAAGAACTATAACATTGGGATAATAATGTTACTTGACCCGCAGTCCATATACAGGTTATATCATTTGACCTGATAATGTCTTTTATAGGACTACTTTTTGTCTGTCCTGGATTCAACTCAGAGTAATGGATTCCATTTAGTTGTTATGTTTCTTTAGTCTCCTTTTTCTAGAACCCTTCCTTGGTCTGTCTATTTTTTATGGCCTTGCTATTTTTTAAGAGTATAGGCCAGTTATTTTGTAAAATATCCCTCAGAGTATGTTTATCTGATGTTTCCCCATGAATAGATTTAAGTCATAAATTTTGGGTCGTAATACTACAGAAATAGTGTTGTATCCATCTTAGTGTATCATATAAGGAGGCACATGGTGTCTGTTCTCCCATTGTTGGTGATGTTAACTTGAACTACTTGATTATGGGGATGGCTGCAAGGTTTCTCCACACATTCAGCTTTTTAGAGGTCTTAATTAGATAATGTAAATTTTAAAGATATAGCTGAGCGAGTCAATAATTGTGAAAGACAGCTTGGAAGATAAGGAAGTCATTTCATCCTTTTAGATGCTCTAAAACTGACACTTGTTTTAAGCCAGATCATAACAAAACCATGTACCTGGACCAAAAGAAGCTGGATATGTGCAGAATTGCTTTACCTGACTGAATTTGATTTTGTGTCATTGGACTTGTTGTATAATAGAGACTGTGTCTGTTCTTTGTCCTGGATTCCTGACACAAAGCTTCTAAAGTCCCTGGAATTTCCCAAGTACCTTTATTATTCATGACTCCCTTGGATCTCACTTGAGTTTATGCTAATAAAATGGCTCAGGATGAGGACTGGTCACCAGAAAGACCAGCTGTATGATTAGAGGGTTGAAGTTTTGAGGCAACCTGACCTCCAGGGAGGGAAGGGAGGCTGGAGACTGAGTTATCAACCATGCCTTTGCAATGAAACCTCAATAAAAACTCTAGACACTAAAGCTCAGTGGAGCTTCCTGGTTGGTGAACACATCAATGTGCTGAGGGTGACACCCCAAATCACACAGGGAGCGGGCATGGAAGCTCTGTGTTCAAGACCCTCTCAGATCTTGCCCCATGCTATTGTTTGTTTGCCTGGTCCTGATTTACATTCTTTATAATAAAATCATAATTGTAAATACAGTGCTTCTCTGAGTTCTGTGAATTGTTTTAGTGAATTATCAAACCTGAGGGGGGTCGTGGGGACCCCCTGGATTTGTAGCTAGTTGGACAAAAGTACAAGTGGCCTGGGGATACCATTTGTGGTTGATCCCTGAAGTGAGGGCAGTCTTGTGTACTGTTCCCTTTTACTTGCGAGTCTGTGCTAACTCCAGGTTGTTAGTGCCAGAACTGAATTGCAATATAGTGGTTGGAGTCAGAATAGGTTCTTTTAGAGGGACATTACGCATAGTTGATAATGATACTTGAACTTGATAACAAAGTTTCAATTTTGAACATTAACATGTATGTATATAAAATGCATTATGTACATATATGTAAATATGGACTATAGGTACAATCCATCAATGAAACTTTAAATGGAAAAGATAAAATTGTTTTATAATAGTTTCATTTCTCTTTAATTCCTTAGTGCAAATACTGATCCAGGGTTACATTAAAAAATTCTGATCTTCCACGTTTACTTTTTAATGAATTGCCAAGCATTTACTTATATAAAACTTACAGTTGATCTTGCCATTTTATTTGAGGAAAATGATGAGTGATTGGTAGGAAGTGTTCTAAGGAGTTTGATGTGAAAGTTCATTCAACCACGATTACCTTTGGCCAGACTATATCCGTGCATGCAAGATAATCTGTGTCCTACCAAATGAGAAATCTTCTCCGTGGAGGAATGAATAGGCCCTTCGACATATTTTTTTTTCTTTTAGGTCGGTGTGCGAACATTTACAAAAGTTGTTCAAAGATTTCTGGGGATGGAAAGAATTGAAGAGTCCGAAGTTTGTCACTGTATCTTTGGTGAGGGTTATACTGAAACCATCTCAGGAAGTTGTCAGCTTATAGGTAAAATACAAAGTGTAGTGAAATCTGGAAGTATCCACTATTCCTCTCTTACTCAGCTTTTGTTGCTGACCAGGGAGGCAGAACTGGACTCCTTCTTCAGACTTCCCTCTGGAACAATAAGCAGCGAGAGCAGCCAAGGGCAGCCACGGGAAAGGATACTGAGCAGGGCTGAGCTTTGACCACTCACTATTCAGGGAGGGGGACTTCTCTTGAGCACTCCCTTTCTGCAGGGAGGTAATTGTTGAGAGCATTCAGGGGGCTTTCGAGCTAAGGACACCTGGAGCAGCATCTGATTGTGTAATCTGAGTTTAGACTCTCATCATGGGCATTTTGGGCCTTGCTTGCCGACCTGCATATTTTTGGTGGACTGGTGGAGTAACGAACCGAACATTCTTGACCTGCTATCTGTAAAAATTTATTGGTGGTCTGGCGTAAAGACAGATTTCTCTGGCTATTTCGTGGAGGGAAAGGAAAGAGAAAGTACTGAATACCTACTCTGTGCTTGGAACGGTCATCTCATTCAATTTCTAACCCAAGCTTGTGATGTGGATTTCTTCAATTCCTTTGTTCATTCATTTATTACACAAACGTCTAGTGGGTACCTACGATGTGCCGGGCACTGTGCAAAGTGCTGGAACTTGGTGGTCCTTGCCTTCTTGGATCTCATAGTCTTGTGTATTTCATCATTTACATGGCTTTAATCAAGCTGTAATTAATTTGGAGATTTAGAATATTTTTGCAATAAAATTAACAAATAGGAAGATAATAAATAAAATATGTAGGAGGTAGTATAGAACGAAGAAGAGCATGACTGCCTCCTCCACATTTTCCCATGATGGAAGGGAACGTGAAAAAAGAACAAAAACAACTTCTCTGATTTTTTGACTGCCCATATTGGACCTTGCAGTTGCCTCTGTTACCTGATAACACTTGGCCTCTGAGGCCTTCTCTTAATCATCCTCCAGTGAACTTTATTTCAAGATCAGCCTGCTTGTTCCACAGGACTGATCTCTTTCCAGCCTTCAGATGGGAAATGTCAGCCCTCTTGTCAACAACCCTAACATTTAAATTCTTGGGATACCAGAGATATTCTGAGAGAACAGACAGGACTTGACTGTGTGTACACATTACTTTCCCAAACGCCATTGGGAAGAGGCAAGGAGAGGTCTTCTCCACCATTTTTCAATAGCAAAACAGGCCAATAAAAAGATGATACAAAGCAGGAAGATTTCTTTGCTTAAGAGTTTAGTGGACATATATGAAACAGAAAGAAGTAAGATTTATAATATTTATAGAAAAATTCAGTTGATTGCTTTTCAATCCAAAAACTTGAGAAAGAAATTCCTGTAGTCACAGGTGGCAGGGACGGACCAGGCATGCTGGTCTTTGGAGATGCTGGGCTTCTTTATCAAAAGGTGACAGAGGCCACATTTGCCTGAGTGGGAGTGTTTGGGATGTCCTAAAGTTCCAGTCTCTAAAAAGGCATCTCTGCAGAAGCTTGTCCTTCAGCCGGCTGCCGTGGCAGCCAGAGCAGGAGCCTGCCTGTCAGGCTAAATGATCCTCCTGTATCGTTATGCTTGAACGTGTGAACTTGTCCTGTGATTTGGAATGGCTGAGAGCTCCTGAGCTGACTCAGAAGAAATTTTCGAGGTTGTTTGCTATGTCATGAAGAATCGTCCCAAGTCCGGCCAGCGTGCAGGCATGAACGCTTTGATCTGATTAGTGGGATTTACTCTCATTTGTGGAGTGCTAAAATTAAGCCTGGTGACAGCCACGGGAGCAGAAGGATTTGTCCTGCTGATGAAGGGACTGCCCAGAGACATACGGGTGGGCAGGAAACAGGTGAAGCAGAACTTAAAGAAAAGATGCCATCTCAGAACTAATATGAAAAACGTTCAGTGCAAACGGATTGAAAGGGGATGGTGGTGATCTTAGTGTACAATATTGTGAAAAGGCTGGGAGGGGAGGGAGCTGTTTTCTCAGGAGACTGAGACCTGGAGAGACTGCTGAAAAGATACTGTCTTTGTCACAGCAAGAATACTCAGCATGTTGGCATTTGGACTCTAGTGACAGGGATGAAAATGAGATTCTGTGAAGACACATCAGAGTCAGTACGCAGGAGCTTGGCTGTGGCAGAAAGGACGAAACAACCAAATTGAGACAATTTGCTGAAGAAAGTGAAATTGCCAATAATTGCCTCAAAGTGAGCACATGCCTGTGTGGGGAAAGTGGGTGCTGAGCAGAGAGAAGGATGAGCTCAGTCTTCATTGCGTTACCTTTGAGCAGCTGGAGAGATTGCTGCCCAGAGGGAGACAGTGACTTTCGATTTCTGTGGCCGTTGGATCCGGCACCTGGCTGGCTTTCTCTTCTATGACTTAACATGGCTCAATGTGACCTTCTTAATCTGAACTGCTATTGCATGTGATCAAGACTGAACCAGGGGAGAGAAAGTTTATAAGAGATTTGCACTTGTTGACACATTTCAGCAGAGCTCTATTAACTATAAATAGGGGTGGGCCCATGGTTTACCTGAGGCCAGCTCGTGTATGACTCCTGGATTTCTATTTATCAACAGCTGCAACAAATTGGATCCCTTATTATTTGCATGTCAGCCAGAGAAATGTCCATCTCAGACAGGGCCACTGGAAAGTGTTGAATCATGATAATACCAATAATTTTTACATTTCCAAGGCAAATATACAGAGGAACTCCAAAAGCATCATATCCTTGACCACACAATTCTCTAATGGGGTAGGAAGGGGGCAGGACTTATTTCCCTGTATTATCTAAAGGGTGAAGACACAAGTTAAGTGAATTGCCCAAGGTCAAACAAGAATGACAACCTGTCTCTTGCTCCTCTATCTCAAAAACTGGATTTTCTGGGGCTAGCCCGGTGGTGCAGCAGTTAAGTGCGAACGTTCTGCTTCAGGTGGCCCAGGGTTTGCCCATCTGGATCCCGGGTGTAGACACGTCACCGCTTGGCAAGCCATGCTGTGGTAGGCATCCCACATGTAAAGTAGAGGAAGATGGGCACGGATGTTAGCTTAGGGCAAGTCTTCCTCAGCGAAAAGAGAAAGATTGGCAGCAGATGTTAGCTCAGGGCTGATCTTCCTCAAGGAAAAAAAAAAAGGAAAAAAAAACCCCCTGGGTTTTCTCAGCCCTGATCTTGTTTTCTATATGGATAATTTGCACCGAAACCTGTATTCGGAGACCACCTGCTCAATCTGATCTCAGGGAGCTTCTAACACGCATCAAATGGGAATAGAACCTCTTTCAGGGGCCAGAAAGATCATGTATTCAAGGAAAATAAATCCTTATTAGGACACATGCCCTGAGGCTGCTGGGGCCTGTGGAATACAAGGTCTCTGGGAGATGCTTGACCCAGTTTTCACACACACACGCATACACACAGGCACGTGTGCATGTACACACGTGCACACATACACACAACTTTTTCCAAAATTCTTTAAAGGCTCATACAGAGCTAAAAGAGTTGGGGGCCACACGTAGGGCCCCAGGATCTCATTTTATGAGCCTCCTTAAAGATCATTTGAAAGTCAATTAAAAAAAGCTTGCCATAGGACAGGGCGTGTCAGGGTAGAAGAAGAAGAAGAAAATGGGAAAGCCCATCGCCAGACAGACGTGTGAGCGTGGAGTCAGAGAAAGGACGGTGAAGTGCCAGCATGTAAAGGAACAAAGGATGCCTTTAGACCACGGAAGCCTGGGGCAGTGTGAGTGGTTTATGGAAAGGCTACTATGCCAGTAATGGCTATTGTCAAATCTGGATTCAATTTAGCACTAACACAGTAACTAAATGTTATGGTCATTTTTGAGTGTAAACTTTACGTATATTTAAAGACAATATCATTATCCCAAAACCTCTTTAGAAAGTAGTACTGTCTGATTAAAAAGGAAGATAGTAGGTCTATTATGTGAAATTAGTTTTCAGATGCTGTTTAGGCCTCTCTCTTCCAAGAGCTTCCTTTCATCTTTCCCACCCCATACCCTATCCATCGTCTATAGGATTAACGTGTATTGAGACCTGAAACATGTGACTACCTGCCTGACCCACCTCAGCCAGCCTGGCAGGGACATTCAGGGCAACACTACCTCTTTGAGGTGACAGTGGCTCATTTGTCTAGGAAAATAGACCCCTAGTGAAAAGCCTTTCTTTCCCAAGAGAGCTGATGTTTTCAGTTCTCATTTCAGATCTCTCAGGAGAAGGGGATCTCTTGTTGATTATGCCAGAGATAACAGAAATCTTGCATATATCAAAATTCAGTTCCAGAAGGGAAATCTTTAGCTATTCGTTAGTTTTTGTCTATTTTTTTGTCCTTTTTTGTTGTTTATTTAGGCTATTTATGATAAACAGGGTTTCCATCATCTGTATGCCCACCATTTAAGAGCCCTGTAAAAAATGCCGAAAAGTAGAAGAAAAGTGAAAAATTTGATTTTCCAGAAGTTTCCAACACCTTTATTTGGCATGCAATAACAAATGTGGGCCGTTTGCACTGTTATTATTATTATTCCTCTGTCCTACCTCCACTGGGATAGAGGTACTCCAGTGGAGCAGCAGGGCTGGAAGACTCCTGAGAGATGACTGAGCCCCAAATGGCTGCGTGTCACTCGGACCTCAAGAGGGCAAGGACACAGAGCCAGCAGCCTGGGTTTGAATCTCGATTCCATCTCTGACTCCATGTGTGACATGGACAGCTGACGTCATCCATAGATGATCCCAGCGTCTTCATCCATAAGATGGGGATGAGACGAGTCCCACTTTGTACGGTTGCTGGGAGAGTTCAGAGCGAACAAGTGTTGGCCCTATCACTGTCATCCTTTAACCGCTCTCAGCGTCTCACTTGACTACCCATGATGTGTATTTACGGCATCTCTTCTGGGAGTTTTCTTGAGCTCTGGAGCACCTTACTGGCCAAGGGCTCCTTTCTTTTTCCTTGGGAGTGTGTGTCCTGCAGACCATAAGTGTTGCTACTGAAATAAAAGATAACTTCAAAGCCTACAAGCAGCTGCTTGTTGTTTAATATGTAGCATTTACTATTCCAGTAAATAGCTGGTCAAGCTCCCCTGTTATGGCCACATTTTACTCTTCAATATCATTAATGAAGATTTCACTGATAAACAATGGCTAAGTCAGAACTTGGATATTTGCGTAAACACACTCAGCCCCACTCACATGTGGAAGACGGCTTTTAAGAGCTGGAAGAGCATCTGAGTAAACTTCTTGAGCAACTGGATCACAAGCCATCAAAAGCGCATCTGCATCCTCCCGTCCCAGCACAGCCTTCATAGGCGCTGCCGTGCCCACGTCTCTCTCCTTCTCGGGAAAGAGCTGGCTGTGTAGGAACGGGTTCTCAAAGCCTGCCTCCTAAAGGCCGAACCTGCGCCGTCACAGCGCTGGAGACCAGGGCTTCCTCAGACTCTGGAGAGGCTGGGAAGGGGGGTCTGCTCTTGCCTCTCAGGACCCCTGGTTCCACTTCTCCCGCCCTTATTCTTGGCTGCTCAGTGGCCCCCACCCTCACAGCTCCTCAGGAAGTGCCCCGGGCTCTGCCTCTCTTCTGATCTCATTTTCCATCAAAGCTGACTTGCTTTCTCTCCTGGATCCTTCAGACTCTGCACTTGGCTAGGAATAATCTGATCAACTAAATCTCGTGGCCATGGACTGGGCGTGTGTGTGTGTGTGCAAGCGTGTAGAAGCCCAAGTGCAGGGGGTGAGAAGGTTGTTAATAGTTGAGCCTGTTAAGCTGCCAGTTTAATTTACATTTTAGCAAACGTCGCTGTCAGGATCAGTAGGGGAAACTGGTTCAAGGAAGTCGTTTCTACTGTCTCTCAAGTCCTGTGACATCACTACGAGTGGTTCAAATATTATGTTGGTTTTGAAAATAACATTAGAAATCAAATACTTCATTCACCAGGTTCAAAGGTCCTACTTGACCTAAGCTTCACGACCATTGTTTAAAAAATTTTAAATGCTTTATTGTTGGAAGAGACCTTACAGACGGCTATAAGACACAGTGCTGGAGTTTTGAAGCCGGACCAGGGCTTTTAGTCTTGTGCATTAACAGCATTGAGGAAGGCGACCCGTTCCTAGCAGCCCCAGTGGCTGTGCTGTTCTGTTCCCTGACCCCCAAGGCATCCAGCCTAGGAGAGGAGTTTGAAGAGGTACGAGGCCTCCTTCAAGCTCTGGTTAAGAATCTCTGGTTAAGAATCACCTACCTAGACTGACTGGTTTTGAGTCCTAGTTATACCACTCACCAGCCGAGGGATGTGGACAGGTTATTTTTGCTCCCTTAGTTTCCTAAATCTGCAAAACAGGGACAAGAACAGCTAACCTGCAGTGCTGTTGGGATGCAATGACATAAGTAAACTGCCTGGTGCCCTGCAAGCATTCCTACAATGCTAGCGTCATTTCTCACATGGTCAATTCCTCAGGCCACACACCAGGCTTTGGGAGGTTAACCGATTTACTCCAGATCAATGCAAAGAGATTTCTATATATCGGTTAACAGCATTTTACAAATTATGGCTCATTGGCAAAGCTGATCCTCAACAAAGTCCATTTGCCATCTATGCTCTTTCCAGAAAGACAGAGAGCTTGATTCACTCTACGACACGTTCTTCTCAGTCTCAGGGTAGATGTGAGACTTCAGGCCGTCAACTTCTAACAAATTATGTCCAACACAAGTATGGTAATTTTGTGACAATTGTTACTCTGCTGGAAGTTGAGATGAGACAACCAAATATATAATTTTCGTGTTTCAATTTTCCTGCACCACACTATTATCTTTAAATAGAAAATAATGTACAAACAAAATGGTTAGGTACTCTTTTTTATTCCCACCCTTTTCCCGTGAGGTCTCTTCAAACCTCTCCGTCTTCAAGCTGTCTGCAAAGCGCTGCTTTCAAATACTAAGGGCCGAAGTTTCAATTGGCCTTCTCTCCCTGGCCTCCTGTTATTTACAGGTGCTGATTCTAAATGCAAAAATTCCAATTTACTACTGTAATTACCCAATTTATATGCACAAAGGTGGGCTGCCACTCACAAAAATTAATGCAGCCCCCAAACACCTCAGGTGAGGCCAGTTCAAATGCGATTCTCGCTTAACACATTCAGACCTAGCTGGGAACGGCACCAGCTAAATGATGTTTATTATGCCACGTCTCTTAATTCTACATCAGTGTCCCTGCTCTGCCTGCTCACAGAGGGATCTAGATTTGATCTTGCAGGCAGCAGGGAGCTTCCCTGAGTTCTTCAGGGGGTGGTGATAGGATGGCGGTCGAATTTTTGCAAAATGAATCTGCCTGGGTTGTGTGGGATGATTGATGGAACCCCAGGTCTGGAGCCACGTGAGGAGGCCACTGCCATTGAAGCCATGAGAGTGTGAACCGGGAATGATGACCTGGGGATCTGGAAGAGAAACACATCTAGCGGGTGGTGAATGGATAAAGAAGGTTGGTAACGGCTCAGTCCTTGACATGACCGTAAGAGGCTCAAATTGCCGAAGGAAATAATACAGGTGGCCTTTGGCTGGAGGGAGCAGTGCTTTAGGAATTCCTGCCAGGGAATAAATCGTAATTTGGTGAGGTGGTCTTTTGGCAGGGACCACATCTCATCCATTCCCGTGCTCTCTGTAGTATTTTATACAGTGTTTTGACCTGAGCGCATGGAAGCTCAAAAAAAAAAATTGGTAGATAACTGACTGAGTGACCTGGGAACATTTGAACAATGTAATCATAAGGCAAAGCTGATCTAGGATGGCTGGTTCAGGACTTTACTATTAGAAGTTTACCCAATTGAGAATTTTAACTATAGAAGATGGCCAGTTAGCAGAAGATATGCAAAAACAGCACATTCCAAGGAATGTTTTTCTCTGATAGACTTCTGTTTCTCTGGCTTGCTGGCTCGGCTTGTCTGTCCGTGTCTGGGTTGCTGGCTTTCCCTCGCTCCACTGTTAGGCTGACAGCAGGAGAAAGCAGAATGTGGTGTCCTTAGACCTGGATCGGCATGGCTGTGTCAGGAGGCAGGAAGGAAACTGCCTCACCTGGGAGCCACGTGGATTCAAGATTGTAAAGTCACACTCACAAAGTTCCCTTAAAGCAGAACCGTCGTATCTTCTGAACACCAGCCTGCATCTGGACTGTGCTCTCTGGTGCCAGTGATGACAGAGGAAAGCTGGCAGCTCATCAAATGACACCAAGTGGATGCCATAAGCCCTGGAGTTATACAACCCTCATATCTGCCCTGAGCTTGAATTTATTAAAAGCTGCTTGATACTAGAGTAAGTTCTATCTTTGGGCCTGGCAAGCTTTTTTAAGCTCTTACAACGACTTGCCATTTAGGTAGGCAAGAATCCAGAGACTGAGGCTTGAAATAACCAGAGCCACTGGATTCGCTTTCTGAGTGGTCTACAAAGAGGAGATTTCCCCTTTTGTTTTGTTCTCTCTCATCTGTCTCCGGTTTCCTTCTGGTTCACTTCCGAGTACGCCCAGCGCCACTCATTTATTCAACAATCGTATAAATTTCACATCACATCATTAATGATTTCCCTGCTAAATTTAAGGAGACAATAGCACTAAAACCACTCTCATATTAGTAGCATATTTAAAAGTTTAATTTAACAGTAATATGGTTGGCTTTTTGATTCCTTTCGATTTGCTTTATTTTTTTTTCATCAACTTCGGAGATTCTTCAGCTGCAGTCTTTCTGATTCTTTCCCGACTCTCAGCATGAGTGGCGGTCCTGGGTCCCTTTCAAAGGGGAGCATCGTAACCGAGGGTGACGTACACAAGGGCCGAACGTGCCCTTCTGCTCTGGCAAGACAAAGACGTCAGCACGCCCGGCGGTGCTAAAAGCCCGCTCGCAGCCGCCTGCTCGTCTTCACCGTCACGTTTGAGGAATCCTCTCTATCCCTTTTTCCTGATAGGGAAAGCGAATTCCAAACCCGAGGCCAACACTTTGCAGGTTATGGGAAAAATAAACACTTTAGGGTCTGCAAATAATCCTTTCTCGCTACAAGAAAAAATATATCTATTAATAAAATAAAAATTGTTGTGCAAATATTTCTTTAAAGAGAGGCAATAAAAATGACAAGGTGCTTTATCCGGAGGCCTCCAGCCCGTCGTAAACGTCCTGCGTCGGCACCAGCGCTGGATCAACCCGAGGCACCCGCTCGTGGACAGGAGCCGGGAGCCGGGTTTGAGCAGAGACGACAGGCGAGCGCAGCATCTCCCGGCGCGCTCGCCTCCTGCCTCCCACCTCTGCTTCCAGAGGGTCTGATAAAGAAGAGAGCGGCCCTGGGGTCAGCTGGTGCCTAAATAAAATTTAGGGTGGTCAGTACCTCGGTCGTCTTTTCAGGCTCGAACGACCAGAAAGCTTAGTTTTAGATCTCTGCCTGGGAGCACAGAGGTCAAGTACCCGCTCTTCAGTTTCTTTCTCTTTATCATTTCCTTCGCCCCACCCACTTCCCTCTCATCTGCTTCCCTTGAGCAGCAAAGTCCCTTCTAAGTACAGACGATTCTCAGAGGCCCAAAGCTGTTTGGGACTGAGACAGTCTGGTGCACGGGGCGGGGTGGAAAGGTGGCCAGGGTAGGAGTCCAGAGCAGGGCTGCGAAGACTGTGACCCTAAGTGGAGGCAGAATGTGAGAACTGTCCTAAATTAGGCACGGGGTGACGCTGGGGGTGTTCAGAAGAGATAAGGCCATATCCTGTGGCCTTTAAAAAAAATGGTAACAGAAAATTAGGCAGTGGCTCAAAGTGCTCAAAAATCTAAGGGAGTTAGTGGTAGATATTGGGCAAAAGAGAAAAAAACATTCACAACACTCTTCTTGGGCCCTTTTTTCATCCTGCGTTCTTGTTGTGAGCATTGCTATTCTTCAGGCCTTTCCCTTAGAAAGTAATGGATAAGCACGCTTTTAATTTTGAAATAGATGTAGTTTTCTTGTGGCAAGAAAGGATTATTTGCAGACACAAAAATATTCATTTTTCTCATAACTTTGATAGTAGCAGCCTGGGGTTTGGAATTCGCTGTCTTCATCAGGAAAGTGGAATGGAGAAAAGTCCTCTTTCTCCCCTCTATTATTCCAAATATAACCATAATTACTGTCATCATGACATTAACCTTGTTTTTGCTGAGGAAGATTTGCCCTGAGCTAACATCTGTTGCCAATCTTCCTCTTTTTGCTTGAGGAAGATTCGCACTGAGCTGATATCTGTGCCAATCTTCCACTATTTTGCCTGTGGGACACCACCACGGCATGGCCACCACCGAGTGTTGTATGTTTGCACCTGGGAACTGGACCCCTGGCCATGGAAGTGGAGCGCGCCAAACTTAACCACTAGGCAATGGGGCCAGCCCTGATATTAGCCATTTTCAGCACTTAGTTACGCGTTAGGCCCTCTCTTTGGTCCAGAATCCTACTCAATCTTCCCATTTTACAGATGGGTAAACAGAGGCTCAGTTTAATTTGTCCAAGGTCCCAAGGGATTCAAACCAGGGCTCTCTGGCATCAAAGCCCAAGCACCTCCATCTTCACGACTCTCTGGGGTCCCCCTGGGAAGCCTACCTGCCTTCACCTACCCTTCTCTCCTTACCCCCCTCTATTCTTCTCACTCTGCTTTTCTCAAAACTGTTCCTCCTCATTGGTTGATTCTTGACTGTAACTGTGCCTCCTCTACTGCACTTAAAGTGAGTTTGTTTCAGGGTTTTGTTTGTCTGTTATTGTTTTTTCTGAAAGCAGAGTTTGGCTAGTGTTTGGATTTTGGAAAGAGATGGTAAAGGCTGTAGAAGCCTGAAGTAAACAGAGCCAGAGGTACCAATGACCGGAAGGAGGAAGAGAACTGGGACCCTGTAGGAAACGCTTGTCGTCCTCCCCACCTCTACTCAGTGTCGCTTTGTTCCCGACAAAGGAGATGCTTTCTCCTGGGCACAGTATTGAACTCAACGCTGATATTTAAGGGGTAAAAACTAGAAGAAAAAAACCCAGAGAACATTTGAGTAATATATTTGGAAACTTTGCTTTTTCCTTCAGAAATTACAAGAATTTTTTTTCACCATTTTCTTTCTGTGTTGGCTTGGAATTTACATATTAATTAATCAGTCAATCAATTAATTACTTAATGTGGCACATGAGAGAAGCAGTCTTTAAATATGTATTAATTCATTAAATTGAACAGAAAGCAATAGTTGTAAATGCAATCGATGGTCCATGAGTACATTTACAAAAATCTGCAGATTAATTCCCCCCAATTTTGTGTAACATTAAAGCAACTCCTCGTGCTCTAAGCTGTTCCTCTTGCTGGCTTTGCAGGCATTTTTGTGAGAAATACAAATAAGTGGACATAAGTAAAACATTTGAAAACTGACTCATGGAGACTGCTGCCCTTAGTATCTGAACCTGGGGGACCAGATTGTGTTAACTGCTGGCTTTCTACGGAGAGAGGTATTTGAAACTGCCAAATATTTCAAAGATAGCATTAAAGGATTAATAAACTGAAATTTTAAATTCCATAGATCTAGAAGTATCCTTAGATAGAGTCATGAAAGGCTTAGGCTAGTTCAAGATAATTAGGGTTTTCACTTTTTAAAATAATAGTTAGGAGTTGTATAAATGTCTTCAGGAGATATTGAGTGATAAAAGCAAATCTTCATCTGTATGACTAAAATCTTTCTAAATGCATATTTATTTCTAACTGTAATATATGTTCATTGAAGATATGGAAAGTATTGAAGAACATAAAGAACATTTTAATAGAATGATTCATAATCCTACCACCTTTAAATATTTTGGGGGGCTGGCAGAAATACACATCTATAGACACAAAGTAACTACATTGACATCATATTAAATATACAATTATATGCCCTCCTCTTTCCACTTATTTTTTTATCTTGAGTATTTACCATAACATTAACTATGTTTTAAAAATGTGATTTTTGAAGACTGAACAGATTAATACTTCATGGATATTCAAAAATTAATAATACCAATACTCCATTGTTTGCCACTTAGAGTTTCCAATTTTTACTTAGTATATGTAGCTCTCAATGAAGAATGTTGTTATATTTATTTATCTTTATGTTTGTGTATGTGTTTGTGTGTAGATAGATAAATAGATCATTTCCTTAGAATAACGCCTAGTAGAAGAATTACAGGGTCAAAGATTATGAGCATTTTTCAATCCAAGTTTGGATCCTAGGTCAATTTTTCAAAGTTATCCCTGCCAGGAGTTGCTGATTTGTAGCCAGTTTCCTTTGGCAAGGGTGGACCGTCATAATGGGCAATTCCAATTTATGATGGGTATCATCCCAATTGGCAGATACAAGCCTCTGAGAGTTTGGCAGCAGTGGGTTCCATCCAAGGCTTATTTTACCTCCACCTGCCCAGAGTTCATTATGGACCCTGGAGGAAGGCCCATCCATCCACAATGAGCTCCTAGTGGGCAGAGGAAACAATGGTGGCCATTGTGATGCTGGCTGGATATGTCTCCTTTATGCAGACAGCTCTGTCTCTCATTCAGTTCACCAGCTGCCCCTGGAGATCCGAGTGAACTGCTCACCCCTCGATTGTCCTTCTTATCTGGATGGGGGAGAAGGATAACGAATGCCTACTAAATGAAGCAATTAATCTTTAGAAAAGTAGGAAGAGCATCTATAGAAGGGGCTGTATTCTGTTTTCGGCAAAATGCGAACATCTATAGATAAATTGCTCTGTCTGTAGCATATCCAGAGTTTACCACTTGTGACTTTAATTGAATTGGTACCTGAGTACCACTTTAGGTAATATGCTCACTTATGAAGTCAGTGCCCGTGATTCATCCTTACAACAAGGGGTAGTTGGTTTTCTTTTGATTTTCAAAGTTTAAAAAATGGATATCTTACTTAAGGCTAGTTTAAAGTTTAAAGGAGGGCCGTGACCTAGGGTCATTGGTCACTTTATGCAAACATCTGTTTTCCTCTGGGTCACGACTAAACGTAGCCTCTCTGTTTTCAATTATTACATTATTCTCAGGGCTGGAGGGACCCCCTGCTCCAGCAGCTGTTGGTTCCCCAGGCTGCCCTCAAACAGCAGCTCTGAAATGGCGACCAGTGTGGAATCCAGTGTATCGGGCACCATGGATGAGGAAGAGGATATGTTTGGGGGTGAAGCACTTGCCAATGTCAGTGGTAAGAAAAAATCGGGAATTTAACAGTGACAATTGCACTCAGAACACTGTCCAAACAGTGCTGTTTCACCACAGCAAGATGGACTCCCCCACGTCTGTCTTTGTGGTTTTTGTTGGAAGGTAATGGATTCTGGCTGTGCACACCGTGAAGGGACAGCCAGTGTCTCCTTTATCTCTGTCTAACCTCAGAGCCTAGCAGTTGGCCAAGCCCACCCTGTGATTGGGAGTCCATGGGAAAAGGCCTTAAAATAACCAGTATTTCCTGTGGCACCCAGATTTGTACTAAGAAAAAAACCTGGAAAGAGGTACATTCACCAACTAATTTTGAAGGAGGCCTCTCATCCCACAGCCAGTTTTATCCCCTCTAGTGAGTATGTGTATCCAAGTCAAAGTGAGAACGTATTTCCTAAAAATATGCCCATTCCAGGTGACGTTTCTCTAAAACGGCACGTAGAATCCTCTTACCTCATGTCATTGGATCAAGGAGTCGCGTGGACCTTGAGAGATCTTCTTTTCTGTTCTTCTCCTTTCAATAAGTGAATGTCCAAATCACCCAGGGCAGAGAGGCTGTCTGCCTTGTCCTTACAGAGCCCAGTGATAATATCAAGTATTGGCAAGCGTGGGAGGGAGTGGGTTCTCTAACGCATGGCAGCTATAAGTTGATACTTTCAGCCTTGTCTGTAATAGAAAAAACTAAAAACAGCTTAAGTATCTACAATGAGGGAATAGTGGAATAAACTATTTGGATCCATATTATGCAATACCTTGCAAAAGGTGCATCAATATATGCTGACATGGGAAGATAAGCAAGATGTATACTTTTGGAATGAAGAATAAATACAGAATAATATGTATAGTAGGAGAGTATCTATCATATATGAATAGAATGCTACCCACCAGATATACATACACACTGGTGGGGTGTGTGTGTGTTTAGGAAAAAGGTCTGGAAAAATACAGAGCAAATTGACTAATGTGTTGTGCATTTTTGAAATTGGGTGTAGTTGGGGAGGCTGTGCTCTAGGGAACCTTCAGCTTTCTTTGTAAGGTTTAAAATTTGGATAATTAGTATTTATGTTTTACTTACCTATTTTATTCATTTGTTAGTTATAATTTACTTTTTTTTTCTTTTGAGGAAGATTAGCCCTGAGCTAACATCTGCCACCAATCCTTCTCTTTTTGCTGAGGAAGACTGGCCCTTACTTTAGCACATCATTATAGTATTTATTTATTTATCACTTATATATTTTAAAAGGTACAAGAAAAGCTCGCCAGAGCAAGGTAGACAGCAAGCGCTCCACATCCGATGTCACGGACACGGTGGAATGGGTGAGCCATTCCCCTGCAGTGTGCCGTTCCAGGGTTTGTTATATCCCTGATCACAGACCTTCTTCCCTTTGTCGAGCACAAATCTTCCCAATTTTAGCTTGAGCTTATGCTGATTTTTTCTGGCTTTTCCCTCTTCTTGGGCATTTTGAAAATTCAGAGAGCACGCCCAGCATTTCCTGCCTTTTGCCAGCCCTCTGATGGGCCTGCTTCACATTCTGA
Source organism: Equus asinus (assembly GCF_041296235.1). Classification (NCBI taxonomy): domain Eukaryota; kingdom Metazoa; phylum Chordata; class Mammalia; order Perissodactyla; family Equidae; genus Equus; species Equus asinus. The sequence continues at coordinate 16,800,869 of NC_091818.1, forward strand.
CGGCTTCCCCTTCTCCCCTGGTGAGAGGAAGTCCTCAGCTTCTGGATCTCCACACTACTGGATCACAGTTGCGCTCACTGGTGAAAATGTGCGTTGACTTCTGCTCAGTCTTAATATGAGCCCTCATGGACGGAGTCTGTCCACATCTTGTCAAAAGAACACAGGAGTTGTCCTTGTTGGCTGAGAGGAAAAATTAAGATTTATTTTTCTTTTTGAAAGTGATTGACTCCGGGAAAGAGTGTCCATACTGAACGTGAGCTGTCACACTATTCTGTGGACAATTAGCTCTCTGCAGCTCATTGCATATCAATGCATATGTGCAAATGTAGAGATTTAATGGCTCAAACCAAACATACTTATCTACCCGCAGTGGGGAAAAATGTTCACAGTAGATTATGTTAACTGTCGATCCAAGTTCTTTTTAACACATGAAAACAGCTGTCTTACTTTTCTCACAAGTCAGCAGCCTACAGAATTCTATTACCTGAGTCAAATTTAACACACTTAAAAAAAAAAAGTGATGAGCTTTATGATGAGAGACAAATAGAAGATTCCATCTCTGGTTGGTGGCAAGAGGGCAGGAGGGAGCAGGATGAATCTATGGGAAACTATTCATAGAAAAGGTAAGGTGTCCCAGTTCTTAGGCTCACTCTTTGGCCCTGTTGGTCTCCCCACATCAAATAAGGATGTTAGTGTCACCCCTGTCCCCCCAATTGAACCCCAGCATGATGTTAAAATGATAGTCACCACTGACAAGTTCTAGAAGCTTTCCCTTCTTGGGTAATTTCCTAACATTTAAAAAACGTCTTTCTTTGGTGGTTTCTATCCACGTAAATTGATGAAAAGCATATGCTGAATGGCATGTGGTACCAGAGAATACGAGAGGAGGCAGGAGTTCCTGTGAGTCACCCACTCGCTCGCCGGGCCCTTCTCCTCAGCCCTGCTAGATCTGTGTGCAGCCCGTCGCCTCTGCGCCCGCTGCAGCTCCTCCAGTCTCCAGTGAAACTCCCCCCGCCGAGGCCCTCCCTGGACCCCTTTCCTCTTTCCTGCTGTGAGAGCCAAGGCCGCCTCCGGACTGGGACCCATCAGCCGCTGTAACTGCTCTCTCAGGTCCACACAGAGGGGTTCCCAGATGGGATCGACTTCCTCACTTCCGGTGCCTTCCTCCATCCCAGGGTAGCCCTAAGGAGACACAAACACACCTCTTCCCAATCAGGGTCACGTGGTTTGGGAAGGACTCTGAAGGACCCCTCTGCCCTGAGGTTTTTGGGGCCCTAAGGTTGTTAACAGGTCAAATTGGTTGGAAATATTCCCGTTATTTAGTCTGCATCTTTTTAGCTACTATTTTATAAACATGCAGCCAAGTGTAGGTTCCACATGTCCTAGTGATCCTGTGGAACTGTATATCTGAGAGGAGAGCTGAGGACCTCCAAACTTCATACTTCGGAAGTGAGATGAGCAGACTGTTAGGCCCAAACCATCGACAGTGGCTCTGTGTGGAATGTCCTTTCAGCAGAGCTGGCAAACAGGAGTGGAGCTGTGGCCAGAACAGCCTCTCCTCTGCGTCCTCATGCTGGTCCACTGCTTCAATCACACCTCCTTTCCCGGGACTGCCACAGTGGCCTCCTTCTAGGGGTCCTAGCTTCTCCGCTTTTTCTATCTCTCCTATGTCTTTCCCCAGTTCTCTTGTGCAGCCTCTGACTAATATTAAAATTATACCTAATATTAGTACACAGAGATCCTTTACCACAGTCTGCTACCTATTGTGGGGTGAATTGTGTGCTCCAAAAAGATTCAAGTCCTATTTCTGATACCTTGAATGTGACCCTGTTTGGAAATAGGGTCTCTGCAGATGTAATTAGTTGAGATGAGATCATACTGGAGAGCAGGGCGGGCCCTTAATTCAACATGGCTGATGGCTTTATAAGAAGGGAAGAAGAGATACAGAGATACTCAGAGAGGAAAGCCATGTGGCTACAGAGACAGAGATTGCTGTGATACAGCTAGAAGCCAAGGGACACCAGAGATTGCCGGGGACCACCAGGAGCCACCAGGAGCCAGGAGACAAGCATGGAGTAGATGGGTCCTCAGAGCTTCCAGAAAGAACCAACCCTGAAGACACCTTGACTTTGGACTTCCGACTTCCCAACTGTCAGACAATAAGTTCTGTTGTTTTAAGCTACTCGGTTTTTGGTAACTTGTTATAGGAAACTAATGCACTACCCAAGCCCCTCGTCCACCTCCTCCCCATCCTGAACCTGCCCCGGTGGTTGCTCCACCGTCATTTGCACACCAGCCTCTTCTTAGTTACCTGTGTCTCACCAGGAGGTTTTGTATCTTCAGGGTCCAGGACTAGAGACCACAGAGAAAGTAATATCAGAAAAGAAGGTGGTCAGATTCTCTCAGACTGTGATGACCTATGACTAAAGAGGCATCTGCCTCCCAGGTGGAGAGACTTACCTGGTCAGGTAAAAGATTTATAACATAAATTGAAGCTAATAATAAAGTTGATAAGTGCAGATTATCTAACATGACATCTGTATAGTCTTTCCACGTAGAATTTAAATGTTTGTGCACAATACTGAACACAGGGGAAATCAGGAGGTGTGAGTGTGATAAGATTAGGTGTCCCAGAAGTGGGGTGTCCTTAGAGGAAGCCTATGTCAGGTCAAGTTGTCTCAGAGTGGAATCAATGACAGCCAGGCCACAGGAAACACTTACATTAGGTAACTACTCACCTTCCTGCCACTTGTCCTGTGACCAAGTCCATGGTCAAACATTAGGGTTTCGACCTTGCAGGTCGGCTTTTTCCAGCTGTAGAGGAATTCTAGGAAATCGGAATACAGTGCCCTTTCTGCTTTGAGTTTCTTTCTTTTTCTCTCTTCGACTACGCATAGGCAGTAACTTTCCCTGACTTCAGTTTAAGAAAATGCTGTCCAGTTCTTCAGTCTTTCCCCGCTCATATTTGTGGTGCTGGAGGCACTTAGGAGGGATCCTTAGACGTATATAGAAAGAACTAATCCACAGTTGAATGAATTGTAGCCGCCCCTGACACAGGAAGGGTTAATAATCACTGGAAAAAGCTTGCCAACAAACTGTGACCCAGAGGTGAGAAGGCCGGTTAGCCAATGACAGGTAAGACCCCCTGGGGGGGCAACCTAAGCCAGGCGGCGGCCGTCCGGGGGCACAGATGGAGAAACGATACCGATATCGATATCGGGAGCCAGAGAGACCGTTGCCTAAGAGACCTTGCCTGCTCTGAGATAAAAATATAGGAGCACAGCAACAACATGATAATATCAAAACAGAGGCCAAGGGAGGGCTCCTTGAGAAATCACTAAGAATTCTTGGCATTCGCTAATTACTTCATCCAGAACACCTGTGTATGTTTAACAGCTGTAAGCTATGTATATATTGAAACGCTGGTTATAATAAACTCAGAGTGGCCATCAGCCCTCTCCGCATCTATCCTGATGTGTACATTGGATTGGGACACCGACATGAATGATAAGTGAGTGAGTGAATGGACATCCTTGAAACTCTAAGTTAATATGCTGAAGATTCTCAACCTGATCTCTTTCCCAGAACACAAGAGCAGGGAGGGAGGGGCCCCGGCGGGTGGTGCCCCTGCTCTCCGCCATCTCTGGAGGACAGCAGCTCTCCCTCACTCGGGAAGAACAGCTGGTATTTCTTTCACTGTTTGGATAGGAAGAGATTCTTTCCAGAAATCAGGAAGGGTTTTGTCTTCATTAAGTTATGGATTTTTTTATATTTGCATATTTATAGGGTTGTTTTTTAACTGTAGGCTATATCCACAGGATTTGTGGAACTAATTGGAAACAAAATTTCTGATATTCACTCCAGTCCGCCTTTTCCCACATGCCTGCTTGTTCAGAGGGATTAGAACTTTCTCCAGCTTGTGGACAGTACACACTGCAACTTCACTTCAAAATCAGACCTAAATGTTGGGTTCCAGTTTGATCTGATAGCCCTGGACAAAACTGGGTACACTGCCTTTGCATCCATCCCCCTTCATGACCGTCTCAGCATCTATTTCTGAGCTACAGGGAAACATTTTTCTGTGGTTACACACACACAGGCACACGCACACGCACGTACAAACACCGATGTTTATTTTCTATAGGGAAAATGGTAAGTAACTGGAGGGCAGGTTTGTTTTATCATTTAATTCACTTCATTGAACTGGAGTTCGACAGGCACCATTGGCTGATCTGGAAGCCGCCTGTGCACAGGAGAGTGAACCGTGTTTCAGCACAAGGCAGTAGGCAAGGCTGCACAACTGAGCAGCCGAAAGTATTTAGTGTTGCATTTGTTGTTGATTTTGAAAACAAACAAATGTGTATTGACGTAAAGCAATCTAAAAATTCAATTCAGGCATACTGACTTTTTCACACTTAGGCATCAGAGAGTAGCTGAGAAATGAAAGATTCAACCAATAATGGATATGTGCCAGCCCATGATTGTAATGCACATTTGAAGGCTTCCCATCTCAAGTGTCTTTCACAGTTTTTAGCACGAAGAGCGTGCGCTAGTTGGTGCTTTGAATGTTTTCAGGGGATTGGATGAACGCAAATGCTTGTGTTTCAGTATAATTTCTCATCCTCCAACCCCTTCACGCTATCAGGATGCACGCAGAGGGATCTCTTTATGTGAAATCCTTCACCACAACCTCTGTTCTTCAACAGACACCTGGCAGAGACTGTTAAGCTACGCTCCTTAACCCAGTGTAGCCCAAATATCAGGGTAAATCAGAAATGATGGAAAATTTTAGGGGCCACTCAAATTTGGTGCAGGCCTCCCAGATAAAGCTGCTACTTTTTGATAGACGACTTATCTCAAGGATTCCCAGTCTTTTGGGAATTGCCACACTTTATTATCAGGATTGTGCTACCCTCAACTCTCTCTGTTTTCTAAAAGCTTATCTTTTAGGCTCATGAGTTAGAATGCCAAGAGAATTAAAATTATTGTTATCTCTTGAGGTAGTTTATAAAAACGTGTGAGTTTTCTGTGTTACAATCATTGGAATCCTCCAGCCTGAGACGACACCAAGGTGGTGAAGTGCTGATCTGTCATCTTTTTGTAGTGCAGGAAGAGCTGCCGTTCTGTAAAACCGGGTATTGTTGAACACAGGTGCTGCTTTGTACATACAACGAACAGTAGGGTCCCCAAATAACAGGCAACTGTTGTTTAATGCACTGAGCTAAACAGAGGAATTACAGGTTCTGAGGAGACAGGCCGCTGTGGATTGAAGCTGCCTCAGTTTGGGCTTTCTTTGCATGGAAGTGTTTTAATTACATCTTTAATGGCCTAGAATTCACAAGAAACTGAAAAAGCAATACATTGATATTCTTTCTGGGAGTGTATCAGTTGATTGTATTTGTCTTGTAAAGTAATACAAGGAAATGTTGAAAAGTCTGTAAATACTTTGGAGCAGTTGCTTATCTCCCTCCGAAACTGGCAGATTTCTAACCTCAGGATGAACCCAGATACATAACATTATAGGTTGTGTTTTGGGGGGAGGCAACAGCACCCTTTTTCAGTTTTCAAGTTCTGAAAGATGGCTTTCTTCTGTTGGTGTTCTAACAAATATTGATTGCAATCATCTTGGGTAGATTCAGTAACTCTAAGATATAAAATAAAACAAGGAGGTTTGTACTGTTAGCATTTTCATAATGGGAAATAGTTTAAAAGCCTTGTCTTTTACCCAGATTTGAACTTTTTTTAATAAGTTTAGAAGAACTTTCTTTATAAACTTAGAAGAATATCATATTCTTCCTAAACATGCTTTCTATTTCTTGAGCCATATGGAATGCATGATTAAACAAACTAAGAAAACATATCACAGTGCCTACAAAATTATTTTTATTGTATTTGATACATTAGAAAAGAAAGAGGATATTTTAAAATCGAGGTTGGTAATGACATCCTTCTGGTGTCTGCATTAGTATGTGTTTATCAAATGCCAACCAACCAAGAAAATCTATGAATCAGTCATTTTAGTGGGGAAAAAAGTAGGTCCAACCAATTGCTTGGCCTTATATAGCTAAAATGATTGCTTAAATGATGTAATTTTTTGCTGGCCAATAGTTTGGCCTGATGTTATGTAGCTATAGTCCAAACTAGCTTTGGGGGCAAAGTAGACAAAAGATTGAAAAGACTATCTGAGTAACTCCTTTCTTTCTCTTATTTTTAGTATTATTTTACTTGGTTTTGTCTCTGTTGAAGACAATGTGATTTTCTCAAGCTCGGGAGAAATGAGTCACCTCCCAGTACTCTCCCATAGTGTCATGCACGAGATGAGAATAGAGAAAAGAGTGAAATAATCCCACTTTATAGATTCATGAATTCTATTTTTATTTGCAGAATGACCATCTAAACACCTACTAAAATTTCTCATTCCAGGTTTGGTATTGGTTTATATAAACCTGAAATCAAGGGAATATAAAAATACTATTCTGTTCAAGTCTTAAAGCTGTGACATGGGGCACCAATTTGGCCCTATGGGTGACTGTGTCCCATGAGCTCTTGATGTGACTCTGCTAGGCATCTGGTGGCATGATAGGCAGGAATCCTCCTGGGCAGATTCTCAGCCTAAGGAAAGTATGTATTGAGGCCCATGGAAGAACTAGGGTACTATCATATCTATCACTCTAATTTCATTCACCCGAACCCCTAAGGGCTCAAACAGCAGACTTAGGAAGAGGAAGCTACAATAAAGAGTTGAATGACAAAGGTAATAACTGTTTCCCAGGAGCCCTGTAACACACGCCAGGAGGTACAGCCTTGTGGCCTACACGATAGCACATCATCAGTGTAGAGGGAGGGCACTTTCTCCCTGTAAGCTTATTGTTGGGACATGAAACAGCCCTGGCAGAGGAGCCTTTGCTGTGACTGCTCTAGCACTGTAGCTGCACGTTGCAGGTGCCTTCAGTTAGATGCATTTCTGTTGACCATTAGAGTCTTTGGTACCATCTCAGAAGTATCATGGTGGCAGCTGTGCCCTCAGGCACTGGTGGAAGGATTAATCCCACTGGCATCACTGTGGCACTGGCAACTTTTGGGTTTGTGGCAACTGATGACATCTCAGCAAAAAGCCAGAATAAAGGATAATGGCCAGTGCCACATAGTACCTGAGAGGGCTGAAGCACCCAGGAAATAACCTCTAGAGTCCCCTAGGAGGGAACAGTAGGATTTGAGGAGGCAGGCCATTCTGCAGCTGGGGGTGGTCAGAGGAGAGTAGAGACAGAGAAATACCATTTTGTCCAATTAGCGTGACACTGTTGTTCCTAGGCTGGTGTGATGTCACCAAAGATGGGTTGTGTTTCAAAGGCTTAGACTAAGTTCCTCTGACAGGCTATGAATTTCTTGTATCCCAACTTGTTGGCAAGAATTACTTTTCGAAAATTCGAAGAGAAACTCTGTGAGTGTGGAATTGCTGTCAAAACTGTGTTATCTTGTCAACCAGGGTGTCAATTAGACTGGCTTGAAGAAGCGTGTTTGTAGCTCCCCATCATGTATGGTCTCTTGGAATTTCAGGCAGCAAGCCTCAACATACAGTGCACACAGCGTTTCTGTCATAACGTGAGAATGGGAATCATATGCTCTGCCTTCCTGAGGGGGAGAGAAATATTCTCTAATGTTTTCCAGAAATGACACTGTTTTTCATTATCTGGTGCAATTCATGTCTGCCGTTCAGCTCGATACATTGGATTCGTTTCACCGTGGTTGTTTCCACAGGCTGCAGTGGGGTACCAAAGTTCTTCTCTGCTATGAGTTTGGAAAGTACATATCTATTTCTCTTGAGAAAAGAAAATAAGACTAAATTTTTCTTCCCTGTCTTTCCATTTTACCCTCTCCCACCTCATTTACTGTACGACAAGTGTGTTAGCTCAATGTTGAAAACATATCCCCAGAAATACAAAATTGACATTGAAATAATGGACATAGCTAAGGTGTCACAAGCATTTTCTTTGCCATAATTTACTGTTTAAAAATCAACTTGGTTCTTGAAGGGATTTTGCAAAATATAATCTCACAGTGCATTTCAAGACAGAAGGAGGCCATATGGTCTATCCAAACCCATCCACCTGTCTGTCTAATGTTTGTATCATGGAATTTTTTCTTCCTTGTCTGGCTCTTCTTTGAATATACTCACAGTTTCATGTTTCATTGTTGCCTTTGGTGGACCATTTCACACATTAATTATTCTCTGGATAAAGAAGTTGGGTACTTTTTAAATTTTCTTCCAAAAGGCTGACTATGACTAACTTGAATCTTATAATAGCAGGTGGGCAGTTAATTGGGAAATGAAAGCAACCTAACACTAATTTGCAGGAGTGTTCAGATTTCATGAGTAATTGCCATGTAAAAGGTAGCTTGGCGGCAGGCTCAGTGAAGCTGAACAGCAGACAACGTCTAAATGTGGCTGCGGCATTTGTGACATATGTTCTTTGCTTAGAGGTGTAGCAGAAGAAGAGGATTGCTCCTGGATGTAAACTTTGAAGGAGGAGACATAGGCCATTTTTCAGAGGAAAGCAAAAGCAAATGAGGCTGCATGTTTTCGGTGTAGTCAGATGTTCTCTCCAGGCTGAAGGGACTTTTCTCATCATGGAGGCGGGGGTGGTGCTCTCGCAGTGTCTGTGAGCGCAGGTACCACTGCCTGAGGTAACCTTCTCTCCCCCTAAGCCCAAAGAAGGCCTGCGTGGTGCAATCTTGAGGAAGGAGTCTGCGTTTTATGCTCTCAATAGCTTGTGTGAGACCTATGAGAGTGCCTCGCACATGACAGGTTCTCAATAACGAGGTTGTTTGACAGGAGCATGGAAGGTGTGAGGCTCCGGGGCCATCCTGAAGTGTGTGTCCAGACAAACTTTTGAGCAACCTACTGTTGAACCCAGCATCAGCTCTGACCGTGAAAGGTAAAAAATGAGTTCATTTTTGAATTCCTTGCCCTATACTTCTCCACCCTCCTTCCTGTTTCCCCTTCCACTCCAGTTTTAATCCTGGATATTTAAGAGGTCTCATCCCAACATGAAATTGCGTAATTAACTCACGTTCCTAAGGAAAACGGGCACATAAGAAGAGTTTCACCAGATTCTCGCTAAAGGCTGACTTTGTGCAAGAGAGCCTACAAAGTTAGCCTGAGGGTCTGGGATTATGGACCAGGGACGGTACTCTTTAGATGGCATATCTACTTGAACACAATTTGGACTGGAAGCCCAGCAGCTTTGGGGTCCATATTGTCAGGTGGCCCAGAGGCATATTTTAAATCCACAGACATCTCCCTGAGGGTGAAGAGATGGTCCATAACTGACTGTGCCTTACAAACAACTGTTGTGTTTGGCTGGCAACAGAGCCTCAAATTCTGCCATATGGTGCCAGAGGCTCCTGACCGCGTCGGAGTCACGAGAGCACACAGCAGCCTCAGGAAGAGATGTCTTTAGAATGGTAGGGAGCTGGTCACTAAGACACAGAGAATGCGTGTGGACTGAGGAAATTGACTTTAATGCGAGTATTTAAGGCATATGGGAAAGCATTTGGGAGAATCGCAGTTTTAATGCTGGCTCCCCAAATCCCTAAGAAAAATTTCAGAAAAGGTCTTTTTACCATTTGCGAATTGTGAGATAAACACATCTCCGGGGGTGCGTGGGTGTGTGTACATTCTAATCTTTCAGGGGTGTGGGCAATATTGACACCGATGATTTTCTTGAGTATTTGCAATTCCTCCCCGACTGACTCATCTGAAATTGGTGCGCTGCAAATCCTTAAACGCTGCCAGATTCCTTTCGAAAGGAAATGTGTCTTCCCATTACCTTTCAAACTCAGCTCTCCTGGGTGTAGCCAAGTGATGTATTTCAATGTGTTGATATCACTAAAGGAGAGGAAGAGGAAGTTTTCCTCTCTGAGTGGGGGCTAGAGGAGGCCAGGAGAGTAACTGCAACCACATTAGAGAGGAAATGTGTCTGATGACTTAGCTGGGGCTTTTGTTTCCTCACCATTTACCAACAATTTTCTAAATGCCTTTGCTAAGCTGCATCCTTGTCTGCTCCATTGTTCTAGGGAACTGAAAGAAGCCAGCAGAGCATTGTCATCTTTGTCAATAATGGTCACAAAATCACTTTTTCTCCTTCTGCAGCAGACTGCCTGCAAAACATAAAGGAGTGTAGTGATGCACCCAAGCAAATTACGCTCCCAAACTCATTTAAATAACGTTTTCCCTTCATATATGCAAAATTTAGATGAATATTTACAACATCCAGGAATAGGTACCACAGGAAAAAAAAACCGAAAAAAATGACACACGACCAACCCACCCCAACCCTGCAAGTGGAATCATTCTCAAAATGCTCCCCAGACAAATTGTTCTGGCTGCTGTTGCCCAGCAACCGTCCCACTGTAGTATGCTGCCTGGGCACATGTAAAGTGGAGCCGTCTTTTCTGCTCAGAGTGTGCACAATCATAATAACAGCAGAGTTGGAAGGCGAGATGTGAGGAGGTTAAAAGTCAGGGTCACGAGTGCAGGTTGCTGTGACCTTAAAATCAATTTCAAGCACTATTTGTGACATTTTCCTGTGTTCCATCACTTGATGTTAGTCTTGCAATGAACCACCTAATCAGGCTTTGGGGACCATGGGACCTTGGGGTTTCGGTAGTGTCAGGTCAATTTCTACCCACCAGTGTACCGTCACCTAGAGGCAGACCATTAGCTAGGCTTTTGAGAAAGTCAAAACTGTGAAGCTCTGTGCAGAGAGAGTACGAAGTTGCTGGGGCTCTCGTGCCTTTCAGCAGGTCCTGACAGAGCTCACCAGTGGCTGCAGCTGGCCTGAGTGCAACCAGCTCCTTGCCATGGCGACTCCCTCAGAGACAGCCTGCCTGGTGGGAAGGGTGTTTCTCCTAAGGCATTCTTCCTAAGGTACAGGAATAATTTTTATTCATTTTTCTAACAGATGTATATGTAAAGAAAAAAAAACGGAAAGGAAGGAGTCGCATAAGATAATGCATCTCCATATGGGACTGATCATCGGTCTTAATAGAGTTATGGAAGTGTTATGGGTGGGCTGTAGTATACTCAGGCAACACCAGGGCTGGACCTGAGGTCTGGGCTGCTTCCACTTACCACGGGACTTTTCATTATATTTCTAGATATTTTTTAGGTGGTACACTGGACCTAAGCAATAGATCATTTAATTTATAATTGAGATTTCACTTATTTTTTGGCTATTAATTTCTGATATAATTAATGAGTTTTATTCACCCAAACTCACAATTATTGGGAAGAGCAATTATTTCGTAATTGCTTAATCTATGAGTGATCTGAACAAAATACTGACAATCCCCCTGACAACGACCACATAAAATTTCCTGAAATACCTCTGATTATAAAACCTCTCCTACTCAAAACTCTTTAATGAGTCCCATTCCTCAGAACAATGTTTAAACCCCCGCTATTTAACGTCTTTTCAGCATAGCCCTGAGTTATCTTTCTAAGCCTCATCTCCCACTTCTTCCCTTGGTGAAACCTGGGCTCAATGAAACCGAGGGGAAACCACAGAGCGGAAACAGCAGAGCAGGGAGCTGGGCGTCTGCATTCTAGTCTTGGATCTCTCCTACTAGCTATGTGATTGCTGGCAGGTGGCTTAACATCTCTTGGTTTTTGTTTCTTCCCAAGAAGTGAGGCCACGTGATTTCTAGGATCCCGCCCTGGCTTCTCCATAGTGTTTTATACTGTTGACTTTACAGTGGTTCCCTCTTATCCGTGGGGGATGCATTCCAAGACCCCCAGGGGATGCCTGAAACAGTGGATAGCATCAAACCCTTTATATGCTATGATTTCCTATACAGGCATACCTATGATAAAGTTTAATTTATAAATTAAGCACAGTAAGCAATTAATAATAACTAATAATAAAATAGAACAATTGTAACAATATACTGTAATAAAAGTTATCATAGATCTCAGCAACCTCAGCATATGATTTTTTCTTTCTTTATTAAGTGAAGAACTTATGTCTTTTTACTTTTTTTTTTTCAGGGGAGTATTCGCCCTGAGCTAACGTCTGTCACCAATCTTCCTCTCTGTCTCTCTCTCTTTTTTTCCCTCCCCAAAGCCTCAGTACATAGTTGCATATCCTAGTTGTAAGCCCCAGTTCTTCTATGTGAGGCACTGCCACATCATGGCAACTGACAGATAGGTGGTGTGTTTCCATGACCGGAAAACGAACCTGGGCCGCCGAAGTGGTGAGAACGCCAAACTTTAACCACCAGAGCATCAGGGCTGGCTGTCACCTTTTCACTTAAAGGAAACCCTCTACAGCTTCTCTTTGGCATATCTGAATTGCCAGCATCACTACTCTTGCACTTTGGGGCCATTGTTAAGTAAAATAAGGGTTGCTTGGCTGCAAGCACTGTATTGCCAAGACAATCTAATAACCCAGACGACCACTAAGTGACTAAAAAGGCAGTAGCGTATACAGAGCAGAAGCCCTGGACAAAGGGATGATTTACGTCCTGGGTGGGACAAAGCAGGACTGCACAAGATTTCATCATACTACTCAGAATGGTGTACAATTAAAACATATGCATTGTTTAGTTCTGCAATTTTCCATTTAATATTTTTTGACCGTGGTTGGCCTTGGGTGACTGTCTGTCGCTCGTGTAATGCTTCCTCTATTCAACCTTTCAATACCGATGGTACCTGTCTGCAGCAATCCCATCCTTGGGTTGCCAGAATGAGCTCAACCCCAGCGTCAACACCCTGGGACAGATATGACTGCTTTCAGAGTCTCCCAGCTGGTTTCCCTGCCTTGAGGAAGGCTGCCCACCTTGGCATCCTTCCATCCTGTGCCAGTGCCATCTCTGTAAGGTGAGATGTGACCAAGACCCTTTCTTTTCCAAAATCTTTCTGTGTTTCATCATAGCCTACTAGATAAAGTCTGATGTCCTTAGTGTGACATACAAATCCCTTTATGATTCAAACTGTCTCATTTCTCCTAATCCGCCCCCTTACTCCAGAAAGACAGAATTACCTTGGCAGTGTGGTTCCCTCTTTCTAACATAATCTTGTTTACTCTTCCCCTCCTCTGTGCTCCCCTAAGGCCCTAGCTATGCCTCTGTCATATTAGTGTTTTCTGCGTTACTTTGTAATTTTCTGTGCATGTGTGTTTCCCACTATTAGACTGGGAGCTAGTTGAGGCTTAGAGCTATCCTCATTTTCGTATGCTTAGCTCGATACTGGCAGGAAGCTGGCAGTTATGTAAATACTCATTGAGTCAGCAGGTGAATCCATATGGTTTACCCATTCTCTACTAAATGGGCCTTGTGCTTTTCTTGACTGTTCTTTCAATTTCTCCCTGACTTGACACATAAAATTCAAACTTGAAGGTCTACGTCTTTCCTTCTCTAAGCCTTTTCCAATTGTCATAATGTGAAGAATGAAGTCCATTTTCGGAAAGAACGGACATGTTATTTCATAATTAATGCTCCTCATATTTTTAGCTCTCATTCCCCACGTGAGTTGATAGAAGTGCTTATTTTGTGTTGCTCACGATGATTTGTCAAACATTGGTCTTCAGAAAGCATTTTTTCTGTATTGATTATTGATTTTCTGTATTGATTATTCTTAATAATCCTGTTTTATTAATGCCAGATTTGTCATTTCTATTTAGTGCTATCTTTGTCCCACCAGAAAGAGGCGAGAGATTTTTAGCCTATCACTCTTTTCTCTTAGTGGTAAGAAATGGAGCTGATATAATTTATTTTGTTTAATAAAAGCATACTTCCCTTATTTATTTTTTAATATTTAAAAAAATAAAGCAAGATGTCCTAATGACATTATAGAAAATGTTGTCATGACAATCATTTATATTAAAGAAATTCTAGTCTTGTCTGTGCTTCCACAGACACGTCTATTTTAATTAATCTTACAAAGGAAACGCAGAAAAATTTTGGTTCTCAAATAAACTGTATTAAAAGACAGGCTTGGGGCCTGTCTGGTGGCTTGGTGGTTGGATTCACACACTCTACTTAGGCAGCCTGGGGTTTGTAGGTTCAAATCCCAGGTGTGGACCTAGCACCACTTGTGGAGCCATACTGTGGAGGCATCCCACATACAAAATGGAGGAAGGTTGGCATGGATGTTAGCTCAGGGGCAATCTTCTTCACCACAAAAAATAATAAAGAAAAAAAGAAGACAGGCTCCAAATACCTTGGGATGGTTTTGGAAAGCTGATGGGGAGGAAGGTGTCTTATTAAGATGAACTGGTTTCTTAAGAGTTATTATTATTCTTGATTCTGATGATTCATATGATGCCTAATATTTTCTTCATAGGCTTAGGCAAAATTATTGCTACATTTCTGTGTTTGATGGAAGAGCCCAATGTGAAACTTGTGACTAAAAATAAATGAATGTTTTTAAAAAATAAGATTTGGGGTTGGGATAAATACCCTTCAGTACACCAGAAATTTCATGGAACTTATCTAACCCCCTTTGAGGAGACTTTGAGAGCTTCCTGCCAGGCTGCAAATACCAAGAGAATAGACTTTCTGGGGATATTTCTGCACTCCACTTCTGACTCCAACAAACATAAAAAGTAGAAATTTGTACAAATGAAAAGTTGTTAATTAAATTCCTTTGGGCCAGACTAGAGAAGGACTGCAGTTTGCATTATACAATTTATTTAGCACTTACGTTTATAGAGCAAAATCTTAGCCCCCAGTGAAAATTGTATTCGTAGAAACCCTGAGAGGAAAATAGTGCCTCATCATTTCAAGAATAATCATTAACCATTTTCAAATGCTTTTAATGTAGCAATATTCTATATCTATATCTATATGAGATAGTCTGTATCACTTTTAATTGAATAAGATCCAACTGGTTGAATACATTCAGCCATCACTCTCAAAATTACCTTCTGTATTCCAACTCCTTAGGTTACGGAAGTTACTGGAAAAGTTCAAAGGGCATATTATTGAATAGAAGAAGTGATAGGAACAGATATAGCAAAAGAACCACACTATGTTCCAGTTTCTTGGGCTGCTGATATATGCTAACTTGGTTAACAAAAATTGGGCCTTGGAACTAGATTTTTCTTAAGTGAAATATATCTAACTCTGCTTCCACGAGGTTTAATAAGTAAAATAATAAAAGCCTCCTACTCTTCTCTCAGCTGACGGCACTAGAGAGCTGCATCTAAAAGCGGAAATGGGCCAGCTCCATGGCATAGTAGTTAAGTTCAGCACACTCCACTACGGTGGCCCGGGTTCGCAGGTTTGGATCTTAGGGGCAGACCTATACCACTCATCAGCCGTGCTGTGGCAGCAACCCACATATAAAGTGGAGGAAGATTGGCACAGATGTTAGCTCAGGGCTAATCTTCCTCAGCAAAAAAAAAATTAAGAAAAATAAAAGCTGCAGCAGCAGCCGATGATGTGAAGAAACTGGATTCCTGATAGGCTGTGAAGTCTCAGTTCCTGTTCCCATGTGTGCCACTCCCTTGTCCTGACACCAAGTGAGACCCATCCATCACCTACAGCAAACAAAATGCTTGGTCTGCATCTTTTAAAAGAAAACTAAAAATCAAGTCATTTCTCCCAGTTTTGCTGGTGTGTGGCTCAAGGCAACCTCTCCTGCCTAGAGAGGTGTTGGGTTTGACCATGACTGCCCCATCCAGTCCTTGGGCAGTCCCTGCTACCATCTCCAGGAGGATCTGCAGATTCAGGGCCCCGGCATGCAGGGCCTTGTCAGAGCACCACGCAGTTCCATGTCACAGACAGCATTCAGCTGCCCAGTCACAGCCACCAGGGCCACTCATCCCACAAATTTAGAGTTCTATTCAAGACTTTCCTTGTCAAATGTTCTTTCCTATAGCAAAACCAATAATATTTTGATATGCCAAGCCACAGCACCAAGTTGCTGTGGTCTCCACCTATAGAAATGAAATGTTACTTCATAAAGCCCCAGACCAAAAAAAGAACAAAAAATTCTATCCTTAAATTTGACACAAATTTCTGGCCAGCTTCCTCCATCACTGTGACCATCTCTCAAATATTGGCATGGATCCCATGTTTCTCCTGTTCCCAGTTGTCTACCTCCAATTGTCTCTATGCTACCTTACATATGTCACTTGGTCCTCTCGTCCACTTTGAGTTGCTTTTCTTACTCTATTGTATTTCGAAAATGTTCCTTCTATGCCCACCTTTGCATATTTTTTTTCTTTCCAGTTTCAACTCAGTTCTGGCTACACCAATTCTTAGAGCAGTCCATCTCGGTTCTGAATCATTTAAGTCTCTTTTGGTTGCAAGTAATAGAAATCACCTCTGAGTAGCTTAAGCAAGAGGGGGAGTTCATGAGAAGGATAATGGGCTATAGCATGGAGCTCAAGGAAGAACTGAACAAATACAATTCAGAAGGAAAGAAAGAAGGGCAGCTCTACTGGCTTCAGTGACAAGACAATGGGAACTTCTTCTCTAGAGGATCAACACCAGTGTTACTCAGCTGTAAGGACTCCCACTCCACAGGAAGTGTTGTTGAGATTCTGATTTTCTGCAGAGAAGAATCTGATTGACCCGCTTTAGCTTTGGTTGCCCGATTGTCCAATCTGGCACTGAGCACTTACAGCCAAGAGGCCAGGGCGGATCGTAAGGACATACCTACTTTCTCTGGAGAAAGGTCTAGGCTTCAGAATCATTTCCCTGAGAAAGCAGAATTACTGTGAGCTGAGAGGATCCCCCAAGCATAAGTTCTTTGTACAGTTAGATCTCAGTCACACTTTTGTGATATCTTTTTGTAGTATATGTTTTTAAAAATATATATTTTTTATGAGATTGTCAAGCTCTTCCATGGTGAAATAGAGCTGTGTGTGCTTGACCTCATCTTATTTAACTAGCGAGCCTGAAGTAGAGGCCTGACCAGCCGAGCTGGTCACGGCACGCTAACTCCAGAACGGGAAGTTTCCCTTGGCTGACATTCCTTCCCTAACCCTAGCACATAATAAGCACCCATTATACACCAAGCCACATGCTAAAGATAAATTAGGCACAACCACAGTTCTTAAGACATATAATCTGGTAGATTTCCTATATGGTTAATACTTAGGGAAGATTTTAATAAACAAAGACTTTCAACAAATCATCATCCGATCCATTTTGAGAGTTCTCAGAAACTAGACAGTTTCTATAGGGTTACCATGTGGATTTTGCTTCAATCAAGCATTCAGGGACCCACCATAAAGTACAGGATTCTGATGGACTATCTTTCCTAGCTTCCAATCTTAGAATAGTGTTTTTGGTTATCATGCACCAAACCTGCCATTTGGAGCTAAAAGAAATATGCCAAAAATGATATTTTTTTCCTCTAACTATCCAAGATAACATTGGAAAAACACGTATACTTCTCCACTTTGTAATCCACAATTTCGCATTGTGCTTGGAGTTGTCATTTTGGAGCTGTGGGGCTCTGGCACCACGTGTACCAATGTTTTTCGATGACTCAGAGATCTTACTGAGTTTATATGAAAACTGTTGGAGTAGAAAGACTCTAGAGTAAGCTGGAATTGGGTTTAAATCCTAATTCTATAGCTTACTAGCTTTGTAACTTTGGGCAAATTACTTTCTGAGCCTTTGTCTCTTCATCTGCAAAACTGGGTAATAATACCTACTTCATAGGGTTGCTGTGGGGAATCAGTGTGATAATATACATGAAAGGGCTTGAAATAGCAGAAACATCAGTGTACATTTCCTTGCCTCCCGCAAGGTAAAACCAAGAGCCTTTTTCCCTGGGCGTACTTCTTACCACAGTGCCTCTCTCCTGTTTCCTAGTCTGCAATGACAAGTGGTCTACGGTGTTGGGCAGGTGACTTCCTGTCACTCCCAAGTCAGCATGCTTGATGTTCTCCAGTGATTCCTGAGGGTGTATGGCCGGAGGTAGCCAAACTCTGGGTATCCTCATATAAGACTAAAACTGTAGAATAATGACCCCATGGCTGCTGGCACAGCTTTGTATATTCCCTAGAGGCTTACTATATATTTTGTTTCAACATGCAGATAAAGATGCTAAATGTAAGGAACCACCACAGGTTAATCAATCAATGGCTTTTCTAGTGGTTTTTGTTTCTTTAAACAAGTGGATGAATGAACACATTTGGCCTTGGGATGCCATTCAGCTCAAAGTTGGTGGCAATCACAAATGGCTTTAATAAATGAAAGAGATATTTTGGCATAGACCATTGAGGTAAATGAAGACTAATGCCCTTGCCAGCATCATAGAGTATATTAGATACTCTACTTTAATTACTTCTTATGAATGGAGGGGATATAGGAAATGGAATTTTAATTTTTACTTCTAAGCTATGCTATTGAAGGAAAAGGTCTTTGTGACTTTATGGATTTGAGACTAAACTTTATAGGGCATAGCTGAAATTGGCATAAAAGTGATGTCCCACTGCTGACATTGCTGCTGTTTGATGCTTGCTGTCAAACTGTAGACAAGCAAGGCACAAATTCCTGAGTGATTTCCTGTGTATGCATTTACCAACAAATAAGGCTGAGTCTAGCTGGAGCCATGTGGTGTTCAGAAATAGTAGAAACATGATCAGTTTGTTCTGTCCCCCATTGTGATTTCTAGGGCTGGTGGTCGCTTTAACTGTTTTTACATCTCTTGCTTGATAATCAGACACAGACTGCAAGTTCTGTAGACATACTGACATATTCTATGTCAAGCCTTGGGGGCTTCCAGGATGAATTAAGAAGAAAGTCCTAGAATGGTATTGGCACTTCCTTTTCAGAAAAGCCAAGAGAAGGCGTGTAGAGCATGACTGGGATGCAGGCTGGGGTAGCTTCTTCACTTCGGCTTTATTAGCATTTTCCATAGTACCTGCTTGCTGCCATGCCCCAAAATGCATTCCTTGATGACAGAACTTCCTCTTCATTTTGACTCTGGGTGCCCATGACTTATTGTAAAGATGCCCTCAGTTCCTCGGGGCTTCTGAATCACAGCTGTGGCGCAGTTACATCTCTGCCTCTGCTCATGTAATTCTCAGACCGTCCTGGTTACCCCAGGGTAAGCAGCTTGATATGTGTATTGAGCAATCTAATCTTCTCTGTTTTCACCCCTAATTCCCCAAAACGGGTTAATTCCTCACAGTAAATAAATAGATATTTGATATATATCTGACATATTGTATGTCTGAAAAATCTGATACATACACATAGCATATGAGAAGCCACATGGTACAATGAAAAAAAGCATTAGACAAAAAGAAAAAAAAAACCCCAAAAGATGTAGGACTTTGCTTCTAACTAATTATGTGATCTTGAGTAAATAAATAATGTATCTTCTTTGAACCTCTGATTTCTCATCATTAGAATCCATAAACAAGATGTTATAAAAATTAAATGAGATAATCTATAAAGGGTATTTAAAAACTATTAAGACGTATAAATGGGAGGCAATATTTTAGTATCTGCTTTGACCTAAGCACCTTGATGGTCACTATGAAAGATGAAGAAATGAAAGACATAGTATATACCTACTTTATGGGATTTCTAACCTGCACAGGAAGATCACACATATACACATATAAGATAATTAGTCATGCAAGTCATTATAAACTGATGCATATAGTGTAGGCAGACGGCATACATCATGACAATAATTCAAAGCAATAGAAGTCTTGTAAACATTAAATTACTACACAGGCATAGGATGTTATTATTAACTATAAGCAGGATGATCAGCTTTACCACTTTCCCATTATACAGATTATTTTAGAGATTATCTCTCTTCTTCTTTATGTCTTAGCTTAGGTTCAAGATAAACCTACATATATATTCTTCATTTGCTTAGTGCCTTTGTAGGTCCTGTTTACCACTATATCACAAAGTCTAAGACAAAGGATGAATCAGTCAATCAATCCATGAGAAAAGAAGCAACTTTTCATTTGAGTCCGTACATATATTTTGTAATTCTGGAGAAAAAAAATAAAACAGTGGATCAAGGACTGCTGTGCATGTGCATGCATACACACGCACACACACACACTAGCTTGATCATATGGAGACATATCAGAATTGAAGAGGGCAAGTACGGAGAGCTGGCAAGCAGATTTTGAAGAAGCTATCCTTATAACACTGTTAATCTCTCACAACCAGTGAGAAAGGATTTGAGGGCTCTACCTCTCCACCATGGTGTTCCAATGAAGCGGGAACCTTTCAAGGACAGACTCCTGCTTTCTGATTTTTATTAATTGCTTTCAGCTGCCTAGACCCTCATGCTATTAATACAGTTGCTTAAGGTAAGTGTATGAATGTAGGCCTGATTGGAAGATCAATTCTTTTAACCTGGATATTGTTCTGACAGTAGCTGGACGTATGTCAATTGGACTCTTAACCCGTTGATGTTTACCTATTGCTGATAATGATCAGTTCAAATGGAGTTGTTTTCCATGAAGATAACCTGCTCTGATCAGTTTCAACGTAGTAGTTAACCCCTCAGGCCAGAGCATATGGTTGTCACTGTGTAGCTGTGCTGATAGAATCGTTTGGACCTTCTGAATGTTTATCCCATTTTTATGTAACTGCTGACCTCCCATTATCTATAAAGGATAATCAATTTTTTCTTTTCTTCTTAGTTTCTAAGGAACAAAAACTGCCCTCCCTTCCTTATTGCAAAAAGTTTGAGAAAAAGAAAAAGCTGACCAATAAGAGTGCCTTGCATTGTGTAATGTCTACCCCAGCACTTGAGCTGCGGCTGTTCCCCCTTCCCTGACTGTTTTAAATATTTATGCAAAAAAGGTGTTTTTTAAAAACAAGATATTTCACATAGAACCCAAACAAACGACCCTCTTCAAGGATAAGGCATCACAAAATGGAATGGTTGGAAATTAAAACAATATAATTTTATTTTGCATGGAAATAGTAGCAGATGTCACAAGAAACAGAAGGAACCGTCCACAGGCAAATAGAGAGCACCTTTTGTGTGTGGAGTTAGAGCAAAGGGAAGCCAGCATGGGTCAGGATTTCCCAAGAAGTTTACTGAGTCCAGAGTCTTCCCCTAATGAAACAGTATTGACAATCTTGACTCAATAATGTAAATATTTCTTGTCAGGCAGTTTCAGGATACTATCCATAATAATATTTATTTAACAATAGATTGATCTCAGATATCTTTTCAAATATGCTCACCATTGAATTCGTGCGTTGTTGTATGTTCCCTCTTTCAATCTCAGAGTGAAACAAAATAGACAGTAGAAAAAATGGGATATAGACGTGTTGTCCACAAGGCATTTCCCACTCCAGAGGTCTCCCAGCCCTGTGCTGGTCGTTAATTTATTCTTGTTACTTGTTTGTCAAACAAGGAAGACATTATTCGACAGCCCACATATTTTTCCAAAGCAATATTTTTATACATTTCCCTGATTCTGAAAAATATGACCAGTGTTATTCTTGAGGAGGTATTTTTTTCCCTGTAAATGGCGGTAATATAGTAAATGTACTCTTGCCCATGTGCCACATGGAATAATGCTATTACAAGATAGAGAGAAGGCAATCACAAGTCATTTTTCCTTATTAAGTGATATTTATCCTTCCCAAATAATTCACTGGGGGCCGTGACAGGAATAAAATGCTTTCTATATATAAAAGTATTGTTCCTAAGGATGAAAAAGTCCTGAAACCATGACTGACATTCAAGTTTGAGTTAGTGTGAATATGTGGAAAAATAGGATTTTACACACTGACAACACCAATCAGAGTTCTGAAAGGCATGCTTCTAATGAAAGAGTTCCATTTGGAACAGCCCAGACTGTGCACTAAAATGGTCTCCATGTGGCAGAGTTTATTTGTGAATGAAGTGCCTTTCAATGAGGAGAAATCAATTTGAACAGCTCATTTATTGATGAAACCAAGTCTAGTCTCAGCAGTGAGAGTGCTTTCTTGGAACAAGGACTAGAGGATTCATCTGTCTCACCTTAACAGATGAAAGAAAAGCTTCTCATAAAAATGTTCACGGCTCCTCTGCTCCAGGAGCTTTGATGAGCTAATATTTGATAATTAGTTAACATGGGATTTGGGAAACTTAGAATGCCCACTAACATTTTCCGTGCCTGTTGGATTCTGTGGAGTTGAGATTACTCAAATATGCCTAAAAATGAACCCTGTAACGGCCAAATCATGAATCCATTTCACATCTTAACTCCACTAAGCTTCCTTAACTCTACCTTTTGCTTTGGTTACACTGGTTATTTACCGTCCCAAACATTTTCCCACCTCCATGTCTGAGCTTACACACAGGCAACGAGACCGGCAGCCCCTGGAGGTGTATGATGCCTGACCAGATGCAGGGGCTCTACTGAGATCATCCCCCCTCCCTAGTGCCAGGGACCATCTCTCCATCCTTCACAGTCGATGTCCTGCTCATCCTCCTGAGTTCGGATCTTTTGTGAAACCCCTCTTAACGAATCTAGCCTTAACTCCTCTCTTGTGTCTGTGATGACCTCAGTCACTCACAGACCATGTTCTGTTAGTTGTTTACATGTGTTTATTGAGAGTCTTGAATTGATTGGAAACATCAAGGCAGAGTCGGAATGTACTTTTCTCTTCGCAATAATGCATAAGCTTTCGCCACCTTAGTTACTGGCACCAAGCCAAAAACCCACACATCATTCTTGATCTTTCTCTCTTTTATTACCTGCCTATATCCAAAGAATAAATCCACTCAGCGATGTAACCAAAATACATTCCTAGTCTTACTTCTTTCCACCATCTCATTGGCTATGTTCCTAGACCAAGCCACCATCCTGTCTTACCTGGACAGTTCTCATATCCCCCCCGCAGTTTTCCTGCTTTTACTCGTTTCTCCAATAATCCACCTCCCACATAGTTCATATCCTCTCCCTCTACCCCTGTTCAAAACACCCCAATAGCTTTTCATTACAATTAAAATAGTCTTTATTTGATATTTAGCTGTTTGGAATCTGAATCCCCCTTCTTACTTGGGTGAGAATCCACTGCTGTATGAGTCTTAGTGGAGGATGGGACTGTGCCTCCTCCAGTGAGTTAGCTCCTGGTAGTGGCTTAGGTCCTTTCTCAGTTAGATGACCTAACCCGCATTTAACTACGTCAAATGAGGTTGAGATGGAATATACTTTGGTAAAGTAAAAAGTAAGGAATTCAGGCTCTTCAGAGTTAAAAATATTGGAGTAAATTTATTCTTGTAACTTATCCTATTATTTCCCCTTGAGAGGGCCTAGAAGACATTATTCATAAAGGCCTTGAGAAATACATTGGTGAAAAAGTACCATCAGCTTTGAAAAACATATTTGTGCCTGTTTTCTGTGAGCCCTACAGTTAAAATATCTCATTTCAACGTGGCCAGAAGGATCCTGACATGACAGAGATTAAGCAAAAGTGAGTAACAGCCAGCGAGAAAGTGGGAAAGGTGACCATGATAGGCTGCAGGTCCTCCCAGGGAAACAGAATGGTTTGACCAACAGGGTACAGGATAGTAGATACCTGATGATGTCTCCTAAGAGTGAAAGGGATAGACATCCCTTTAAGGTCCTACTTTCTATTAAAGACTCCCATTTATATTAAGTAGAAAACAAAACTCTAGGGCTCATGGAGAAGGGTCTGAATTGAGCCACATTGAGAGAGTGAAAACCCCCCATCCTATTCTCGAAGCTAGGCTAGTGCCAGAGCCCTTTAAGTGAAGGGAAAGGACAGAATCTTTGAGGAATAAAATCACAAGAGGGGACAATGAAACGTCTTCCTAGCTTTCCTCAGAGAAGCGTGGGAATATTTATCAGGGTAACTGTGTATGGAGGGAAAGGAAATATCCAACCATTCCAGGGGTCATTAGACCTTGGACTGAGCTAACATTAATTTTTGGAGCCCAAAATAACAGTGAAGTCTACCAAGAAAAGTGAGGAATTGTAGGGGATCAGTAACTGAGTCAACGAATATTTATGGAACAACTAACACTGTTAGAAATGCAGGAAATGCAGTGATGAGCAAGATAGAGTCCTCAAGAAGCTTATATTAGCTTGGAGAAAGAAGTAATAAATCAATGTTAATTTCAGGAGTAATAGATGCTCTGAAAAAGAAGAGAAAGAGGGAAGAAACTAAAGAGTGACTTGGGGGCAGTTGCTGAGGAGTAATAGTTGAATTGTATCCTGAATTATGGATTCCACTCTCATGGAAGAGAGTTCCAAACAGGGGAAACAGATGATGAAAGAGCCTGAGAGGAAACAGGTTGTCATAGTCTCCAGAGAGTGAAAGCTAGTGTGCATTGAAGTAAACTGAAGATGGAGAGACTAGAAAGAGTTGATGTGAGAGGATTAGGTCAGAGCCAGAAGACACTCGTGGGCTCTGATGACTGGATTTTGTTGCATAGTCTATATTTGAAAGCCATTGAAGAATTTGAAGTGGAACGCCATTTGAGAATTTGGGGCGTGGGAATGACATGATTTGATTTATGTTTAGAAAAATTACCCTCGATTCTGGGAGGTACAGTGTGGACTATAGGCAGATAAAGGTGTAAATAACGAAAGCTATTTAAGAGTGTGTTACATTAGTCAAAGAGAAGATGACAGAGGTACAGACAAGTGTTGTAGCAGTAGTGATTGTGTAATCTGATCAGATTTGAGGGCTATTTTGTAGGTAGAACTTATGGAGGGATTAAATGTGGACATGGGAGGGAAATAAAGAATAATATCAACATTTTTAGTCTGAGAAACTAGGTAGGTGGTGGGAACCTTGCTTGGGAAAAATCAAGTTTGCTTAGTAGGGAGCAGACATTAACTATTCTTTTTTACCAGTTTAAGATACCTGTCAACATGCAAATGGAGATATATAAAGGGGAATGTATGAGCTCCGGGGAGAAGTTCAGCATCTGTGTTTACGTGTGAATGTATGTATGTATACGTATACATATACACACATATGTGTGTGTGTGTATTACAGTCATGGATTGGGTGAGATCATCTAAGGAGACAGTTTATAGTGAAAAGAAAGGAGAGATGAGCATCAGACGGAAACCTGGACCACTCTGCAACCAACAATTATAGACCTGAAAGAGAGGAAGGAGCCATCACAGGATGATAAAAAGCAGTAGGTCAGCTGATAAATGGAATTTGGACCCACGTCTCCCTCACTATGACCTTCTGGGACCCTAAACCTATCCCATGTATCTTCCCCAATACAAGCATATGGAGTTAAAATAGGTAACATCAACCAGTGACAGAATCTGTGCACATTGGCTCCCTGACCTGTGAAGGGAGGACCAAGTGAATGTCCCTAGATATCCGCCTCTTTACCAAAACAGTATCACAAAAGCAATCCAACGTCATTAGAGATTTGAAAAATGCACAGGTATAGTGATTTTTATTACATCCTACTTTTGTGTTCCACTGTGACTTGTTGATGGTACTTGGAGGATAAGAGTATGTTATTGATGTATATTACTTGAATAGTGACTCCAACTTCTGTTGCTGTTTCTGATGTGTTTTCTTTACTGAAGCAAATGGTTACATCTCTGGCCCCTAGTATATGGTATTAAGTTAAAGAATACTTTTTTCCAGTCTCATTAAACAAAGAACACTGGAATTCATTTTCTCTCATCTGGTAGAGATTATAATATATCTTTACAAGTTCGCCTCAGAGTTATTACTTTAACTCCGACTCTGGGCCACATATGGTCCAGAAACATTGATCTTCTCTCCGTCCCACACAATATCATGCTGGTCCATTAAATTTATAGCATTTTGCTGCTGGGATCTAGAGACTTGAAAGTAGCAGATCTAGATGCATCAATAAGACAGATGCAAACCAGAAGATCTAAGATAAACCCCTTGAAAATATAAGGCACAACCACCTTGGTGACATGGGGACTGCTGACTTTCAGGTGCTCCTGGCAAACAGTGAACTGTGTAACCTTATGCTTCATATCACTAAGAGGAGGCGTCTTTGGATTTTGGAGGTACTCTATACAATATTTGTGTGTACCGCTCTAATCCACTTACAAGGTGAATTGAAAGACTTTAGTGGAAACTAGAGCAAGAGATTGATTTCTGGTCAATGCAAGCTGGGCAAAAAGCCATTTAACTACTCAGTCCTCATGGGCCAGTAGAATTCTGGTGCTTTAAGTATCTTGAAAAATAGGAATACCATATGAAGTGCTGGCAACACCTAATGAGAAATCAAGAGAATTTTGGAGCAAAACCGTGTCTTCTTTAGAAAATATTATTCTCCTTTTAAAAACAAGCTTTTTTATACTGGGCTTGGTATAGATTGAACGCCTGATCACCAGCACCCAGTGACCATGCGATCCACGTTGCCTATGAGGGAGTGAGGAATGTCTGATTCCATTGCCATAAAATCAGGCATGCCTGGCATGTCTTCATTACATGAAAATGGAGTCGATGACACCGGGACCAAGCAGGTAGTGAAAGCGCGAGTCAATTTCATAAGCATGAGGTGCACATCCCCAGTGTGACTCCTCTTACCTCACTGCCACACCTTGTTTAATCTGCCTCATGACCTCATTAGGAGGTCCCCATGAAAAGATGGTTACAGAGGAATAATTTTTAATTCCAGATGGCTCTACTAAGTGTGAGTTTGCTGGTCCCACTGGAAATGGACTGCTGTGTTATTACAGCTGCATTTATCACAGGTGGTCCTGAGGGGAGTGGAAAAAGGACATGTTTCCAGTGCAAATATCTGAATAGAATATCTCATAATTACACTGTCAGAAAGGAGAGAGAACCTGATATAAGACTCTACACCAACTTATGCTCAGTGATTGGTTAATGGCGTGGCTCCATAGTTGGATACTTAGAGGAAAAAATATTGGAAGACTAGTGACAATGATGTTTGGAGGGCAGCATGTGGATGGACCTATTGGAATGGTCCAGAATGAGATATTTGTTTCTCATACAAATGCTCACCAAAAGGATTCCACAACAGAAATATATCTCAATTGTTAGGTGGTCAAGATGAGTATCCTTGTGGGTATTAGTTAACCTCATTGCCCAACCAGGTCAGGCTCCTCCATGAGCTCACGACCAAAGTAACTGTGATGGCAGAGATGGAGACAGAGCATAGCTTCAATGACTTGGATGTTCTGTCAGTAAAGTTTACCTGGATACTGCCATCCCTAAGAGCCTAATTAGCATCAGTGAGATCAGAGAGCAATCTTGAAACCCTGATATAGTATTATACCTCTGAGGTGGGGTTGTAGGCAGATGGTAATAATCTGGCGGCAGGCTTTCTATCTTGGAGAGAAAAGTGTTGTCATAGTCTAACATACAACATTGCTTCTGATCCAGGAACTCACTTATAGACAAGAAAAGAAGCGTCTGATGGTCCTTGGAGTCACTAATTCTATCATGTACCCCTGTTACCTGTAAGCACCTGGCTTTATAGAATGACACAATACCTAGCAGCTCAAATGTCATCTCCTTAGAGAGGTTTTCCTGACCACCCAAGTGATTATCCTATTACTCTGTTTTATCTTTGTCCTACCGTCTATTTTTATCCAACTTTTGTTATAATCTATTACTTGTCAATTTCCCCATTAGAATGTAAACTAGGTGAAATTGAACCAATCCACTCATCCATCACTATCTGTAGCACCTAGAATAGTCTAGGAACAAAGTAAATGTTTCATAAATATTTGTTTAATGAGTAAATGAATAAATTATTAACTAGAATGAATAATTAGGACCCAATACATATTTGATTAACCACTGGAAACTTATGGCCCAAATCACTTAACAAACGAGCAAGGACACAATTTTTCTTTTTGATAGCCTGATCTGATTTCTGGTCGGAAACTTACAATCCTAGACATTTTAATACCTGGGAATAAATTTAAGAATAAATAAAATCTGCATTCATTCTCTCAGATCCCATTACTTGTAGACCATTATGCTGGATAGTAGGGCATACATTGATGAATGTAACATGACTCTGTACTCAAGGAATTTATAATTGAGAATGAAAACACATAGCAAATGACAGATAGAAATAAGACATTTGAAGAATCGTGCATGTGTGCCAAGAGGAAGTAGTCATTTATTCAGCTGAAATGGAGAAACCAGCAAGGTTTTGTGGAAGAAGCAATATATGAGCTAGGACTTGAAAAATAAACGAGATTTCAACAGGCAAATCTGGAGAAGAATAGGGAGGCAGAAGCAAGACATTGGACAATGTGCTTGGAGAATGGGGGATCTAGAAAGCATGGAGAGATTGGTTGGAGATTTTGGCCAGAACATTCAAGACTTGGATGTCATGCTCAGGTGGTTGACATCATTGTGGGCAATGAGAAGAGAATAGCACAAATTTATGAGGAAGGGACTAACACCACCTGATCTGTGTTTTAAGCTGTATAGTGAAGGATAGACTAACAAAGGAAAAAGTTGGAGACAAGGAAAGCAATTAAGATATTAATCTGATATCCAGGGGTAAAATGAAGGCAGCGGACTTGAAATAGGCCCATGCCAGAGGGGGTGAAGTGCAGGGGATTGATGCGTAGATCTGAAGCGAGGTTGTGTAACAGGATTTGACCATGTATTGCATGTGGATGGATTGAGAGAAAACATAGTCTAAAACAACTTTTGTAGTGCCAGTCTGGGTGATTTGGTGGATGGAGGTGATGTTAAGTGATGAAATAAAGAAGAAAATCAGGGATCTAGTGGAAGATAAACTCCATTTGTCTATGTAGAGTTTGAAGATCAATAGCACATCCATCTTCATATGCCAAGGAGGAATGTGAAAATTTGGGATGGAAGTTCAGAATGGAAGTCCAGTCTGGTGACGCAGTTTTGAAGTGATATTTAAATATTGTAATGAAGTTAAAGAGAGGAGAATCTCGACACCAACAATAAACAGGAAATGAAAAAGTAGATAAAGAGAATGAACGGCTTTGCCCTAACCAAAATGGCAAAGTAGAAACATGTGGCACTGATGCTCCCACCTCTGCTTTTCTATCTTTTTTCCCATGGTTTTTCCTTCCTTTTCTTCATCAACTTCCATCACAGCTGTCTTAGCTTTCATATGGGGAGAAAAGAAACAACACACCAACTTGAGCTTGCAACTTTGATTATGGCAGTTTCCCACTCAAAAACCATTAACGATTCATGATTGTCTACGACTCTTTATGTGTCCCTGACTCTTGATGTGACATTCAGAGTTTTCCCTGACACAGCTGCCATCTCACCTCACATCCCACGACATTGCCTCTCTCCTCTTCACATACCCTTATGCTCCATGCTGCCTCTCCTAGTTCCTGCTGCCTTTGCTCCAGCTGATCCCTGTGTCTGCTCCTCCCTTCCTTTCCCCATCCAACTATGGGCAGGTTGTACACAGTTCAAGGTTTTGAGGCTCTCCCAGTTTTTCCCACTCAAAATTCCCTCACTTGATTGGCTCTCACCGAATCTCATCTGTCCTTCTATCTTAGCATTTCCCTCAGTGTTCTTTGCTGTTCATCAACCTTTGTCCTTCAATAGAGTGTAGCTTCAGAGGACTGCAACTTACTGCTCTTTGTGCCTTACACCAGCTCTCTCGAGACTCTGAGCACAGCAGTGATTAGACGGATGTTTTTGAAATGAGAGAAAAATAATTGCAGCCTGGCACATTCCGGCTGTGCGTGTTCCCTTTCTTAGTCCGACTGCTCTCATATGATGAGAGGAGATATCATTGAACTCCCATAAACAGGTATAAAGATCTCTGATATTGCTTCATTCTCTTGGCCGATTACTTTCAGAAAAAAAAAAAAAAGGAAGAAAGAAAGAAACCCACAAAATGTATTAGGTCTGGGCCTGGAGGGAGCTTCATTATTTTTAATGTCTCAGTAAAAGACCTTTTTTTCTTTCTACATTTACCAGACTAATCCTAATAATGTCTTTTAAACAATTAATTCCAGTTTCAAAAGCATTCTACTCTGCAGTTTGTCCAGAATTAAGTGACCATTAGAAGGCATTAGCTTAGAAATGAGTGCCCTAATTACTTCTGAAAGTTAGCAATAAAAGAAGAAAAAAAAGTCCAGATTTCAGAGACATCAGCATCATTACAGTCCTGGCTGCTTTTGTGTACCTTTCTGTCTTCCTGTCATGCAAGATGTTGGTCAGAGGATAGCCCTCAGCGGCTGGAGACTGGCTGATTTAATCTTGTATTAGGCAAAGGTGACTTAATCTTGCCCTGAATCTGGAAAATAAAGTGTATGAAAAGACATTAAAACATGGACAGTTTCCTCTGGACCATCTTCGGGGATGCCATGAAACACCAAGGTGCAGATGGGCCACAAATGATGCCTGTCTGATTGTGAGGCCGTGGAGTTTTGCGACTACTTAAAAAGCATGTTGTAGGCACAATGGTTCGCTGTGGTAAGCATGCTCATTTCAGCAGCAGCGTCACGTCCATGTGCTCTCTGTTCAGACCACACGGCTATTTGTGTAGCCCTGGTGGATATCCTCTTCCTAAGGCTAGCTGGAGTAGAGCTCATAGGGTTCTAACACGTTCTCTTTTCAAGGTGACGGTGGTTTTTGCCGTTTCCCCTGCTCAGGAGAGGAGCTGTGCTGGGCTGTACTTGTATGGCCGATGGAGTGGATTTCTCTCAATGGAATAGTTGCCGCATCCTATGCATAACCGGTTTGCACATGTGAGATGGAAGTGTTGGCAGGGCTCACAGTCTTAATGTCTCCTTTATAGACAATTACTTACTGCTTCCATGTCCGCCCGTGGAAATGCAGGTGTTTTCCAAAAGGGTTCTTCACTGTGGGGGTGGAAGCTTCTCGTATTTACTGCTTCCCCATCCCCTCTGCTGGAGTGTGAGATCTTGGTTGTGGTAATCCAGAGGGGAATAGTAGAGGATTAGGAATGCTTTAGGGGGCTTGGGTGGGGCTTGGGCTTATTTAGACTGCTTAGTGAAGATTTTGAGGTTTAGGAGCAGAAAGAAGCAAGTCAGTCATTTTTTTTCCCTTAGCTTTTGCTCCAAACTGGAGCAGCTAACATTTCTCTGGTTAACATAGCTTTTCCATGACTCCTCGCCGGTGAGGAGGCCGTTGACTTGAATGTACTTAATGGCCAGTCTGGTCTGGAATTGTCTCCCTCACTGGGTGAACAGTAGGCAGTTGGGACATGGAGGCAGGCTAGCTGAGTGGGGCTCCGCAGCCCCATACTTCTGCCCGGGACTCTGGCCATGCGCCTTGCTTGCCGTGGGACCATAGGCACCTTCTTTATCTGTAAAACCCATCTCACAGTCTCGATGTGAAGATTAGGTGAGATAGCGTGTTTGAAGAGTTTGGCACAGTGCTGAAAACACAGTTAACAAATGTTGACCATGAATAGCAATAACAACAACAAAGGGAGATCTGCTGTCCAGGTATCCGAAGCTTCACGGAGGAGAGTGACGTCCAAAGGAGGAAATGCAGAAACAGCATTGCTGTCTCCATATTGCTGGGGGTCCGAACTTTAATCAGATGACAGCGTATTTACTTCAGAGCACCACTGTAGTCTGATGCCCGCACTGTACCTGCTGGCCTAATGACGGCTTTGATGTGCTTTGCCAGGTCGCATAGGTACCCTACCTTTAATCATGGGAAGCCAATGAAAGATAGTAACTCACAAGACTCCCTTTCATCTCAAAGTATTCTTATAGCATGATTTTAGAAGTGAATACCTAGGCATATTATGTTTGCCTTTATGCCAAATTAGAAGCAGGTGAAAGGATGCTATTTGTGGCCTTTGCCATAAGAAGATGAGTTGCTCAGAGAAAAGAAATATATATTCTCCTTCAAAATTCATGTATTTCTCTGAACTCCAGTGGTTAATGAACGAGCTCAGGGCTAGGAAATTTAAAAGTTTTGGAAACTGTAGATATTGTATGCTGGAAACTGGTTTCTGCTCCTTCAAGAAAGGTTGTCAAATGCAAGAATGTTATGAATTCATCAGACATTAATCATTTAGCCCCACCAGGGAATTTTCTGTTCCTCGCCTTATCTGTCATTGAAAAAAATTCACAAGACCTGCGTTATTCCATTTATTTTATGGTTATAAATAATCAAATACAATTTGCAACTCTGTGGTTTGTAATGCATTCAGATTGACTTAGAACATGATGGAAAAGAACAAGTCTGGTTTGTACTTGAGGTTTGCTAAGGCCTGGATTCCCCAGGTAGTTCTCTCATTATGTAGGGCACAGTCATGTTGCAGAGACCTCTCCAGAAGCCCTGGGGAAGGTCTCCTCTCATTAGGCACGGCCCAGTGAGCGCCAGCGATGGGAGTGTGTGATGCACTGCAGATCTGCCGGCTGGGACGAGAATGATCAAGATTTCAAAAATGGAAATCTTTTGAGTCATCTTGGCTAGAGAATTTTTTTAATCTCCAAATCTTTCAATGCAAAAAAGAAATAGAGGGTGATAATTCAAAACTGAAGATTGTTGCTGTGAATTGGTAGTGACAACAATATGGTCAAGGTCTGTTTTTCACAGTTCGGTTCACACTTATTTCAGGGCTGGGGGAAAATGTGTTCTTGAAATAAATCTGAACTCATTCAGAGATTGTGAGCATGAGATCTTAATGGAGATTCTTTTCTTTTGAAATTGTGAGCCTCATTCAGAGTCCAGCCTCCCTGTCTGCCTGCCTGAGATCCTCTAGCAAACTGGAGGTGGATGCTTATTCTCTTTGGCTTTTCCCAAGACTTCCAAACATCCTCCCACCTGCCCTGTTGGCTGGAGTACTAGATTCTGATTAAGTCATTGCACATTCAGGCTGTCTCCTTTGGTGACAGAGCCATGCCTGGGGAGATTGCGGCGCCTATGACACAGTGGTGTTCCTGAGGCCCCATCCCTGGGACTTAGGCTGCTCTGCTCTTGGCACTCAGCCCCTACTGTGAGCTTATGGGCTTTGTTCTGATGGTTTTCACATGAACAGAGGAGTGATCCAATGACATCACTGTCCTCGTTAAAGCATTAGTAAAGCTTAAGGATTGTCCCTAGATCATGAACTCCATCGGGGTGTAGGGACAGCAGCTAAATTCATGTTACTTCAAGTACTAACTACCTTGGACAAATTAAAAAGGCCAAGATTAGAACAGGTGTTCTGACTCTGTTGACCTTGTTCATGGGGAGAAGTGAGCCCATGGCCGCTGGTTCCTTTATTTGGCTGCAGCCCTCGAATTTGCTGATTCCCTTAGGCCATTGTGCTTTGCTGAGGCCCTGTGGGGTGTCCTGTCCTAGGTGATGTGGGCCAGTAGAGTCCACTTCAAAACTATCTCTAGCAATATCTGCAAGATTAATCTTACCTACATGTGGGAGATAATCCCTAGTCACCTTCAGAAATTCCTCCTCTCTGCTCTTTCTCATGCCCTTCCCCAGTCTGTGCCCTGAGATCTAGCATCATGAGCATTTAGCTCAAATGTGCCATGCCTCATCAGCTTGTAGAGACAAATAATAGAAATATTGATATTTAAATATTCTTGCTCTTGCCCTTGTAAAGCTAATCTCTGTTCCGCTTCCCTTTCCTGCTCCATAGCCCTTGAAGTTTGAGGTGTTCATATATGCAACCAAACAGTTACCACCCGAGCCCTGTCCTATCAGCCCCTCTTTATCTGTCCTCTATTGTCAACCCATTTGAAAAGGACTCCATGCTGAGAAGTTGCCTGTGCCAGGAGTGCTGATGTTCAAGGATGCCCACATTTCTGCTCTCTGAGGTACTAGGAGTGATGGGCTCTAAGCCCTCCTTCAGCTCATGCCTCTGATCCTTCCCCACATGGGACTCACAGCCAACCGAGCATCACTTACCCTGGAGCAGATAGCATTCCACCCTGTTTTCAGATAGTCCCAGATAAATTAAATAAAACAAGCAACATTAACAAGAACTCTCTTCTTTCCATCTAAAAGCATGGCATCCTCCTGAATCTTAATTTATGTTAATAGATACTGAAATGGTCACCAGTCCCTCAGTTCTAGAAACAGCCCAAATAAGATCCCACCAGGTTCGCTAGGACAGCTTGTTACCAACAACCGCCCACTGTACAGGGCAGAGATGTCTGACTGCTTAAAAAGGCTCAGCAAGCCTGCTGTTCTCTCTGGGTGTTTGTTACCGATCGGATTAGGTCCCTCTAACACTCATATTGAAGCCCTAACCTCCAATGTGACTGTGTTTAGAGATAGGGGCTTTAAGGAGATTATTAAGGTTAAATGAGGTCTTAAGAGTGGGACTCTAATCTGACAGGATGGGTGTCCTCATTAGAAGAGGAAGAGACACCAGAGGTCTCTCTCTCCTTGCTGCCACACAGAAGAAAGCCATGTGAGGATGCCTTAAGAAGGCAGCTGGCTACAAGCCAGGAAGAGGGGCCCCACCAGACACTGATGCTGCTGGCATCTTGATCTTGGACTTGCAGCCTCCAGAACTGTGAGAAAATCAGTTTCTGTTGTCTAAGCTGCCCAGTCTATGGTATGTTGTCATGGCCGCCTGAGCTGACCAAGACAGATCCAATCCTTAGCTGTCCACGTGTGGTAGCGAGAGGTGGAGGGCCCTCGTTGCAGGCCTGTGGACTTTCTCACACAGGAGTTGTAGTAACAGGAGTGAAGAACTAACAACCCCCTGTGCTCATACAGTGACTGTCTCTTCCTAATGACTTTCATGCATACTGCATTTGGTCCTCGTAATACCTTTGTGACTCTTTGCAGGAGTCAGGGCATTTTACTGCCATTTTACAGCTGAGGAAACTGAGATATTAAAAAGGCTATGTCATTGATGTAATTTGTCTGAAATCATGCCGAGAGTTTGTACTCTAGGACTATTGAAATACTAATCCAGTATACTTTTCACTATGCAAGAGTATCTGCAAGTGGATTAAGCCAAAGCACCTATTTTGGGCTGGCAAAACTTAAGTTCTCTTTGTGTTTTTCAGCATCTATTTGATGGCAATGTGGCCCCAAGTCAATACATAGAATAGTGGGTGAGAAGCTATGACAGAGCTTGGTGGGGTCATTTTCTGATACAGGGACAAGATAATAACTGCAGGAAATGGCAACAATGACACCAACAGAAGAAGCCCGTGGCAACCAAATGGAGGACAAAACTGAAAGTGAGGAAGGCTGAGCCCCTGGGGTGAGCTCTGTGACTCCATCTCACATGCCTGCCTGACTGCATTAGACTGCTCAGGAGCATGTCTGCATGGCGTGTCTGTTATGATGACTTTGGCTTTTCATTTTGTGATTTTTCCTAAGAGGGAACTGGAGGTGACATCCTTTAAGGCCTGATGGTCTGTCCAAAAGTGTGTGTTCTTTTCGGCCTCCCCAGTGTGCCTGCCTCTGGCTCGGCACAGGACCACCTATGCTCTCTTCTTAGACTCCCTAAACCCTTTGCATAACTAGGATGCTCTCCTCCCCACATCCCTGACAGCAGGGGGACACCTCTGGGTGCACCTCGTTTTCAAAACAGCTTTGACACAGGTGGCCAGAGTTGCGAGGTGTAGTACTCCAAATTCACTCCAGCCTCTTCTACATCTTGAGAAGGAAAACTCCCAAGTTTCCTTTCATTTCAGGGCTTGTTTCTATCCTAATACAGTGGTTGAAGTCAGAAACTCGGGGGCCCAATGGCTCTGCCACTTACTGGGTTGTGTGACCTTGGGCATGTTACTTAAGAATTTTCCTGATCTGTAAGATAAGAATAAAAGTAGTACCTCCTCTTAGGGTTGATGTAATTATTACATGGGCTAATATATATAAAGTGCCTAGAACAGGGCCTGGTGTGTGTTCAGTGCTATATAAGGTTTAGCTATTATTATTATCACTATCGGTATTATTCATCCAGTAGTTATCACTGACTGGAGTCTTGCTTCATGTAGAACATTTTCTTTTACAACTAATTCTCCTACATGCATTAGTCAATACGATGCACTGGGACGATTTTCAAGTTTATACTCTTACTCTTGGTCCTTTCAGTTTTATTTTGTTACCTGCTTCTTAGCTACTCCTCAATTTATATAATTTTTTAAAAAATCACTCCATTTATATTTTTTCCTCCCATATTATTTTCAAAATACCAAGTTGACAAGATTTATTCCAGTGACAACCCCATTATCTTTAGTTCTCTTTGGAACTCCTATTGCAGTTCATATCCATCGCACACACATCACTGCCTAAGTACACTAAGGTCCTCAGGGCCAAGGTTTATGTCTTATACCTTTTCTGAGTCCTGCACGATGCTTCGCAAGCAGTAAATTTTCAGAAATTAAATGGGGATTGATTTGTTCCCATCCCATTTGTCCATTCCATTCTTATGTCTAAAATGTTTATCTCTCACAATTGCCAAGTCAATTCTACTGACACTTAATATATTTAATATCCACTGATACTAAAACCCGCCCACAGAGAGATGTGTGCATCATACTACTTTATCATTAGAGGTGATTGCAGCTATAGCTAAGCTCCTCTCGCCTTTCAGTTTGGCCACCAGCATTCCCTTCCCTCAAATAGCAGGCAAGCTTCTTGAGAGCCAGAACCTTGTGGGGCTTGTGTGCTGATGTGTCTCTGCTACTTAGAATGGTGGGGTGTGAGACGTTGTTAGCTGGCTCTCTCAGACGCTGCTCCTGCTTCCTTGCCAACTTAACCCTGATTTTGTTTCGTATTGTGTCACCATGTGCTTCAGAAAAGGCTAGGCCCTCACAGTGGCCCAGAGGATGTACTGTAATCATTCTATGTGACTCCTAGGCTTTTCTTACTTTTGTTGCTAATGGTTGGTTTAGGAATGAGCATGTTCTATACTTTTGCAACAGTCGTCCTTGTTCCTAGAGAAAAGCAATGGATCCCTGGATTTGTGGCAGCTATCTTGGCATCGTGAGGGGAGCCAGCTCAAGATGACAAGCTAACACCCTGATGATGGCAGAGTAGGAAGGAGAGAGACTCTGGGGCCTTGACAACATTGTTGACCTACTACTGATGAACCAAACTTGGAACAACCCCGTCCACAGACTTCTTATGTGAGGTAACACATTTCCATAGTTGTTTAAGTCACTTTGGGTTTTTTTTGGTGAGGAAGATTGGCCTTGAGCCAGTCTGTTGCCAATCCTCCTCTTTTTGTCTGAGGAAGTTTGTCGCTGAGCTAACATCTGTGCCAATCTTCCTCTATTTTGTATGTGGGAAGCTGCCACAGCACGGCTTGATGAGCAGTCTGTAGGTCCACACTCAGGATCCAAATCCACAAACCCTGGGTCGCCTAAGTGGAGCATGTGAACTTAACCACTATGCCACAGGGCCGGCCTCTGTTTAAGCCACTTTTAATTGGGTCTTCATTTTCCATAACTGAAAGCATCCTGACACAGGAGGCATGCCATAAATATTTGTTAACTTACTGACTGTCATATTTGGTGACCTAAAGCCCTAGATATTGACTAGGAAGGGCAGCAGATTTGGTCAGGAATAAGACAAGATTACTTAAGCAATCCAGAAAAACAATGTTTTTTATCTCGTTTTAGGCCTTGACTTTGGTGGTGAGGTTGATGGGTGAGGAGATTCTGAACCTTGGAAAATCATATTAAAAGAAAATTTCTAATAACTTTCTATTGCCATTTTTTTAGTTTAATTACAGATTTAAATTGGCCAGTGCTCAAAATCCTGCACTTACCAGGGTGGCCCTGGAGGGTAAGCTTTGGCTCTGGCAAGTGCTGTGGCAGGATGTGGAGCCATGCACCTGAGCTGCTGAGGTGCCAGTCTCTGGGAGAGGGATGTTGAGACTCCTGGTGACCTCCAGGGCTGCCACCAATGGAACTATGTGGCAGGTACCATTTCATCATTCGCTTTGGGGACCAATTGTAGCCCAGATAAACATCCCATTTTTATTCTCTTTCCACATAGTCTGGTGTTCTATACCTGCCTGTGTAACCTGTACGAGTTTGGAGAACCACAGCGCTGTCCCATGAAGGCAACAGGATCTGGCAAAAGGCAGAGCGTTTGCTTCGATCTGCTCTGGTCTAGTCAACAGAGGGACTTTCGGTGATTGGTCAGTGTGAAGCTTTGCTTCCTCTCCTGGAATATTGTGGTAACCTTTCATCCATTCAACTCTAGTTTGGCCTCTGTCCAGCTCATACGCTACGTTGGTACACAGAGCTGACTGTGTCGCTTCTCTGCTTACAATCCTTTAATGGCTCCCCATCGTCTATGGACACATGTAAGCTCCTTAGGCTGTCAAGTGAGGCCTGGCTTCCTCTGGATTCTTCATTCTTCTCCAGTCTCTTTTTTCCCTCTCATCCCCCATAGAGAAAAATCTGCCTGTCTCAAACTACCTGGAGTTTCTAGAACACGGCACCTTCCTAATACCTCCTCAATGCCTTTCCCGATGCTCTCTCCTCTGGAATGTGTTCTCCACCTTGCACGCCATGTATGCTTCACCTCCTTTATTGAGACACATCTCTGATCTACTCTGAGAAGACTTCCCTGATCCCCTCCTGCAGAATTACAGTCCATCTTTCCTCTGCTCGTCGTTCTTCTAATCACCAGGTCACACTGATCACCCTGTTGGGTGATGGTTTCTTTGTCTCTCACCACCACTGCCTTCTGAGCATCTTGTGTCACGTCTTAGTCCTGCCCATCTTTGTCTCACTGGTGTCCAGCCCAGGGCTTAGCACACACCAAGTGCACCCTAGTCACTTTTTGGTTTGAAGTGGAGGAAATGAAATTGAAGGAAGAGCAGGAATGAAGCCGCTGCAGCAATTTCTGATGCAGACAGACTCTTCTCTTGGTTGGGATCCTGGGAACCCAGAGAACGAACCAAACATTAACTCCTTTGCAGGTTAGTGCTTAGGAGTAAACACTAAACAGAGAAAGAGGATTTGGGAGACTGAGGCAGCAGGTACATAGGTGCGCTGCTGACTGACCCCAAATACCCCAAAGCCCTGTCACTCTCCCATTCTTTGTCCTGCCATTTGGACCATCAAAATATGTTCTCAAGCTAACAGTTACTCATTAAACCTTAAATAGGTTAATTATTTTCACTTCATCCTCTTTTTACTTCAGAATTTAGAGACTGACCTATGGGGCAATGGAATCGAACAATCTCCTAAGAATTCGAAGTCCTCGTATGCTTGTGAGGCTAGAACATTTGCTATTATTTGCTTAAGGTTTCCTCCATCCCCTTTCGGGAAATTCCCATCTGCTTCTGATATCTTTCCCCACCTTCCTTTGTGAACTAAAGGGCAAAGTTTTAACTCAATAACTTTAGCAATATCTACCTCCCCTGTTATAAATAAATCTTTTTCTGCTTTCCTTTGGGAACTCCTTATCTCCTTTGGTCACCTATCATTCGATACACGCTCCTGTTCTTTCAGGAACTTTCTCAGGAATGTCATTTGGGTTTTTCTTAGACAGAGAGACGCACCTGGAGTTTGGAGAGGTGGTCCCCCAAGGATGCTGTATATCCAATCCTTTCCCAGTATTTTTTCCGACGGGTACACAGGATTTTCCTCGCTCCTCCACTGCCGTTGTAAGAGGAAAACTGGCCATCCCTTTGTGGGGAAGGGAAAACACTCAGTTGCTGAGAAACTTGAACGAGATTCATTTGTTTGTATTCCTCTCTTCATGGCAACCAATTGTGTTCACTTCTGCAGTTTCTGTAAGCTGGATATGCTGAGGTCCCTTACAGTAACTTTCTTCTCCTAATCTGTAGGTTTTTAGGAAAGTAGACATTCCTTTTTGCTTGGTTACCATTCCTGAACTCAGAAAGTATCAGTAGAAAGATGATATTTTACATAGAAGCATTTGCATTAGTGCCTAATGAAAGAATGCCACAGCTAATAGAAGAACAGAGAGGGGACAGGTACTGAATGCTTCAGCTGCATGGGATGGCTGGCTGTCTCTGAAAGGCCTGTGCACATTTACAGCTCGCCTGGTGTGGATACAGTTAAAAAGCTCTATGGAATGCCCAGGAACCCTGTGTCCTTCAGCAGTTTGACATCTTTAGGAAAGCTACACCCACACACTTCAGTGTCTTTACTGTTTTACAAAAGAGTTTTACCAGTTTCCTTGGGTGAGTTGGTTTCCAGATAGTAGAAAAAAAAAAAAAAGAAAGAATGAAGGAAATGGAAATGATGAACGGTTGTCATGTGCTTTAGCTCCCAAGCATGAAATTGGGGCTCAAGCCAGAGGAGTGAGTTTTCTTTGGGTCCAGGCCAGCAAAATGAAACCCCAAGAACCCAGCCTTTGGATATGTCATTATCTAACAAGCCAAAGGAAATGGATGACATGATGCTGACTAAATGAGATGAATTTTGGTCTATAATTTATGTGAACATCAACTAACAGTTAAAATACCGATTAATATCAGTTTCACATTGTCCAGTCATGTGGACAATGCGAACGGAGACACGATGACACAGATCCTGTGCAGTAACAAGGAGTTTGGTCTAGATACCCTGGCGATGATCATTAATTTTGCCATGTTTTGATTTAGTGTTTGTGTTAATGTATTCTAGTATGTCTGAGAATATGAAAGTAACACCTGGTGTGCTCTGCGCAAATGCTTCTCTGCTTCAGGAGGAAAGCCGAAGGGGACACACAGCTGAACCCAGAGCATCATTATAAATAGGCTCCAGGGAGAAAACTCCTCAGATTTCCGAGAATAAAGCAAAAGTCAGAGAAAATGTACCAGTATATGAGCCTTTCTTGTATGCAAGCCATACCTTTAAGGAACCATTATGCTCAGAAGTTTGTTTTGGGGCAGTTTGTAAACCAAGCCAGGTTTTCCTTGCATAGCTTTGTTTGCATTCAAATACCCTTAAAACACACACACACACACACACATATTTCGTCAGCAGAGGCATTGAGGCCAATTAAAATAATGCTCATGTTCAGAGGTTGAATTTTGCTGATATCTCAAGACTGTCAAAAGGTGGATAGTCCTTCTAGAATTATGCCGGCCGGAGCTGGGCACACCGCACAGTGGACTAGATAAGTGCCCTCGTGAAGGCGAAGCTGTCGACTTCATATCCTTGAAGCAATTGCCACGCTCCCGGTGCCTCTGAGATCGGCATTCCCTTCCTTTTGTGTAATTGAGAGCTGACAACTCGCACGTTCAGCTTATTGTATAAAGAGTCTCTAAGAAGAACAGGCAAGGCAAGAAGTGGCTTTTTCCTTGGAAGACCTAAGAACACAGCATCCTCATAGTGAGAAAAGCTGCTAGAATACTTTAAATTTATGATATTTCCTTGATCTGCCTCAAACCTAATAAAGGAAGATAAATTGACTTTTTTGGATTTTCTTGTACAAAAGTATCCAAAATCCACTTCATCCTTTTATTCCTTTTTTCCTTTTTTTTTTTTTTTAAATTTTAGCAGCTCAGTTTCATTCAAGTCTAGCTTGCCCCTGCCACCCCTGTTAGAATTCGTCAACGATGGGAAGATCAGTAATCACGTTGTACCATTTTCATTGCTATACTCATCTCACAAACCTATTGGCAATTCTCGTGGACATTTCTAAGATGTAATATGAGGAAGAGAGAATCACCATTTTTTACCCCAATGTCTAGAAGGGCAAAATGGTTCCCTGTTTGCCACATTCCCAGGGTGAGGAGGTCCTGCTAGCAATCTCTGCCTTCACTTGGAAATGAAAGGTGACAATATGCAACCCATGAATTCAATATACATTGAAAATACATTCCCTGCTCAACAAGGGTGCTGAGTATTCAGCTGGAGTTCTCAGGTGCAGTAGGAAAATGCAGTGGTCTGTTGAGCTCACATTCTGGCTGATTAATACACTGCTAAATGCTCCTTGGAGCTCTGCCAGGAGAAATATAAACAGCAAAAGAACTTACTCTATAAGTGTCTGTCTTTTTGCCAAATCGTACAAGGAAAATGTGTTCAAGGAAAAAAAATGATAGGAGGATGTGTTTTTATTACATGTATGCTCATCAGATCCTAGCTCTGTAAAACCCATTAAAAACAACACGAAGTATTTAAAATCAGCAGCAATCACCTTGGTTGGTTACTGATTTACAAGATTAAAAACATTCTGAACTGAAGATGAAGGTGCATTAATAAACACGGTTTCTGAAAGAATCCTTGGTGATTACTTGCTGGTCTGTTCGGTGAGGGGGCTCAACATCTCAAGGAAAGATGTCAGCACGTAAGTGAGGAGGAGGCGTTGATTCACAACAACGCCCCTGGGAAGTGGGGAGGGCTGCTTAGTAGTCATTGGACAGAGCCCTAAAGCCATCGGTATTTTTTTTAAAGTCTCTGGCATGCATTGGTCCAGTGGCAGGACAAGTTTTCAAGCTAAACGTGCATCATGAGGGCCTTCTCAGAGCCAGGGAAAACATTCCCTTTGTTCCACGCCTGTTTGGTTTTGTCGCTCATAGCTCCTGGGACACAAGAATGCCCTAGTGCCAACGTGGAATGGAATCACCATCATCGTCACTGCCAGTGCTTATTCTGTGCCAGGCTCCATTTCCGAGTGTTTACGATATGAACACCTTTAATCTTCCCAACAACCTTATCAGTAGATACTGTCATTATCCCCATTAGAAAGGTAGAAACTGAGGCTTCAAGAGGTTCTTCCAGAGGAAGAAGTTCTGACAGCCACTTGATAGTGGAGACCAGACCCAAACCCAGCTGGTCAGTTTTCAGTACCAGACCAGCATCCTGAGAGCCAAGGGCAGTACCTAATGCTATTTTAACATATCAAGGACTTATCCTTTGGGGAACTCAGCTTGAAATGATCTCCTGTTGTTTGTCCTCTTCCAAAATGTATAATTTTGGAGGAAATAATTTCAAACCAATATAAACTTTGTTGATCTGTGTTGTAAGTGAAATAATAATAAATATACATAAAAATGGAATAAGGAAAATGGAAGATGGCAGGTTGTGGTCAGTTTCAAAGAAGAGATGCTTGAGTATATACATGTTTATGTGTATGAAGCTCCCCAGGGCCTCAGGGTCAGCAGATGTCTAAATGTTCCATTTTGGGATGTGACTGGAGGGTAGAACAAGTTGAGAGAACCACGAAGTCAGGAATACAACTAATGAAGGCTGTGTTTTCCTCCATTTTTATGCCACAGCATGCCTGCAGGGTAAGGTGCCTTCTCTTCAGTGAGTCCACTACGACCATGGCTATTCTCCACTGTGGTGCATGGTGGCGGGGAAAGTCTACTTGAAAAAACTTCCATAGGCTCAATGCCTGTGCTCACTGCCTCTTGCCACTGAAGAATCCTTGGAGTTTTAAGGGTTACAAACCATGTTAACTCTTTATAATGCTTTGAGGCCACTGCACTTTAGACAGGCCTGCTGAGCTGAGGGAAGAAGGTACGGGCTTTTCAGTGAGAATGGCCTGAAGAGGACAAGCTCAGGGCACCCCCAGGACTGCTGTTCCACTCTTTGACTTCATGTTGCTCTCACGTTCCAAATACCACCTGAACGTCTGCAAGCCAATTTTATAAGAAAGCATTAGACTTTCCTTTGTGTTCTTGTTTTATTTTAGTTTGGCTTTCTAAGTAGGTAGATTTCCAAGGCCAGATGAGAGAAGGACAAATTGCCAGGCAAAGAAAAACTGCTTTATTAAGTGAGGCCCTCTGTCTTTGAGGCAGTGAGGCATCCTGGTAACCCCACGCTAAGCCTTCCATGAAACCTCCTTGTTGCTGTGCCCCAATGTCTCAGGTGGTCCCTTCAGAGGCCACTTC
The DNA here is from genome assembly GCF_041296235.1 of Equus asinus. Lineage (NCBI taxonomy): Eukaryota > Metazoa > Chordata > Mammalia > Perissodactyla > Equidae > Equus > Equus asinus. The sequence goes on from NC_091818.1 coordinate 16,844,549, forward strand.
CTGTCCCCATTACAACACCTTTCACTCATGCTTTGGGTCTGCATTCTTTCCTGTAGCTTCACACCTGGACCTGCCTTTACCAGCCACTGTAGATTGATGCCTCTTCTGACGGGTTCAGCTGGCTTCAGTTGCAGCTTTGTCCTGGAGGCTGTCTCTGGACCAGTCTTGATGCCCCCTTCCAAAGCCATGCTGCCCACTGAGCCCAGGCCTTGAGATCCCAGCCCAGCAACTCTGGGAGGGAAGTTGGAAAAATGCACATCAAGGTCAGGTTTCAATTTTTTTTTTTTTTTTTGCGTGAACCAAGACTTCAGCATTTATCAGCAGGAATAAGCTGCTGGAAATCATCCTGGAATCATTGATAAAAGACCAGGGCATTGTTACAAAGCTATGTTTTGGCTTTTAGTGGCCTCCTCCCTTCACTTACTAGCTTACTGGACACCCCTTTTGTTGGGTGATTTCCTGATTTTCTCCCTCTTCTGGTGTCAGTTACACATCTCATTCAGCTCAACACTTGGTCTTTCCTCCCTGCACACGCCAGCAATAGCAGAGAACAACCAAATCATCTTACAATGGTCTTCTCCAAACCTCAAACCAATACTAATGTTCTATCCAAAGGAAAGAACTTCTCTAAAATTGAGGGGCCAGTAAAAATATTCTGTTATATAAACTGATTACATTTTCAATTTTCGTTTCAAATAAGTTCAGCCGAACAGGTATGAAGGTGTCCTGGAGCATGGGGATCCATTCTCGTGCAGCTAGTGTCAGGTCAGACCCTGGTGTTCTGTTGGGGAATGATTTGGGTGGCACGGTTATGGAGCAAATTAACAGGAGATAAGCTGCTTCTACTATTAGTAGGTGGTGGCAGTGACCATGTTGACACATGGTGACAACTCAGACATTTCACGAGATCCCATAAAAGCTTGCTTCAGGGGATTCTGAACTCAGCGCATACCCCACTGGGGAGACTCACACTAATGAAGAGTTACAGTGATGAGGCCAAACTCTGTGCCACAGACAGTTGGGCATTACCTCATTTAAATCCTCACACCAACCCAGAAGTGGGCAATGTTTGTCAGCTCTGTTTACAGGGGAGGAAGCTCGGATCAGCTGGGTGAAATGACTTGCTGCTGGTGACATGGCTGAGGCTGAACAGAGCCAGTAGACTGTCCATTTTCTCTTGCTTCAAGGCCCATGTTCTCCCACTTAGGTTGCAAATCTGCTCAAACTCCTATTCTAGCTTTGCATGTTAGAGGATTAGGAATTTTCTCCTTAGTTTAGAGATAAAAGGAAACATCATCACAAGGCCTCCTTGACTGTGTGCCTTGGCTGGGAAACACTGACTCTGGTGCTGGTCCCTGAGGAAGCAGAGGAGATGGCTGTTTCACTTTATGTTTCTAGGCTTTCTGGCTGCTCAGGAGCCAACCAGCCTGCCTATTTAGAGGAAGTCCTCTATTCTGTGCTCTCTGCAGGGCATATGGTGCCCTGCCTCCCACTACAGAAAGCAAAAATAAGGTGGGAGAATGTCTCTCTCCCTGTCCCTGAAAGCCAAGTCTTAAGTGTGTGTGTGGCCTCGGTCTGTTCTGTTAGAATTTCCTGCCTGGTATCTTGAAATAAAGCGAGTGTCACATGACAAAGGGTGGGTAGGAACTGTTGTGGCAATGAGAGGGGGTCCAGTGGCAGTGGCAGCTTCCTAGACAGAATGTTTCTGCTGAGAGGTACTTCTCGTGCTTCCTGTCTCGTGCACTTCCGGAGCTGCTTGAGCTGCCGTCCTTCAAGCAGCTTCTCCAGCTGCCCTCTGCTCCACGAGCCTCTAGCATCCTTCCAGTCAATTCCCCTCCTGGCTTTTTTTCTTAAGAGCTACTTTTTCTGTTGCTGAACCAAGAGCCAGCCGTCTACTCCATGCTGGGAGCAGGGTTGTGTCTTCCGGTCACCAAAGAGAGTCCAGAAGGAAATCTCACTGCCTGACTCCTGGGGTTTGGGCCCCCGCATGGCAGAGTCTGGTTTTGGCTAAAGCCCTGAGTTTTGAATATTCTTTTGCAGATCCAATCTGGCCTTTTAAGCTTGATTTTGTCCTGAGAGGAAAACTATATCAAAATGGAAAATGTTTGCTTTTCATATTCTCAAGTGACACAGTGAAACTTCAAATTTATAAAAATCATCCCATGTAGAATTTGAACAAAAAGCCAAAGTACATATGGCAAGGCTTTGGTGAACCCAATCCTCTCTATTTGGCCTGAATTTCAGTAATCTAGCATTGTCTTAAGTTCTTTTTTACCCTCATACAGCAAGTTTAAGAAATGACTCTTTTTACTTTTTTGTAACCTAACTCACATCAGGAAAAATGTGATCTGATAGGTTATTTTTCTATCAAATATCCAACTCTCTCCTCGCAATTTGAAAGGGCCTGTCACAAATTCTCAACATGTTAATGCTAAACCAGCCATGAAGAGAAGCACATGCCCTGGGCTAGAGCAAGCAAGTTAGACTAATGAGAACCAAGTATGAGGCTAAAAAGGAAACACACACACGTACGCATATATGCACACACACATATGGATACACACATATATGCACAGATATGTGCACATATAATAGACATATGTGGAAAAATCTTTTTATTTCCATGCTTGGTTGATGAGTTTTAATGGAACTCTATGGTGGAAACAAGCTGATACAACTTCTGCATTAAGTAAATAAAATGTCGTAAATGTTTAAAAACTACCGATGGAACTCTTGCTCCTTAAATTTTAAGGAGTAGCTGCCTTCTCCTGGAAGTCACTAGACTGGAAATGAAGAAGCTGAGTCCCTGATCAGGTCCTCTGAAAAATCGTAGCTCAATGGCTTGATGGAACTGGGCTTGTTTCCTCATGGGAAATGAAGGGTTGGGGTCTTTAATTAACTTTCTAGCTCTAAAAATTATGAGTCTATAATTTATGACAATACACTGGCTGTGAATTCTCCTGCTGCTGCTGTCACTCATGCACCTGACTGGTCTTTTCTTGGGCAGTAGAGGGGCCATGCACACTAAAGAGCCTTTCTCCAAATCTGCACCACTCACTCCCCGTGCAGCTACTGCAGAGGGCTTGTGGGAGGGCACAGGGCTGTGGGTGGGGATTCTGGGTGATGCCCTCAAGGTCTGAGCCAGGGAACCCAGAATCCATGCCACCCATGCCATTGAAGTATTTCTGCCATGAGGTCATTCACTCACCGCTTAAAATGTTCACATTCCATTGATCTACATGGAAAATCACAAACACTAAAACCAAAAAAAAAGGGAAGCACAAGGAAAATTGCAGTGACCTGGGGTTAATAGGAGAAGAGTAGCTACCATGACTAAGGCCGAGGAGACAAGGTGGGAATGGTGTCCGGACTTCTTACGATGCTTGTAGAGGGAACTTCTGGAGAGGACCAGTGACTTTTGCTTGAAAAACACAAATAGCTTAAGGCAATATCTCAGAAAGGGAACCAAGGGGAATAAGTAACCTGAGCATACTCTTCTGCCCACTTCTTATCTTCCGTGAAGGCTCTTCCTTGGCTAAACCCAACTGGAAGCCAAGAGTAGGGGAGTCCATTCATGGAATCCATATACATCAACCTTCTGAGGCAGGAAGGAGAGTAGAGAAGGACAGAGAGTGGATCTAGAGGGTCAAAGAGAAGACATTAGGCACACAAAGAAAATCACAAACACAACCTAGGGGCAAAATGGTTTTAAACTCTTTCATGAGGTCACTATAACATTAAATCACTAGTTACATAAAAGCAATAATGTATTGTTTAGCTTTTTGTTAAATAGACTTGGGAAGCAGTCTCTGAGAAGGTGGAGGGATAGGTCACCCTATGAGCATCAAATGATGACATCAACATCTAATGCATGATGATGGAGATAAGTGAAAAGGCACCAAATGACTTTCTGGTTAGCAGGACCAGAAAGATACCAGAGGGCATTTGTGTATCTATGGAAACCAAAGGCTGGTCAGAGACCACAGTGGGGCTCTAGAAACATACAAAAGGGAGGCAAGATTTTGGCAGTACTTATTTCAGCACAGAATTGGAGAGAGAGTGCTCAGGCCTGAGGAAGAAACCAGTTTGATCCCCTGCTTGGCATCCTGTTGCAGAGAGGGACACACCTGGGGTTGCCTCCTCCTCCCATGAAACCATTTTGTCTGGAGTACTCAATCTTTGAGCAGCTCTCACTCTGGTCTGGCTTTATTTGTGGTGTGGATACAATGCAAGAATGCCTGAGATGTTTACTTTCCTCATGACACATGAGCAAATTGGTGTTCTGCTTGTATTCTTTAGTCCTGTGAGCTTAGGTCAGTTCACCTCTGTGTGATGGGTCTGCTGTCAAGTGCTGACCACTCTGATTTCAAGTCTGCAAAGCTGAGGGCCAGAGTGTGGACATGACACTCCTGAGGCTCTTGGAAAACCATGCTGCAGTTTCTCTGGGGATATTAGGAGCATTACCTTTTACCTTTGGGAACTTACATCTATTTCCTGTCTAATGTCTCTTTCATAAATGCTTCTAATATGATCTTCTCAACAACCCTCTGAGAATGGTGATTATTTTCTCATTTTTCAGTGGATACAAACAGAAGATCAGCAAAGAGGAGTGACTAGGCCAAGATTACATAATGAGTGGCTTGCAGAGGAGGGTCCTGAAGTCAGGCCTTCTGACTAAAAATTTAATGTCGCTAGTAGCAATAGCTTAAATGTATTAAGAAATGAGTATGTACTATGCATTTTTATAAGCATTAACTTACCTATTTCTCAAACAACTCTAGAAATGAGATTATTACTATCCCCATTTAGCATGTGAAGAAAATTCAGTCAGAGAATTAAGTGGCTTCTCCAAGGTCATGTCGTTGTTGGTTAAATGAGTTTTCAGCTCCAGGCAGTCTGAGTCCAGAGACTGTAGTCTTCACCAATTCTGCACTGGGCCCTAGGGTCCAGACTGAGAGGACAGGAGGCAGAGCCTGGGAAATGGACAAGTCTGTTCAGGCGAGGAATTCTTAGGGGCTTAATGAGCTCACATGTTAGTTACAGATCTTAAGTGATCATTTGCTTTTTAACTCTCTGAATTAAATGCTTCTTACCTTGTTTTTCAGATTATCTGGGAATTTCAGTCCAGCCTTGTTACCCGTTTGAGTGAACACTACAGGAGGTTCAAAAGGTTAAGTTACTAAAAACAAAGCCTTGGTGTTTTGCTTTGTTGGGTTTGGGGGGATCCCGAAGGCCTATTTCTAGTATTTATGGAACCAGGAAGTGCTAATATAACAGGAATGTGATGGTCAGAGTAATTTGATACCAAAGACATCAGGACATCCTGGAAATTGTTGAAAAAGGATGGTTGTTGCAACATTTCTACTTGACTTTTCTCCCCCAGTCCAATTAAAGTGTTGGTTTCTGAGAGGTTTTTGTCAATGCTGAAACTAGCAATGCATTTTAATTTTTGCCTGGGCCATAGCTGTGCCGGATGGTAGAGCCTCTAGCTTATGTTGAGGTCATGGACCACATTTCAGTGCCCCTTCTTTTTGATACAACTCCACAAAAGGGCACTATTTTTTCTCATTTCAGGACTGAGAACTTATTTTTACATGTGTGATCCTATGAGATATTGCATAATAGAATATGTCTTAGATGGCATACTCACATTGTGCTACTAGCCACATGACTATTTAAATTTAAACTGATTAAAATTTAATATGATAAGAATTCAGTTCATCAGTTGCACTGGGCACATTTGAAATGCTCAAGAGCCTCCTGTGGCTGGCACGGACCAGCAACTGCTGCATGGGACAGGCAGATACAGGACATTCCCATCGCCACAGAAAGCTCTATGGGACAGCCATCCATAGAGCCCGATCTCAGTTGGGAAGAAGAGGGAAAGCGTTAAAAGAGAGTTGAGCAGGGACTTTCTGGACTCATGACTCGAATGGCAAAGGAGCCAGCCAGCTCTGGCAGAGCCTGAACGCTGTACTTTGGAAGCCAGAATATTTATATCTTGTGTACTCTCTGTACTTCTATCCCCTTATTCCTGGTAATATTACTAATGCATGGTAGGAAGTTCCAGCCTTTATCAGCCACACAAACAGGAACCCAGGAAAGAGGCTTTGGGCCACAGCTGGATCTGAGCATTTAGCTTTGATAGTAGCAGTAGTAATACTGAAAAAAAGAGACCCCCAAAGGGAGGTGAAACGGGGGGAAGGGTTGGAGGGCCCTCCATCTGCCTGCCTTTCCCCTTGCCTCGAACCCCTCTTCAGGAGTGGAGATTCTGGATTTCTTTCCGTATTGGAGTGTGTGTTCTCTTTGTAAGAAGCCACATCGCCAGCATCTTTGAGGTTTTCTGCCTCTATTAAACCAAAATAGGCTCAAGGTAATTCCTATAGAGTAATGGTTCTTTCAACTTTGACCATACATTGGAGTCATCAGGAATCTTTTGAAACCCCCAGTGCTCAGACTGCACGCCAGACTAACTGAATACAAATCTCTGAGGTGGATGCCATGCATTGGCGTTGTAGACTCCCCAGGTGATTCCGATGTGCAGTGAAGGTTGAGAAATTGTGCTTGCTCTAGAGAATCCCTTTCATTCACAGAACAAAGTGACTTAAATATGTGTTCTATGACCTTTTCTCCTTCCCTCGGTTTGACAATCATGTGAAGGCCTTTAGTTTATGTTAAGATGATCTGTCTTGACGGCTGTGCAGTAAAGTAGGAGGAACTCTGAATCAGGAGCCAGGACATCAAAGTTTAGTTGAAGCTCTTCATCAAAGAGCTATTATCTTACACAAGCTGCTTCATCTCTGGGTGCCGTCATTTCCTTGCCTGTAGCGTGGAGGTGTCAGACTCGAAGGACTCTAACTTCCCCCATGTTGCACACTGTGTGCCAAGGGCTGGACCAAGTGCCCTGTTCCATTAGTGTGAAGATGATGACCTTTGATGAGGTAGCTGTGGACCCACTAAGCATTTGAGGATAAGGTGATGCTCCGTGGTGTCCAGTGCAATGCCTCCCTCTGCATAGTAGGCACTTCCTACTGCTGGTGAAGACTGTGTGCTTTAGGTTATTCTTCCCCAGTATATTGATGAGTTAATTTTACGGTCAGGGCACTTAGTGCAATGCTTCTCCAGAATAGCCAGGTAGCCATCTCTGTGCCACCTCTGTCCCGTGTGAGTAGAAGAGTCAATGTGGCTGTGTGGCATACAGGACAAAGCTTGGGAACCGGACTCAGGGTTCTGCACATCAGCTGAACTAAGCCATGATGCTCGTTGGGGCATCCAATATGCTGCTTTCCCTCATTGGACTGACTCCAGAACCAGGGACAGCTGAGCCTCCCAGTTAATGGCAGGAGAAGCCACAGCTGCTTCAGCAATGACCTGGGAGACTGGGATCCCCTCCTTTATGTGCTGTACGACCTTGGACACAAAAAGTGTTTTTGTATATCAGTCTTCTTATCTTTAAAAGAAGCTACTTGGGCCATGTGATTCTAAGATCCTTTCCAAATCTAAAACCGTCTGAACAAACGTTTTCTTTGGAAAGCTATCCCTGTTATGACTCAATCCCCTGTTCTTTTCAAGGTGCCTGACAATGGATTTTGTGATTATTTCCTCTGTCTCTTCCCCCTAACTTCCCATGTAGAGAAGTTAAACTTAGAAGTCCAGGGTTTTTCAGGGTCATTCCTTTTTCCATTTAGAAAAAGAAACTAAGTTGTTCTGTTCCTGCTTTGGTCAAATCATTTACCCTTCGAAAAGTCTTTAAAATGATAGCTGATGATCCTGAAATTACTCTGGATATGTTCTTAAGTATTTGTAGTTCAAGTTGTCAGGGCCTGGAATGGATTTTAACTGTTTCTTTTATTTTGCCTCATTTTTCTTTCTCCTATTACAGGGTTTTCTTGCAAATAGACTAAAATAAAATATACTGACTTTTTGGTGTCATCTGCCAGCAATTTTACCAATCCTTTAATACAGAAGTTCTCAAAGTGTGGTCCCTGGCCAGTAGCATCAGCATATCTTGGAACTTGTTAGAAATGCAAAGTATCTATCAGGCATTCTCAGACCACAGAATAATCAATCTGTGCATTAATAAGCCTTAAGATGATTCTGATGTCTGCTAAATTTGAGGATGTGAAAATACTGCTCTAATAAAAGACAACATCTCTTACCCTTCTCAATCTTAATATTTTCCCTATTTCTTTATATAATATATTAAAAGACTATGAGATTCTTTCTCTTTAAATCTTTTGAAAATGGAATTCTATTTTCTGCATTGACTTTTCTTATTTAGGCCCTAAAAGGCCTATTAATTTCTCTCCTTTATTGAATGGCTTAATTTTCTCTTTCTCTAGCTTTCACACAGAATGAGTTTATCACCTGGCATGAATTAAATGAAATGCAACCCAATAGGTGGCTGATGAATATTTTTATAAAACTCTGGAGTCTTGCTACTCCAAGTGTGGTCCTTGTTCAGCAGCATCAGCATCACTAGGATCTGACTGGTTCTGCAAAATCTCTGTCTCCACCCCAGCTCCACTGAATCAGAATCTGCATTCTAGCAAGTTCTCCAGGTGATTAATCTACAAATTAAAGTTTCAGATGCACTACTCTAAGAGAATATCTCAGATCTTAAATGCAACGATTGTTTTAGAAGTTGGAATAAAGTTACCTGGAAATTTTATCCAAGCAGTAAAATTTTATCTTCAAGGTAATATATCATTATCATGATAATCAATATATCATTATAGATAATTGATAATTATCAGTATATCATTATCATAAACGTGAGCTTCATGATTATGACAAAGAAGGAAAAGTATACTTTATATGAAATAAACAGATTACACACATGGTAATGAATAAAAACAGTTTCCATTCTTCTATATAGGATTGTATTAACCTAAGGATGAAATTACAGAGAAAAAACACGTAGGTGTAGGTAAAGGAAAGATAACTAGAAAGAATTTGCCGGGGTTATAATATAGACCACTCAGCCAAGGAAATGGCATAGGTAATGTCATTGTAAAGAGATTACAAAGCAGTTCTAGAGGCAGATATGGCTCCACGGAAGTACAATGCAGTAATAGTATTAGGCACTGCAGTGTACTTTCTGAGTAGATACTAAACATTGGCTCTCTGCTATGCACTTTACCAGCCTCATCTCACAGAACGCCCACAGCAACCCTATGAGGTAGACACTACCATCATCTCTACTTTATAGAGGGGGATCCTAAGGAGTGGAGGGTAAGCAACTAAACACGGACTTTCATACCAAATCATTTTCATTGCTCTCACTGCTTTAATTGGGGTAACATTGATGGCAGTAGCAGATAAAACCTCAGATCTCAATGGCTTATGAAAGATTCATTTTGACTTATGTTAAGTTCAGAAAGGGTGCTGCTGATTAATGGGAGGCTCTTTTTCAAGTGCAGCTTGGTAACCCCAACTTCCTTCATTCTTGTAGCTCTGCCATATTCCACATTTGGCTTCCAGGACCAGCCTGCATCTGCATCACACCAGTGGAAGAAGAAAGACATGGGGGATTGGGTGAGGGGGAGTTTTTAATGGGTCAGACCTAGAATGGCATGCATTGCTTCCATTCACATTCCATGGGCTTGAATTTAAGGGAGGCTGGAAATGTGGTCAATCTCAGAAAGAAGAGAAAGTAGGTTTAGTGAACAGGTCTCCATCAAACTACCTGCCTGAATTCATGCAAGGAACTTATCCTTGCTAACTTCAGCTCCCTCATCTGTAAAATGGGAATGATTATGCCCGCATCATCAGGAGGCTGTTAGAATTAAATTACCTAACCACTATTATTACTGCGTTGAGGGGGTTGATAAAGTCTTGATCTTCTTAGCTGAGTCAGAAGAGACAGTCTATTCAAGACTTACTCTGATCTTATTGAGGATGGAGGTATGACGGAGACATTGGAATTAAGTGAAAGCATCATCGAGGACTCCGGGGAGCAAGGAAATTAAATACTTGGTAGTTAGGTATAAACATTGGATTTTAGGAAAGCAGATTTCAGACTTCAAAGAAAATATGTTATAGCCTCCTTGTTGCAGACTATAAATGTGGCTGTGGCTCATTACGGAGGGAAGGATCGCAGAAGATGTCAAATTTGGACAGCCAATCATACGTGATTATATTGAGGGAATAAAGGAGGGAGTCAGTGTCTAAAGAAATCTTTGCTGCTGTTATTCTCTGATAAAAGAGCATGTACAAAATACGAGAGCCAGGATACACTCAATAAAATTATCAAAGAGCATTATGTGTCAGGAAAAGCTGAAACCTCAGGCAAGAGAAACAACTTTTCCTTCTGTTCAGAGGAGAGGCGGAAGGGAAGCAGGCCCATGATTTGAGCAGATGGTGTGAAGCTAACAGCTGTCAGAAGGAACAGAGCCTCCCAGCCCGCATTTGCTCCCATATTCTCCTTCAAGAACTGGGAAGGATGGAAAATAAGGAGATCACTTAACCTTTAAAATGGGTCCAGACCCTTAGGCCTAGGTGAGTTACATCCCAGGGTTTGTGAGAACTTGTAGATCGAGAGTCAGGAGACTGGAGCTGCGCAAACACCCTGCTTTCCAGAGAGCAGAGAAAGGGAGCTGATGACCACTCCAGTTTGGTAAGCTTAACACAGATCCACAGCAATCCCTGAAATAGATGATTTATGCGAGGGTTTGTGAGCACTTTGAGAAGAAGAGGATGCGCAAGGGGCAGCAGGATGTCATTCACATCAAACCTAGTTCATCTCCCCTTGGCGGGGGAATGGGCCACAGCCTTGATGTAAGTCAGTTTCAGCAGGGAATTTAACAAAGTGTAGCACACTGCTCGACACAGAATAGGTGCTCAGTTAATATTTGTTGAATTAATGTATGAATGAGATGTTTAGGAAGAAGATAAACAATGATTTAGATAATAAAATTAGGTGGAACTATGCAGTTTGAACAATGCATCCATGTCTATGCAGAGGAAGGTCTTTTCCAGTGTGTCTGTCTTCGCCCCGTAAGGAGCTGGACTTGCCCTTGGAATGGGCATGGAATGAAGATGTAGAAGATAACTATGTCGAATCTAGGAGGGATGTGCCCAATTTAAGGAAATACTGGCTGCATAGTTCCCTGAAGAGGTTAACTTGGCTGTAGCATTGTATCGAAGTCCAGAAACCACATGAAGAGGAACATTCTCACAAACTAGGAAGTGCTCCATTGTGCAACGGGAGGGTGAGAAGATAGAAATCAGGCCTTATAAGAAATGATCAAAGGACTGAGTCGTTGAGCCTGAATGGAGAGGACTGGACGTGGAGGGGTGGACGTACTAGCTACTTTCCATATGTTCTACAGACTGTGGAGGGCAGGGCTAGGACTGACACAGGCTATTATTTCAATGTATGGGAAACTTGTTCATAAAAAGAATAAGGAGTCTCCCACAGTAGTGATCTCCCTCTGGTCTGAATGGCCACCTTTCAGCCACGTTTAGATTATTTCACATTACTATATGGATGAGAAGTGGAACTAAATAACCCTAAAATTTCTCAACCAATAGCCAAGATGGTCCTAGATTCCTCTCTGTCTTTGTGCTCCTTTCTGATGAAGATCTAAGGTGCTAAGTGTCCAGCAGCTGGTGGCACTGGAAAACCAGGGCTGCCGACTCACGGTTCTGCCTGTCTGGGCTACTGCACTACGAGGAGCAGCACATATGTGTCACTTCCATATGCATGCCGCCTCCAGGGGAGAGCCACCTCTGACAGCTGGCCAAGGAAGAGCCCTGATGCCAGCTGTCAATGCACCCAATAGTCTGCTCTCCTGAGCACGGGATGAGATTTCATTGCAGCAATAAGAGAGCAGACAGTATGTTTGAAACTAAACTAACCTTAAATAAGCTCCTTAAATTTATACGATACTGAGAGTTCTTGTGGGCAAGCCAATATAATCATCATTAAGGGAATAGTTACAATTAATGACACATTATTAATGTAGTGGTAAATATTGCAATATTTGTATTTGGTTTGAACATCTGGGGACTGTCTTACTTTTCTATTCACTTCTCCTTAACCATAATAAATAACCTTCCAATTCATTACTATCTCCTATTGCTAAGGTCTCTTTTTCTGGGGATCAAAATCAGAAAATTTGGGAATTAGGGAACCCTGAATGAGTGCTTCTAAAACAAAATGTCAACATAGATTTCATATATTTCTCAAACAGAACCCAAACATTGAGCCTGAAGCTGATGCAAATAAGCTGGTGACGTGAGAATCATATTTATACTGTGTAGCAGTGTCTGTCTCAGCATGCCATTAAAATGCAGCAGTGAAATACTTCAGTATCATTGCACTGCACTCTACATGTGATTAAAAGCAGTTTGACTCGCCTTCTTTGCAGGTTTTTCCTTTTCTGCTTTAACTCCAATATTTGCCTCAAGCCATTTACCATACCATGATATTCTGGAGGGTGGGGTTGAAGTTTTAGTCATTCTTCTCTCCCCTGTATGGCCTGGTACAGTACCTAGCTCATAGGCACTTAATAATTATTTGTTGAATAAATGGACAAATGAGTGAATAAATGACATTTTATTCAAACAAGTTGAACTATAAACAATCTTCAAAAGAATCAGAAACCATTACATGACCATTAAAGATATTTGGTTCTTTAATCCTTTCTACGCCATCTCTGCCAAGTACTTTTTATTTTGAGATACTCACAACCACTTCCGGCACTTAGTTCCGGCTCTGGATGACTTTGACTAGGTAAAGTTCTTATTTATATTGACACAATGTAGCTCCCTGGAGTTTTCACTCATAGTGGTCATGGGTCCATCCTTGGGGCTGTACAGAAGGATTCTCATCCTCTGCCACTTTACTTGCCTCCATAAAATTGAAGATAATTATTATGAAATCCATGTACCTTCTCTTTGCCAAGAGAACCAACCCAGGTTCTCCATCCATCCTCCATGAGACATGTTTTCAGAAGTACCCTTGATACTATGGTGCACGATTCAGTTGGTCTTCAAGAGAAATGACCAGAACGAACTCCCAGAGCTCCCAGATTCCAGAGAGCAGAGGAGGAACATCCAGGGCCCTATTGAATTCCTTATTCTGATTACTCCCTTCCTGTTAATGTGGTCTCATACCACTTTATTTTCCAGGGCAACTTCCTTGTGCTCTTCACTCATATGAAGCTTACTCTCAACACACAAACCTTTTATCTTTTTGCTGTTACTAAGTCACACCTTCCCATACCACGTTGTTCAAGTTATTTATTAACACCGATGGAAAATTTTACATTTATCTCTGCTATATTTCATCTTGTGAGATTTGGTTCATCATATCAGTCTGTCAAGAACTTATTGAGCTGGTTCCATAATCCTGCGTTTTCCTATCCTTCTAAACCTTGTATGAGCTGCAGAACAAATAAAGCCAGCTTCTACGTCTTCCTCGAAGTCACCGAGTCTACCGTCCAGGATGTGACAATTGATTTGAGTATCTTTTCCCTTTCAAATGATTTGGCTGGAGTATACTAAGCTATCTTTATTTTTGTTCTATATTCTCCTTCCTCATAGTCTATTATTTCCTATGTTCCAGTTATCTGTAAATGTAGTGACCCCACACAACAACCATTTTATTGATGCTCACTGATGATGGCTCAGGAGTTTGGACAGGGCACAGCAGGGTGGCTTGTCTCTGCTCTGAGGTGTTTGGGGCCTCAGCTGGGAAGATGTGAGTGGCCCCCGGTGACTCAAAAAGCTGGGGGTTGAAATCATCTGGAGGCTTCCTCACTCACACATCTGGCACATGGGCTCAGCTGGGGCTGTCCCCTGAGCACTGACATGTGGCACCTCCGTGTAGCTCAGACTTCTCACAGCATGAGGCTGAGTCCAAGAAGCAGCATCTGGAGAGAGAATGTTACAAGAGAACCAGGGTAGAAACTGCATAGCCTTTTCCGACCTAGCGTCAGAAGTCACGAAGCATCATTTTACTCTATTGGTTGAAGCAATTATAAGCCCGCCCAGATTCAAGGGAAGAAGACCTACTCCCACCTCCCCAGTGGAAGTAATGTCAAAGAAGTTGAGTCATCTTTTAAAAAAAAATATGTGACTGACATCTGATTCACAACTTTCCAAATCTATTGAGTCTTACAATATGAGAATACATTTTTGTTAAGGTTTTCTACAGAAAGGGAAAGCAAGAATGAGCACACCAAAGAGTTAGATATTTGTAATGCTCAACTCATATGGAGTTTTGGTTGTTTTAATGGGTCAGTTTTAGAAGCATATTTAAGATCAGCAGAATATTTAAAAGCACTGTATTTGATGGGTTGAGTATATGATAGTGGCATGCGATATTCAAGGCCCTAATGAAGCATGCATATGACTTGTGTATTTCATTAATAACTTCTTCATTAGTGGTTTGATTCTCAACCCTGAACGTTGCCACTCATGGTGAGTCACTGTTGAAGCCAGAAGCTCCAGCTAATGGGAGCACTACAGGTGGAGGAAATGTCCTGCTCTGTCCCAAGAGAGAGCTGAGGCTCATGGCACAAGGGCCCCCTGAAACACTCACAGCTCTCCTGATTAATTCTGTGGGAAGGAAGATATCAAGAGCAATGGATGGCTTTTCCACTTCTTGGGCAGCTCATGATAAATTAAGCAAAAAAGAAAAATACAGCAAAAAAAATTAAGAATTAAGGGGAAGATTTCCACATGATACAGGAAACAGTAGCGTTGGTAAAGTAACATGATAAAACAAAGACATTTTAAAAATCTTAAAACTAAATTTTTGTCTAAATAGTCTAAGCCAGATTTCATGTTTTTTATCATTACATAATAGTACCGTTCAGGACCCTTGTTCTCAAGGGAGACTGTGGACACCATCACCATGTTCAACAGCAGCACTGGCTTCAGCGTGACAGTTTTAGAAGACGAGCTCCAAGAAGCCATGGGATCTGTCGGTTGGTACAGTGAACAGACAGCGTCATGTTATACTGATCTCTTCCTGAGATCAAATGAGGACGATAATGGATTGTGGGTTGGCCAGTTCTAACTGGCCAAACCTCAGAAATTTGCCTGATTAATTGCCTGGATATAAAAATCATTGTCATTTTCCTCTCAGAGTTTTTTTATGTTTCAGTCTTCAGTGCAACCTAGGAGCTTCTAGACAAACATTCCCTTTGGAACATATGTTTGAGGGGGAATGCGTCTGTTCCTTGGGAGTTCTGTGATGAAAACGGAGTTTAGGATGCCAGACGCTCCCTTTAAGAGATTCAAGCTTTAGCAGACCATTTTAATTAAAGTTCTCTAGACAGGAGGCAGAAAAACAAGATTGACTGGAATGAATATAACCTGCATGGAGCAGTGAAAAAAACCCATGTGGGGATGTAGAGTATACTATACCTTTTTGGGAAACAAATCAACGTGTAGTGCACAAACAAAGCACAAGCTGTCCAAAGATAAAGTTAAAAATATCACATCAAGTGGCTTGAGGCACAGGTTGATTTGAAAAATACATCTTTATTGCCTTACAAATTCACTTTAACAAGAGGTTCATTTTTCCACTGAAAGACATGCTGATTATTGTCCTGCGGTTTTCAATTAATAAGTTCACAGTTAACAGTTTTTAAGTACGCTGAATCATGTACATTTCCATATCACAGCAGCTAATTTATTTGTTTATTGTGGTCTAGCAGGCACCACATGAACCTGGTTTTGAAATCATTTCCAAGTAAAGCAGATGATTTTTGCACGGCAGAAAATAGTAATGAAGACCCTCAAACCTCTCTCCCCATGCTGCTGCAGCTAGAGTGGGTTTCATGCTGCCCCGCACGTCCAAAGGGTGGAGAACGTGTGTTAATACCTACGCTGGTAGATTGGGAGAATCAAGTCCTCTCTCTGTGTGACCGCCTGTGATTCACTGCTGTCTTTTATTTATGATTATGCAGTTTTTTCTTTGAGAGCTCTTGATACATTCACAGACACACAAACACTAGGATCATTAAGTTACAAGCTGGGCTTGTTTACCATTTGCAGCTAGCTCAGATGGTATGGCGCTACTGAACACCACTCAAATTTTAAGATTATATACCAGCATTTCCTCTTTTCTTGCACCCTGTCCCAGACCCAGGCATGCACAGAGAATTTTCCTCTATAACTTTAGGGAGCTGATTCTCCATAGAATGTTTTAGGATTAAGGAGGGATCCTTTATTTTTTTTTTTAAAGGGTTTTTTTTTTTTTTAAAGATTTTATTTTATTTTTTTTCCTTTTTCTCCCCAAAGCCCCCTGGTACATAGTTGTATATTCTTCGTTGTGGGTCCTTCTAGTTGTGGCATGTGGGACGCTGCCTCAGCGTGGTTTGATGAGCAGTGCCATGTCCGCGCCCAGGATTCAAACCAACGAAACACTGGGCGGCCTGCAGCGGAGCGCGCGAACTTAACCACTCGGCCACGGGGCCAGCCCCAAGGAGGGATCCTTTTTGAGACCAGCTGTTGAAAAAGTTTTCCACAGAAGTAATAGGAAATGGCCTGGGGGGCAAGGATGGGGATAGAGGGAGTGAAAGGCAATGAAGAGGGAAAGTAGATGGAGAGAAGAGACAGAAAGGAACATTAGAAAGCTCTGACACTATTCTTCAAAAAAAATTTATAATGATGATCTATTCCTTTGAAATGAGTAAATGAATAAACGTTTGAGCATTTCAATCAGTAAAATGCACAGACCTTGAAGAAAAAGTGACACAAAAGCATTGAGAGAGAAAATTGAGTAAAATGTCCCCAGTTAATTTGAAAATTTCAATACACTCTCAAAATTGCTGGCAACCAAAAGAAACCTCACAGCCATGCAAATTGGAATTTTCTTTTCCTGTGTGTTCATGTGGATGGTGTAATCGCATATCTGAACGTATATGCTAGTATTTATACTGGCCTTGAATGTGTTGATCTTGGACACTTTGCTTATGTAACCTATTAATGTTAACATTTTCTCCCAATGCAATATGAGCTACCATAAGCATCTTAGTTCTGAAGCAGCTTGATTTCTTCATATTTAATGTTCCACAAACATAATGAGGAGAGCCCATTTTTGTCCTTCCCCAGAGCTGTCATTTAAAGAGGCCCCCACCTTCCACATGTTTGCCCCATCTGTCTCCCTTCAAGTCTGTCTTTGTTCTGCAGTGGAAAAAATGGGCAAAGTGGAGATGAAAAACACAGAAACCACCATAGATTGAAAAATATTTGAATAATGCTCTTAAAAGTGGTTTAATTCTGGATTCTTGAAAGAATAAAATTCAGATGTAAATAAGCTAAGCATGAGTGGATCTTGTTTCAAGATGGAGACTAGTTTTCCCACAAAGCTGGACACTCTCAATGTTGCTCCCAACCCTCAGGATCTGTGACAAAGTAGAGATAATGCCTCTTGGAAAATTAGCCCTGGGTGGTTGGCCGTTCTCCTTCTTGTGGGTCACAGGGCTTTAGAACACAAATTTAGCCATGGTGTTTTGCCTTTAGTGTACTCTGTTGCCATTTCTAAGCAGAGAATATATAATCTGCAATAGGGCTTCATATTTATTCAACTGAAGTATGCCAGAACCAACATAAAAAGAGTCATAGCATTCTTTTTTTTTTTTAAATTGAAGTCACATTGATTTAAAACATTATATACATTTCAGGTCATCCTTATATTTTGACTTCTGTATAGACTACATCACGTTCACCTCAGCACAGGTGAAGAGCTGATGCCTAAAGCACGACACAACAGCCTCTTCTGTGTTGACATGCAAGGGAAGGTACTTAGTTCATGCTCAAGTAGGTGTTCTTTGCATTCCATCTTGAGAATTCCCACGATGGTGCCCACAGTGGAGGCAGGAGGCTGTTCATGCCAACTGCCAATTAGTCACTCTGCACAGGTTACTGACTCATGTTACATAAACCAAGACCCAGCTGCCTATGGGCAATCGTTTGCAGGTAAAAGTCTACCTGGATCCTATTAAACTCATGATCTAGAACTGCCAACTCCACATGTGCTAAGAGATTCACAGATTGCTCTAAGCAAACATTTGTGATGTGAAATTTCAAACTCTGTTTTCTTACATTATTTAATAGAATAAAAAATCTGGAAGAGATTCTGAATCCAGATTTTGAGCACTTTCACACAGTACATTTTTCAATGCCATCATTTGCTATTTGTTGAGTGGCTAGATTATTACTGACCCTTTTAAGATATAGATTGATGAGCAGAATATGCAAGATATCCCAAGAACTCAACAGTGATGTCCCGGTAGGGCAAAAGGGGGTGCTTATTAGCTGTTTGGATAACTTTAGAATAAATAAGTGCTTTCTGGTACATAGTGCATGAGATTAATGGACATAAATGAGTTATATTTTTTTTGCGTGGACAAAAAGGACTCTCAGAATCTCATAAGCTTCAGCATGCAGGATTAGGTGTCATTTGGCAGTTGAGGCAATGAAGATTGTGGCAGACATGCCAAGAGATAAAGAATCCAAGATGTAACTCATAGGTAGGTTTAAGGAGGCTACAAAAAGTGGAAATCAGATAGGCCTATTCTTAGAAAACATGGACAGCCAAGTTCATGACTGAATCTAGCATGGATGGCCTCTAAATAGCTGTCCCTTCTGAAAGTCTAGGGTTACAAAATAGTCAACAAAATGGAGATTAAAAAATACCTAATAAAAATAACTATGAAAAAGTGCTGTGAAGGCTAAATTTGATGATGACTGTACAGTACACAGCATAGAGCCTGGGATATAATGTGTGAACAGTTACTATTATTAGATAACTATTATTAATAAGATATAATAATTATATTAAGTATGACAATAATCTTTCTACAAGGACAAAGACTAGATTTAGAGGTCCTGGGAGCATCTCTAACTAGGTGATGGTCTTCTAAAATTGTGGTCATGAGAAAGACTTCATAGTTCTCCTTAAGCTAGGAGCACCTACTCAGTCCGTGTTGTTTTCCACCGTGGTGAGATTTTGCTCTTGGAAATCTCAAGTGGATTAGAGAGGAGAATGGGCCAAACAAGGCTTTTGGACATGCAGTCTAGAGCCTCAGGGAACCTGACTCATACTATCTGTGGCAAGATGCCTGGCTTATGGACGTTTCCAGGTTATTTGGAAGCTCCAGTGTGGGAAAGGAGTCATCTCCCCTTCCCACAGTGTTTAGAACTCTTTTCGTCTCCCAGCTGTGCCTAAAGTTATAGCTCCAGGAACACCAACCAAGTATATCAGCGGGCTGCGTCCTTCTCCTCTAGGGTTTCTCTTCTTGACCACAAGTGGTAGAGAAAAACCTATAGGTGGACCCTGTAGAAACACTCAATATCTAAACTGAGTAGAAAAACACTCTCCCAAAAGAAAGAGAACATTCCTAAATGACAGGGAA
This sequence comes from Equus asinus, assembly GCF_041296235.1. NCBI lineage: Eukaryota > Metazoa > Chordata > Mammalia > Perissodactyla > Equidae > Equus > Equus asinus. The sequence continues at coordinate 16,863,928 of NC_091818.1, forward strand.
TGCTTTCCTAGTGCTGAGAAAAAAGGGACAACAGTAAATATGCTTTACTATGTCAATCAACCAAAGCTTGTTAAAATTCTAGGACATGAAGTCACAGCAGAATCTAGGGAGCTGAGAATGGGCTTGGCACCAAGGCTAGACAGTAGGAGGGGGAGATGCTATAGAGGGATACAAATAACTAATAGTCATAATTCCTGCCCTCAATACAATTTCAACCCAGTTGAATTTGCAGTGCTCCCTGAAAACCCTAAAAAATATTTTTTATCCTAATTATTCCTGCAATTTTAGGTGCTAAATCAGTTTCTTCTGTTGGACTTACTTGAACTTTAAAGTTCCCATGTTCACATCTAAATGCGTGTCATGCTCTAATTAGTTACTTCCTTAAAATGGAACCACCTGTCTTTTCTTCGTCAAGCTAAAACCCTCGAAAATCTTTGACTCCTCTTTCTCCCACTAAGGTCAGAAAGCTGCCAAGGCAGGTGGATTGCTAATCTGCAGGGTCTGTCTAGTATCAATATCTCTTTTCTATTTCCAGTTCAATTATCCTAGTTCTTGTACTTACTACTTTTATTCCAGGCCATTTTCCCATCTTCTACTTCTATTTGTTCCAATCCTAGCTACCTCCAAGTGCTAAATTAATCTTTCTGAGGAATTGATCTAAAAATGCTCAGGAAGGAGAAGTCACCCTGCTAAAACTGAGCAGTCAGTATACTGGCATGAAAAACAAGCTTTTATAAATTTGGTGATTACAAATCAATTCACCAGTGCTTTGCCATCATTGGATGAATGGATGTACTTGAGTTTCTAAATCCTCAATGTTTGAAACATATGGTGACCCCATTGAGGTGGAGTAGCCATATGAGCCTCAGTCCAGGACACCAGTCCTCTGACATTGTCAGGCTAGAGTAATGAGCATTTTTATTACAGCACTAAAAATCTAAACCTTCACCAAAGACTGTAGTCTGGGAAGCCAGATATAATTAATTCCAAACTCTAGCTACTATACTTGCAAACTTTCAGCCTTGGGCAAGTCATTTGGCCTTAAAGAGCTTGAGCAATTTTTTGTTTCTTGTTTTAATCTGCAGAAGAGGAATATTTTTGTTACTACTGGGATCCCCTTGCTGTTTGTATCTTAATTTTGAAACTGTAATATCAATTGGGCCTCTCCCAAAATGTTACTCCTTGCATGTCAGTTTTAAATGTCAATTTTCCTTTTTGCCTAAGATCCAAAAACAAGTAGAACTGCAAAACATTTTATTCACAGTAGGGGAGGAGGGAGCTGTGAGCTGCTGACCTTGGAGCCATCCTTGGCATTTTCTTTTCACTGGAGCAAAAAGGGGAAATACCACACCAGTTCCTGCAGGACATGTGTGAACTTGCTCCTCTGTCACTTCTTTCTTCCTACTAATAATCACCCTTTTCCCCTCTAGAGAAATAGTTTTCCCTAAGTGCTTGAAAATGCATTAGAAAAAAAATCCAGCTCTTTCTTCTCTTCTCTTGAGCAAAGGGCACCAGCCCCTGGATGAAAACCTAGGTCAGTATGAAAGCAACAGGAGAGGCATTCCTTTCTCCAAGGGAACGGTTTGTGTGAAGCCATTTTGCATTCTAGTGAGTTCTCATGATGAGCTCCACTAGGTCTTCTCAATAGGCAGAAAGGAGAGGAGAAGCAGGAGGGGGGATATTAAAGTATAGAGGAGAAGCTTTCCTGCAGAAGTTTCTAGGCCATCAGTGAATGGAGAGCCTGGGCCAGAGATGCCAGCTCCTGATTTGCTCGGGCTGGAGAAGCTCTGGGCCTGGGAGCCATGCCTCGGCAGCGAGAGACGTGCCTGCAGGCAGGAAGGACCTTCAGCATAGTCCTCATCCACTTCTGGGCAATTAGGACGTGTCCTTGATTTGGCTTCCTTTCAGTCTGCTGATGTCAGTGCCTCCTTGTCTTCTGTCCAAACTCTGTTCCCGTCTTGCCATCCCACTGACTCACTATAATTGAAGAGCATGTGGGGGTGGAGAAAGGGCTGAGCCAGGCAGCAGGAGGCCAGCATTCTGCTTTATGCTCCACAGCTGACCTTCCATGGGACCTTGGGTATATTGCTTAGCCCCAAACCTTTTTTGTCTCTTCATCTGCTGCAGTAGAGGCAATGGCAAGTAACTCAACCAGCAGTTAGGGTCTCTGTGAAAACCAAATGAGATAATGCAAGCAAAAGTGTAGAGTATGGTGCAAACAGGAGGCATTTTCTGATGCTCCTTCACTTCAACCGTCAGCTTCCTTTTCTGTCAGATGAGACTAATAATACGAACACACTAATGAACACATGACTCCCCCCTTAATGAATAGAATAGGAAATGTGTGGAGCAATCAGAGCCAAGCAAGCACAGCTGCTCATTTAGTAGGCGCTGTTTAGAAAACAACAACTTGAATCTAGACACTGCAGACCTCTTTAATAAATATCTTCTTAATTGTCTGGGCAATTGAAAACTTTAGGCAGAAGGAGGAAGCCTGTGGATCAGTGTTTGAGTGGGAGAGGATGGTCAGGCAGCTGGGTTTCTGAAGGCACATTTATATTCAGCATCTTGTTCTTACGGCCAAATTATAGATGCCCAGAGCTCATGCTACGATGTATGAAAGCTGACGCTAGAAGTAAGAGTGAAGGAACCTAACTTCATCATGTGCAGGCCAGCTGCCAAGAGGGAAAGGAGAAGGAGCCAGAAGCCAGAGAACATCCCCAGCTCTGAACTTGTAGAGTTTCTCCAAAGGGAGGAGAGGTTGGAAAAGCCCAACGTACGGATCTTGAAGTCAGTCTAGAGAAGGGTCTTCCTCACATTGAGAACATTTGCTTTTAAGTTTTTGAATGTCCTTTTAAATTTCCTTTTGAAAATTCCCTCTGAAAGTTCTAACCTGATAGGGTTATTCTGAGGGAAAAAACTGGTTCAAGGTCAAGCAAGGAGAAACAAGTGGTCCGTGATGACAGGGTGGTGTGATGTGGCAACTTCTCTAGGAGCAATAATACAGGGAGGGAAGGTGGTAAACTCGTGTGAGTACCAAGTTTGTGAGACAAGCTTTGGAGCAAGGGAGTTGAGACAGTAACAACTGTACCTTCTCATGGAGTCAGGTCCTTTGTAATGTCCTCTTTGCTTTCCCACTAGAATCCTCTTACACTCCAACAACAGCGAGACACCTGAGGCATCCTGGCAGGCATTCGCAGGACAGCCCTGCTTTGCTTCGCTTGCACTAAGAAGCAGAGCCCTAAAGAGAATGTCATGGTAAAGATGGGAATGTCCGAGGGAGCAGTTATTCTAGCTGGCCCCCAAGCTATTTTTGAGGCTGATTCCACTCTGGAGCAAGTCTAAAACTCCTGGAAATTTGCCAGACATACACCTGAGAAGAGACTAGTATTCCAAATATAAAAAGAACTCCTACAGCTCAATAACCAAAAGACAAAATCCTACTTTCAGAAAGATGGGCAAAGATTTGAACAGACATTTCACAAAAGAAGCTATACAAAGTCAAATAAACACATGAAAATGTGTTCAATATTATAAATCATCAGGAGAAGGCAAATTAAATCCACAGTGAAATACGAGTACCCACCTCTAGAATGGCTAAAATGAAAAAAGGCTGACAACTCCTAATGTTGGTGAGGATGTGGAGCTACTGGAACTCTCTTACATTGCCAATGAGTGTGTAAAATGGTATGACTACTTTGGAAAATTGTTGACAGTTTTTAACAAATATAATCATGCATCTATTTGTGACCCTGCAATTCTACCTCTAGATGTTTATCCAGAAAAAAAAACAGATGTCAAAAAAAGCTTTATGAAAGAATGTTCATAGCAGTTTTACTCAAATAACAATATCATCAACAAGAAAAACTAGAAACAGTACAGGTGTCCATCAACATGAGAATGGGTGAACAAGCTGTGGTCTGGTCTTACAATGAAATATTAGTCAGCAATAAAGAGGAATGACGTACCAATTCATGTAACAACATGGATGAATCTCAAAAACATGCTGAGTGAATGATGCCAGACACGAAAGAGTACTTACTGCCTGATCCCCTTTATAAGAAGTACTAGGACATAAGAAATAAGTTAACATTGACAGAAATCAGAAAAATTATTACTTCTGGAGAGAGAGAATTGACTGGGAAGGAGCATGAGGGAATTTTCTGGAATGTACATATAGATAGGACCATGAGTTACATGAATGTACACATTTGTCAAAACTGATTCTCTTAGTCAGTTTGGGCTGCTGTAACAAATTACCATAGACTGGGTGGTTTCAACAAGACAAAGTGATTTCTCAAAGTGCTGGTGATGGAGAAGTCCAGCATCAAGGAACCAACAGATTCGATTCTGGTGAGAGCCTGCTTTTTGATTTGTAGTTGGCCATCTTCTTGCTATGTTTTCACATGGCAGAGAGCAGAGAGAGGAAGCAAGCTGTCTCATGTCTCTTCTTATGAGGGTACTAAACCCATCCATGAGGGCTCCACCCTCATGGCTTTATCTCCCAAAGGCCCCACCTTCGAATATCATCACCTTGGGAGTTAGGATTTCAATATACAAATTTTGGGAGGACACAAACATTCAGTCCATAACAGTGATCAAACTGTTCACTGAAGATCTGTGCTTTTCACTGCAAGTAAATTATAATTCAATTTTAAAAAGAAGAGGGAAAACAAACAATCTGCTGGAGCTAGTCTTCTCTCCCTAAGATCTAAGATGTCCCTTCTATCAGGCACTACTTTGTAACATTTTTAAAATTCTGACCAATGCAAAGTCATCTCTGAAGTGTGGAGGCAAACTGATCCAGACCATGGCAAACATTAGTGCGATATCCTTCTTAAATGACCACCGACAATGCAAGCTGAAAGTGGCTCTTGTGATAAGAGCACATGTATAATAAATCTATCATTTGACTTAAAGTTGGGAGACTAGTGAACTGGTCCCAACTTTACAGACAGGTCACTGGGAAACTTAAAGCAATTCACTCACTTGTAAAATAAGAGGTTGGGCCTAATGTTCAATAGACTCTTTTCCAGTTTCATTAGTGTTACAGAATTGCTGAATGATAGGGTTGGAATGAAGTTATTCATAACTGCTTCCTTCTTATCTTGTAAGTTGCAGCTTATATAGTGTCTCCTCCGAGAGGAATATCCTGATGACCTAATTTGTTATAGGACCCCTTCTTATTCTCTGTCATTATAGTCTGCTCAAGTATGCTATTTTACTTAAAAAGATTTCTAATGATATATTTACTGTTTTAGCAAATTTGAATCTAGCAAAATATAAAAAGCATTGTATATTATGACCAGGTGGAGTTTATCCTGGGAATAAAAAGCTGGCCTACCATTCAAAAAGACAGTTGATTGGCTAAAGTAAAAATTAAAGAAAAAAAAAAAGCCAATGTATTGTAAGGTTTATAAGATATGTAGAAGTAAAGTGTATGAAAATGATAGCACAGGGATGACAGTACACAGTACACAGTTATAAATTTCTTAGATATTACATGAAATGATATATTATTATCTCAGGATAGACTGAGAATAAAGTTGTACAAATGAATTACAAAAAAATAAAACAGCTAAAAAGCCAATAGTGGAAATGTAATAGAATGCTAAAAAATACTCAATTGATTCAAAGAAAGGCAGGAAAAGAAGAGACATTAAAAAAATAAAATAAATAGAAAATATGTAACAATATAGTAGATTTAAACCTGGCTAGATCTATCTTACATTAAATGCAAATGGCATAAAGTATTCAAGTTAAAAGGCAGAGATTGTTAGCCTAGATTAAAAAGCAAGGCCCAACTATATTCTGTCTATGAGAATTCCACTTTAAAATTGAATAAATGTAAAATGATAGAAAATGGTAGACAATGCAAATAATCATGAGACAGCTAGAGTGGATATATCAACCTTAGATAAAGTGAACCTCAAAACAAGGACTATTATCAAGGATAAAGAGTGACATTTCATTATGATAAAAAATTCTTTAAGAAGACAATCATCATAACTGTATATGTATCCAATGATAGAACTTTGAATATATGTAGCAAATTCTCATAGAACTGAAAAAAAATAGGCCAATTGGTAAGTATAGTTAGAGGTTTTGCTCTCCTTGTTCTATAACAGATAGAAAAATTAGACAAAAAATCTGTAAGGATATAGAAGACATGAACAACATTGCCAACTGACTTGATCTAATGATATTTATAGCACACTCCACCCGCAGACAGCAGAATATCTATTTTTTTCAAGTGCATGTGGAACATTGACCAAATGCTGGGCTATAAAATGTCTCAATAATATTAAAAGGATTAAGATGGTAGAGAGAACATTCTTGACCACATTGGAAATAAATTAGGAATCTATATCAGAAAGGTATCTAAAATATTCTCCAAATATTTGGAAATTAAACAAACTTCTAAACAATTTGTAATTCAAAGACAAAATTACAAGGGAAGGTAAAAAATATTTTTAAATAAATTGAAATAAAAGCACACTACAAAAAAATTGTAGGATGAAACTAATCAGTGTTTACAGGAAGACTTGAAGCTTCAAATGCTGATATTAAAAGAATTAAGATCAATGACTGAAGCTTCACCTTAATACACTAGAAAAAGAAGAGCAAATTAAACCCAGAGCAAATAAAATAATAAAGATAAGAGCAGATATTCGTGAAATAAAAAACAAAAGCAGAGAAAATTGATGAAACCTAAGGACAGTTCTTTGTGAAAAAAATTAATAAAATTGATAAATCACTAGCTTGCTCATTAATATAAAAAGACAATTACAAATATGAATAAAGAGGGAACATCACTCCAGATATTAGGCATTCAAGGAATAATGAGGGAATGTTACAAACAACTCTTGCTAAAATTTGATCTTGTTTGACAAACTATGGCAATGGGCCTAATCTGGCCTGCCACCTGTTTTAGTAAATAAAGTTTTATTGGCACACAGCCATAACCATTTGTTCATCCCGCATCTATGGTTGCTTTCAGGTACAGTGGCAGAATTGATTGACTGCAACAGAGACTGTATGCTCCATAAAGCTGAAAATATAGAATATCTGTCTCTTTACAGAAAAAGCTTGCTAAGCCCTGACCAAGACATAATGGAAAAATTCCTTGAAAAGTACAAATTACCAAAACTGATTAGAAAAAGAAACAAACATTTGAATGTCCTTATATCTATTAAATAAATCAACTTCATGGTTACAGGTTTTCCACAAAGTAAACTCCAGGTTTTACTGGTGGAATCTATGGAACAATTTAAGGGTGAAATAATACCAATCCAACAGAAAATTATTGAGAAAATAGAAGAGGAATTCATTTCATGAATTCCAAATAACCCTAATGCCAAAAACAGACATTATGAAAAAAAAGAAAACTATGGACTAATATCCCTTGTAAATGTAAAAATCCTTTAAGCATATTAGTAACTGGAATCTACCAATATATAAAAAGGACATTATGCCATGACTATGTGGGGTTTACCCTAGGAATGTGACACTGATTTAACATTTGAAAGTCACTTGACGTAATTTACCAAATGAAAAGATTTTAAATCATATTATCATCTCAATAGATCTGCAAGATTGATTTAACAAAACAACAATTCTTCATTAAAAAGAGTAAAATCTCTCAGCAAACTAGGAATAAAAATACACTTCTAAACCTGATAAAAGACATCTATGAAAAACCTAGAGTTGACAATACTTTACAGAAAAGCTGAATGCTTTCCACCTAAGATTAGGAACAAGATAAGAATGTCCACTCTCACCATTCCTATTCAACTATATGATGAAAATCCTAGCCAGTGCTGTAAGACAAGAGAAAAAAAGTTGAAAGGGTGAAAAGGAAGTGGTAAACTGTTCTAATTCATAGAAAACATGACTGAGCATATGAAATATCCTAAGGAATCCACCAAAAAGAGCTATTAGAATTAAAAAGTGAGTTTAGTATGTTCACAGAATACAAACTCAATATTTAAAAATATAAAATTTATTTCTATATAATAGCCATTGGATGAAACAACTGGAAATTTAAATGAAAAAAATACCATTATAATATTATCCAAAACATGAAATACCTGGAGAAAAATTTAACAAAATATGCTTAAGGCCTGTAGACTAAATACTATGAAACAAACCTGAGAGGGAGTAAACAAAACCTAAACAAATGGGGATGTATACAATGTTCATGAATTGGAAGATTTAATATTGTTAAAATGACAATTCTCATATTGGTCAATAGATTCAATGCAATTCCAATCAAAATCCCAATAGGCAAACTGATTCTAATATTCATGTTATAAAAACAAAGGACCTGTGAAAGCCAAAGCAATTTTGAAAACAAAAAAAAAAGAGAACAAAGTTGAAGAACATACACTACCAGATTTTAAGAATTACTGTAAAGCTACAGTAATCAGGACACTCTGGTACTGGAGTAAAACTAGATGTGCATATCAATGGAACAGAATAGAAAGCCCAGAAATACATTCACCCTTATATGGTTAATTGATTTTTAAAGAGGTGCCAATGTCATTCAATGGAGAAAGGATAGTCTGTTTTTAAAGTTTATTTTTAAATTCATCTATTTTCAGCTTTATTAATGTATAATTGACAGACAAAATTGTATGGATTTCAAGTGTACAATTTTGATGATTTCACATATGTATGCCTTCTGAAATGATTGCCACAATCAGATTAATTAACACACCTATCACCTCACATAGTTACCATTTGTGTGCGTGTGGTGAGAACACTTAAGATTTACTCTCTTCGCAAATTTCAAGTACACAGCACAGTATTATTAACTACAGTCACCATGCTGTGTATTAGATCCTCAGAACTTATTCATCTTATAACTGAAGATTTATAGCCTTTGACAAGCATTGCCCCATCTTCCCTACCCTCCCAGTCCTGGTAACCACTATTCTACTCTCTATGAGTTTGACTTTTTTTTTTTTTTTTAAGATTCCACGTATGAGTGATAACGTATAGAATTTGTCATTCTCTCTCTGGCTAATTTCACTTAGCATAAGGTCCTCTAGGTTCATCTATGTTGTTGCAGATGAGAGGATGTCCTTCTTTCTCATGGCTGAAATTCCATCATATAGATAAATATATATTTACTCCACGTTTCTTTACCTGTTCACCCATTGATGGACACTAAAGTTGTTTCCATATCTTGGCTATTGTGAATAATGCTGCAGTGAACATGGGAGTGCACATATCTCTTTGAGATACTGATTTCATTTCCTTTAGATATATACCCAGAAGTGGGATTGCTGGATTATATGGTAGTTTTATTTTCAATTTTTTCAGGAACCACCATACTGTTTTTCATAATAGCTGTACCAATTTACTTTCTCCCAGCAATGTACAAGGGTTCCCTTTTCTCCACATCCACACTATCACTTACTATCTCCTACCTTTTTGGTAAAAGCCATCCTAACAGGCATGAGGTGATATCTCATTATGGTTTTGATTTGCATTTCTCTGGTGATTTGTGATGTTGAGCACCTTTTCATGTACCTGTTGGCCGTTTGTCTTCTTTGGAATATGTTTATTCAGGTCCTTTGTCCATTTTTAATCAAGTTTTTTGTTTATTTTTTGCTATCAAGTTGTATATACATTTCTTATATAAGGTCTTTTGTCCACTTTTTTAAATCAGCGTATTTATTTTTTTTTGCTATTGAGTTGTATACATTTATAAATATTTTGAATAGTAACTGTGTGTGTATGTTCATTCTTTTGTTGTCCATTATTTTAACCTTGAATAGTAACTCTTTATCAGACATATAGTTTGCAAATACTTTCTCCCATTCCATAGGTTGCCTTTTCATTTTGTTGATTGTTTTCTTTGCTCTGCAGAAGCTTTTAAGTTTGATGTAGTTCCATTTTTTATTTTTGTTTTTGCTGCCTTTGCTTTTGGTGTCACGTCCAAAAAAATCATTGCCAAAACCAAAGTCAAGGGGCTTAACTCCTATGTTTTTTTTTAGGAGTTTTACCATTTCAAGTCTTAAATCCAAGTCTTTAATCCATTTGGAGTTGATTTTTGTGTATGGTGTAAGATAGGGTTCCACTTTCGTTCTTTTGCATGTGGCTGTCCAGTTTTCTTGACACCACTTATTGACGAGCCTATCCTTTCCACCCTATTTGTTTTTGGTACCCTTGTCAAAGATTGGTTGACAATATATGCTTGGGTTTATATCTGGGCCCTCTATTCTGTTCCATTTTTCTGTGTGTCTGTTTTAATGCCAGTACCATACTGTTTTGTTTACTATAGCTTTGCAGTATAGTTTGAAATCAGAAGTATGATACCTATAGCTTTGTTCTTCTTTCTCAATATTGCTTTGGCTAGTCAGGGTTTTCTGTGGTTCCATAGGAATTTTTTAATTGTTTTTTCTATTCCTGTGAAAAATGCCAATGGAATTTTGATAGAGATTACCCATTGAATCTGTAGATCACTTGGGATAATATCAACACTTTAACAATATTAATTCTTCCAATCAATGAGCATGGAATATCTTTCTATTTTTTTCTATCTTCTTCAATTTCTTTCATCAAAGTTTTGTAGTCTTCAGTGTCCAGTTCTTTCATTTCCTTGGTTAAGTTTTTTCCTAAGTATTTTATTGTTTTCAATGTTATTGTAAGCGAAATTGTTTTATTACTTTTTCTTTCAGATAGTTCGTTGTTCATATACAGAAACACAACCGATTTTTGTATGTTGATTTTGTATCTTGCAACTTTGTTGCTTATTAGTTCTAACACTTTTTGGTGGTGTCTTTACAGTTTACTGTATATAAAATCATATCATTTGCAAACAGAGACAATTTTACTTCTCATTTTATGATTTAGAAACCTTCTATTTTTTTTTCTTGCTTAATCGCTCTAGCTAGGACTTCCAGTACTGTGTTGAATAGAAATGGTAAGAGTGGCCATCTTTGTCTTGTTCCTGACCTTAGAGGTAAAGCTTTCAGCTTTTCACCATTGAGTATGATGTTAGCTGTGGGCTTGTCATACACAGCCTTTATTATGTTGAGGTACCTTCATTCTATACCCAATTTGTTGAGAGTTTTTATCATGAAAGTATGTTGAATTTTGTCAAATGATTTTTCTGCATCTATTGAGATTATTGTATGATTTAGATTCTTTATCCTGTTAATGTGATGTATCACATTTATTGATTTGCATATGTTGAACCATCCTTGCATCCCAGGGATAAAACCAACTTGATTATGGTGTGTGATTCTTTTAATGGAAAAGATAGTCGTTTCAAGAAATGCTGCTGGCATGTCTGGATATACACATGGTAAAATGTAAAAATTGATAATCACCATTTCAATCCTTGGCTCACATCATACACCAAAATTAATTGCAAGTGGATCACAGACCCAAATATAAAAGTTAAATCTATAAATCTTCTAAAGCAGAGTTGGCAAACTGTAGTCCACTGGCCAAATCTGGCCATGCCCATTTATTTATGTATTCTTAATGGATGCTTTTGTGCTACAATGGCAGAATTGAGTGGTTGCAACAGAGACCATTTGACTTTTAAAGCCAGAAACATTGATTATCTGGCCCTCTATAGAAAAAGTTTGCTTATCACCAATCTAAAAGAACACATCAGTGAATATCTTTGTGACTTTGGAATAAGGAAAGATTTCTTAGGATACAAAAGGCACCAACCATGAAAGAAAAAGTAAATGAGAAATTAAAAAATTTCATTAAGAAAATGAGAAGGCAAGGAAGAGATTGAGAGACAATATCTGCAATACCTATACCTGATGAAGAACCTGTACCCAGAATATACAAAGTACTTGTACAATACAATAATAGCAAGACAAACAATCAAACTTAAAAATGGGCAAAAACTTGAAGAGGGAATTCAAAAAATAAGATAAATGAATGGCCAACAAATACATGAAAGATGCTCAACATTATTTGTCACCACTAAATGAAAATTAAAATCACAATGAGATACCACAACAAACCCACTAGAACAGCTAAAATTAAAACATGATTTTAATTTGGCAATACCAAATGTTGGCAGGGATGTGGAGCAAGTGGAATGCTCATACATTGACAGTGGAGATGGATTCAACCACTCTGGAAAACAGTTTGGTAGCATCTCACAAAGTTATAAATGTACTTACCTAGCACCTGGAAATTGTATTCCCAGGTATTTATCCAAGGGAAATGAAAGAAAGACTTGAACACAAGTGTTCATGATGACATTATTCCTAATAGACAAGATCTAAACCACTCAAATGCTCATGAACTGTGAACAGATAAACAAAATGTGGGACATGCATACAATAGTATACTACTCAGCTATGAAAAGAAACAAGCTACTAATACATACAAGTAGATGGATGGATCTCAGAAACACTGTGCTGAGTGAAAGAAACCTCACAAAAAAAAGCACTTACTGTATGAGTCAAGTCATATGAAATTCTAGAAAAAGCAGACTAACTTATTGTGACAGAAAGCACCTCATTTGTTGCCTGGAGCTGGGAGTAGGGGACGGGCTGGAATTGACAGAAAAAGAACAACAGGAACATTTTGGAGCATTGAAAACATTCTATATCTTAATTGAGTTGTTGGGTACACGAATGCATACATTTGTCCAAACTTATTAAACATATGGAATCCACTTTAAGTGGGTACATTTTATTGCACATTCATTTTATTGTAAAGCAATCTCAATAATGTTACTGTACAAAAAAATTTCCTTCTGCTGGCTTTATGTTCTTTTTTTGGTGAGGAAGATTGTCTCTGAGCTAACATCTGTGCCAATCTTCCTCTATTTTGTATGTGGCACACTGCCACAGCATGGCCTTATGAGTGGTCTGTAGGTCTGCTCCTGGGATCTGAACTGGGGAACCCCAGGCCACTGAAGTGAAGTGTGCGAATTTAACCACTACGCCACAGGGCTGGCCCCTGGATTTATTCTCTAAGCATTTTCTTGGCCACTTCACACTACTACCCTGTGATTTAGGTAGGTCTGTATCAAGCAGAGGCAGGGAGCAGTCTCCCACCCCCTGAGAAACTTTTAGTTAATATCCCGTTAGTCACGGTGGAAGAAGGCATTCCTATTTGCACCATCCACAGCTGCAGAAATCTCTGTATATGCTGGACCTGACTGAAGGAATCTCTCCTGCTTGGATTTCTGTCAAATTCTTTTTGGTTAGTAGTCTATGGACATTAAAAATGGCTCTATTGTTTTTAAATAAAAACTTGTTGGCTTGAGGACAATAATTAGATCATTTCTCTGAGGTCAAGCGAATCAGTATTCACTAAGTCCCTGTGTCCAGTGTTCTGGGGACTCTGTGGCCCTGAAAGCCAGGAGCCATCATCCCTGAGCTGCAAAGAGGATCCCCTGGGAAGAGACAAGGTTCTAAACCAACAGCAACCAGAAATCGGTGCTTAGGAATATAAACTAAAAATCAGAATGTGCAATAGATTCTAAGGGTTTTAGGAATTCAGAGAACTGGAAAAGCATCCTCAGCTGAGTAGTCAGATACATTTTTATGAAGGAGATGAAATTTAAGTAAGCTTGGAGCCACCTCAGTCCCTCTAAACCTTCTTCCTGGGACCGTTGGTCCATCCCTTGGGTCATTTCAGGCTCTCTTCTCCGGAACCCAAAGGAAAAATGGGATCATTTCATAACAAATCTCATGGTGCTAGTATACACCTGAGGGAGTTTACTGGAGAAATGTGCATAATAGGCATCTCTGCATCACAGCTGGGAGAGTTTGCAGGGATCCAGAGAACAGAGTTTTCTACTTTGGAGTTTGCTTCCGTCATCTCAATTTCTATTTGCTAGCTTTGCAGCTCAGTATACCTCGGGAATATCTAGATCCTGGGAGCTACAAAAGCAAGCTCTTAGGAGGTAAACTTTCTTGCTGGATCTCGTAGAAACAAAAAGAGTCACATATACCAGGAGAGAGGACAAGATTTACAATTAGGACATTATTAGTGGAAAATATACTAGGAACACAGCATGTTACGTTTAGTCTTCCAGCCCTCAGGTTCATTAGGATTTTGTCTGTAATCATTAAGATAAAACAGCTCTAAGAGTGGAACTGAGACGATCAACTCTGCCTATCAATATCTACTTCATAGGAGTATCAAAGCTCCTGAAGGGCTAATATTTCTCTTCTCACTCATCATTATTACATCTGACATTGGCTGCCCTACATTGAAAGAGGTATTTATAGCCAAGTGGGTATATCTTCCATTAATTCACTATCGGCATAAACACACTGCATCTTCACTCAGTTGTGGGGGGCCTAGAGTGGTTGAAAATAATTACTGTTGTTGTTGGCAAGGTTCATCTTGGACAATAAGATAATTCCAAATTTCCAAAGAACACAGGCTGTTATCTATCACATCTTCCAAATGACTTATTCTAGCATTCTTCTAAAGCCCCCAAAATTTTGTTAGTAAGTTAAGATGTTTAGGACCCAAAAGTAGCTCTAAATGTACCACATTGAAGAGGATAGCATATTGACCCTCTCTTAAATTCATCAGAGTAGCTAATTTTGTCTGATGGAGAGAGAGGGCCTGACAGAAAAGGGGAGGGGTGCTTCCCATAACCTGTGTCTTTACACCACGTTACCCACCCGTGGACCAGATTATCAACACCCAGAACATTTGAGCCTCAAGAGCTTTAATCCAATTTGAGAAGATTACTTAGGGTCCTTACTCAGTGGTGGTGTTCTTGTTCTCCTCCTCCACGTCCTCCTCTTTCTACCCTTTTTCTCCTCATCCTTCATCTTCTTCCTCTTCCCCTTCTCCATCTCTTTCCCCTATTTCTTTTTCTCCTTTTTGCTCTTTGCTAATTCTTGTCCTGCTCGATTTTTACTTTTGGCTCTAATTCTAATTTTCTAACACCACTTTTGTTCCTCGGGATTAACAACAGTTATTAGTTTCCCTGGATTTCTTCCTTTGAACTTTCGAAAGGACAGGATTAGATTGGCTTCTGCCTCTCCCTACCTTGACTATTTGGGACATGATTTTATGTGATTGTAGCTCTGATTCCAAGGGCCAAACCCAAAGGCCACTTACTTTTCTGGCCTTTTTCCAGGTTGGAGAGTGAGGGACTGAAAACACAGGAGAGAGAAATTTAGAAGGTTTACAGGGCACAGGAGAGATCAAGGCAGAAATATCCATGTTAAAACAAGAACACCAGGCCCAAAAGAAGGGTGCAAGACAGACTTGACCTGGTATACTATATAGTTTAGAGTGCTAATTAGGTGCCTAAGCTGTATCACTCAGAAAAGAATGAACTGATTCTCTGCCTTTCAAATTTCCTTAATGATGCAATAACAAATAAACTTCAAGAGTAAAACTACAATCAGAGGGATATACAGAAAGTGAAATCATAAAAACAGAAAATACTTTTCAAATAGAAAAGTATTTCTTAGACCTAGGGGATTATCACAATTAACCCAACTCTCTCTGTTTCCTCATCTGTGATTGGGTCTCATAATAACTGCACAGCCTTTATAGGACAACAGAGATAATCTCATGAAAGGATAGATATAAATGTGTTTCCTAATATATTTGAAAAAGGCTTTAGTTTTTAAGTTGGAAAAAGCATGAACTGTAGATGCACTCTTCTCACTTCAAATGCATGGAAGTAAATGCATATGCATTAAAGAAGAGAGAAAGTTATCAGGGAACAAGAAACTATGAGAAATCCTAAAAGAATACAAGTGGACAACCGCAGAGGGAACATCAGCCAGGGAGGGAGGCTGGAGGCCAGGCCAAGCATAGGAGGATGCTGCAACATACAGGTGGGAGGGAAACCAAACCAGCTCCCTGCCTGGCGGTGGTAGAAGCTGGGAGAAGAATGTGACCAAGAACCACCAGGAGAGTGATTAGTTGTGATGCCTCAGGAGGAAGGGCCAGCTGGGTTTATCCCTGCATTTTGTGCTCCTTGCTCTACAAGCAACAGGAGCAGATGTATCTGACTCAGAAAAGAGAAGTGATTGTGAGATCTTGGGAAAGAGAGAATTGGCAGAGCCTCGGCTGGCTTGCAACTCCCAGAAAGTACAGGGTTGCACCATATGGAAGATTAAATGCTGAGGTGCCCTGTGCTACAGCAGGCCCCGCCGCTCCCTAAATTACCCTGGAAGCTCAAGTCAAGCAGCAGCGCAACAGAGGCAGCCAACAGACTGACTGGCAATCTCGGCTACAGAAATAGGTGCTCAAGTGAGAATCCCCCGATGTTTGATGATAGCCGACATTATGAAAGAGAAGCAATAACGTCAGCAAATGGAAAAATTTGGACAAAGACTACAGAATCAATAGCGCGATTAGGAGAGGGCTTAAAGACCAGCACCAGAGTTCTCACCAGCAAAGTACTAGGTGGAAGAAATATATGGGGCAAACTCTTGTACAGAAAGGAAATAATACGAATCTATCCGGCAAACACTGCTAGTTTTCCACATAATATCTATTTTAGTCTCACTTCTTGCTAACTAACAAAATTCCAATATTACTTAGACCAGCAATGTACCCACTTAAAAATACTCACTTCCCCAAATTTCCTTGCAACTAGAATTGGCCATGTGACACAGAAATATAAGCAGAAAATTATCTGGGTACTGGTCCCTGGAAACTTGTTTTCCTAACACAAAGAAACAGACTTGGCTGACTCGTGCCTGTTGCCTTGTCCTTATCCCATCCCCTTCTTCCTGCCTGGAACATAGGCCTAATGAATATAGATATATGAACCATTTGTGGCAATGAGAACTAAAACCACATGGTGAGGGTTGCAGATAGTAAGGTAGAAGGAATTTTTGTTGACTGCTCTCAGCAACTGCAACAGCTTAAGACTTCTAATTTCTAGTTTCTTACTACATGAAAAAAAAAATCTTTATTTTGTCAAGCCTCTCATACCAGCCTCATTGATCAAATTGCTGTTCCCGCAGGCAAATGCAATTCCTAACTTATAAAAGCTAGAATTCTATACCTAGCTAAGCTATCATTCAAGGGGTAGAATAAAAGAAACATATTTTCGGGAAAAAATGTGGAAAGTTTAACCATTCATAGACTTCTGAAAAAATTGCAAGAAGATATACTACAGCAAGAGAGAAAGGGAATGCAAGAAGCAATGGAGAATGCAGTTGTGTACTATTTGCATAATGTTAAAAATGTTATAATAATATAAAAAGATATTAAGTGCAAGGTAATTCATACTTTTATGAAAATTGGTCACTAAAACAATAAATGATTTTTCAATTATATATACCACAAGGGTGAACATTTATCATTAAAATATTTGTGATTTCATATAGTTATATGTTGGTTCAGAATATTCAGTATGCTCTATCTTCCCAGAAAATAAGTTAACTTAGAGAGATAGAGATAGAGACAGAGACAGAGACAGAGAGAAAGAGAACTCTAGATCTGTGAAACCCTCAGCTGCTGCCCAAACTCATTCTACTTACTCATCGAAGGCCCTAGAAATGTTTGAAAGACTAGAATAGGATTTAACGTTGATTCCCTTTTGATATCAAAATTGGAACACAAAATGTAACCTAGAAACCAGATTGGCGGTTGGAGAGGATGATAAGGATGAGGAGGAGCAGGGGCAAGAGGAAGAGCAGGAGGAGGACAGAAGAATGCTAAGAATGGCTCCAACGGCAGTGAACATTCACCCAGGGTTTACTACATGCCAGGCCCTGTGCTCAGTGCTTTACGTACATTATCCCATGTATCTGTTTGGAGCCTCTCTCTGTGCTCTGCAGTTGAGGATTTGGGTCATTCATAGGTCAGTGAAGACGGCAGGTGAATTCAGCAACTCAGCAACAGGGTCAAGTAGGGGTGAGGGCCCCTGCACCTCTTCTTTTGTTAGGGAAAGTTGCAAGACGTGGAAACTCACAGCTGCTGAGGTCGTGCATTTGAGCCCTTACTCCTCCGCTTCCCAGTTGCTTTTATGGTGTATAATAAATGGATCTCTTTAAAACCCTGCCTCACGTAGATCTTTAACATCCACATTCTGTTTACTTTGGCTGACCAGGGAAGAAGAACAAGGGGGAAAATGTACAGGAGAAGAAAAATGGGTCAAATTGACTTCCAACATCTGGTCAGAGGAATATTTCTCTCCTGATTCTTTTTCCCAGAAAAGGTACCTGCCAAATTAACTTGCTGTATTATATATTCCCTTCTTGTAAAGAACCCGAATAAAGAAAGTCACGGGAACACAGTCAAGGAGAGAGGAGAGAGCAAAGTAAAGGGGGCAAGAACACATTTACTTACTCTTCTTTGCATCTGCTGTAGCATGACACCGACTTGCTGTTCCTCCTGGAATACTGCTTATAATTTTATCAGAGTTTTTATCCCTTTTCTTCTCCTACATTGTCACCGCCCACTTTTGAGTGGGGTGAGGGGACTTCTCTGTGCTATATTCTCTCACTTTACTTCTCAGTCAATAGTCATCAACAATGTGCGTGTGTCCGTGTCTGGAGGTTGAAGAACTCCTTGACTAGCAGGTGAGCAATGAGCAGATTACTCAGAAGAGGCTTGCAACTTACGAGTATGCAACATGATCGTGGATGCAGCTTTTCTCAGTGTAAAATTTAAGTTGGAATTGGTGGTTTCATAGCCTGAATAATTTTTTTCTAAGGTTTTCAAGTCCTACTCCATATTAGCCTGGCTCCTTCTCTGCTAAACTATTTCAGTTGGTCTTGTTTTCCTCCGTTTTCAATTCTCTCTCCAGCTAGGATCCTCTTTCCTTGCCTTCCTGGCACTAAGCCTGACTTTCTACCTGCTTGTCCAGCCCAGACGGCGTGACTTTTCGAGCCTTGATTAATGATTTGAGCCTGAGATACTCTTCCCTGCCTACAGAGAGCTCCCCCTGGACTTTCACTCCTTCTTTACTCCTATAAAACTAACATGGAAAATTAACATGGGGAAATCACTGGGTATTAAGGACACCTAGGTTTGAAACATGGTTCTACCATGTACTAGCCATATGAGTTTTGGAAAGCCACTTCACCAATCTGGGCAAATCACTTCTCTGATAAATGATGGAGTTGGCCTGGCTGGATGGTATTTAAGATACCCTCCAACTGTAGCATCCTAGGATAAGTGTTACTAGTCTTTAACTTACACTAGTCAAGTAGCTTCCACATAAACAGGTTATGCAATTAGCATTGTTATAGAAATAACGTATCTTCAAATCTATTTTGGTTTGAGCATGGTGTGTATAAATAGATACATAGACATATAGATAATTTAGAAGTCTTCTTTGAAAAAAAGTACAATTTCTTTATAATTTGCCATGTTGTTAAATATATGGATAAATAAGGGAAAATTATGCCTTCTCTTGTCCACATTGAACAGCTGAGTCCAGAATAGAGCTTGTATAACCTGGTCTATGACATGGGCATTATTTCTGCCCCCTATACCCACCGCACCTTGGATTCTGTTACGTCTTTTTGTTCTCTGGTCTACCCACAACAGATGTTTTGTTGGTGTTTTTATGTTAAAAGCAGAGAGAAAGAATGGGACTTTTGTGAGGCTCCATGGTGACAACAGTGTTGGCCAATTGATGATCTGCCCGACAGCCACTTAAGCAAGTACTAGGGTCCCCATCTGATGGATGGACTCACTGTGTGAGCTGCACACCCCACAGCTGATGCTCGGACACAGGTCCCTCTGGGGTCACAGGCAGTCATTCTGCTCGGGAGAACTTTGCCCTGGCTAGGGATCACTGCCGGGCCTGTCTCAGCAAGGAGTCTCGCTTATCACAGATTTTATTGGTCTGCTAACTAGTGTTGACACCAGGCTATTTTTCAGGAGGTGGCCTTTTTTTCTGGACAGCATCTTTGTGACAGTGGGCATTGCAGTTGTGGCAGTTACGCAAATTTAATTGAAGTAACAGCAGGCTCTTCAAGTCTAATGAAGGTAGATATGGTTGAGGTTGCAAGGTCTGGAGGAGTGGACCCAGATGACTTGTCAGTGGCCATTAACTACCCCCACCCCTCAACCCCTGCATTTCGCTTTCCATTCTCTCTTAGAGCTTTGTTTCAGGCAAGTTGCCTGTGGCACTGGGTGGGGAAGATGACTCTGAAGGGGCTTCAGCCCACACAGGGACATGTGTGACAAATTATCCTGGCAGGGCTGCCACTACAATATTAGCAGCTCGTTAGAAGAGATGGGTGAAATTCATCTCGGCTTTGATCAATTTTCTGCTAGCATTTCAGGGCTTTAAAAAAAATCCCATCTTCCCCACTCTTTCCCACTCCCACCAGTCATTTCTCCTAATTTTTTGTTGGTGAGGCCACACTTGGCGGGACTTCCCAAGGGTTCAGAGAATCTGGCAACAGACTGGACAAGTCTTACCAAAGTTTATGCCCAGTTTTAAGAGAAAGAAAAGGAGAGTTGGAAGACAGGGTAGGGAGAGGAGAAAGCCTTTGCTTACATTCTTTCCTTTGCCTGGGGAATCTTGGAGCTAGAAAGGACCACAGAGAATGGCCAGTCCAACCATGAGGCTGATGAAATCCCTGATAAGGAGACACAGATGAGACAAAGATCTGGACCTCCCGATTCCCAACTGGGTGTCCCTCCCATTTGACTGCATCACCACAAGGGAGAAAATAATTGAAAATGCATGTGTCAGTTAGGGTTCTCCAGAGAAACAGAAGCAATAGGAGATAGGTGTGTGTGTGTGTATGCGTGTATATATACACAGAGATTTATTTTAAGAAATTGGCTCATGTGATTGTGGGGAATGGCAAGTCCAAAATCATAGGACAAGCTAACAGGCTGGAAACTCAGACAGGAGTTGCTGCTGCCGTCTTACGGTGGAATTTCTTCTCCAGGAAACCTCGCTATTTGTTCTTAGGATCTTCAACCGATGGGATGAGGCCCATCCAAATCATTGAGGGGAATCTCCTTGAAAGTCAACTAATTGTAGTTGCTAATCACATCCACAAAATATCTTCACAACAAGATCTAGACTGGTGTGTGATTAAATATCTGGATACTTTAACCTAGCCAAGTTGACACATAAAATTAACCATCACAGCAAGGAAACTAGCAACCAAATATGTACCTAACTTGTATAATAATAGCAAACACGCATATGAGGCTTACCATGTGCCAGAAACTGGTCTAAGATTTTAAAATAGACAGTTGATCCTTGTTATTTGTGGACTCTGTATATGC
This sequence comes from Equus asinus, assembly GCF_041296235.1. Lineage (NCBI taxonomy): Eukaryota > Metazoa > Chordata > Mammalia > Perissodactyla > Equidae > Equus > Equus asinus. The sequence goes on from NC_091818.1 coordinate 16,885,120, forward strand.
AAATTCACCTCCTTGCTAAAATTTAGTCATAACCCCAAAATCAATACTTGTGGTGCTTTCATGGTCCTTCATAAACATGTGTGAAAACCGAGTTGCCCCCTGTGCACGTTCGCAGCTGAGGCTGAACAAAGTGCTGCTCTGCCTTCTTGTTCCAGCTCTCACACTGTGAATAAATGTCCCCTTTGCTGTCTGTTTAGTGCCATGTTTCTTGCATCCTTGTGCCTTTTGTTGGCGGTTTTGCTGTTTAAAATGGCCCCTAAGGAGAGAGCTGAAGCGCTGCCTAGTGTTCTCTAAGAATGAAGAGGCTGTGATGTGTCTTACAGAGAATAAATGTGTCAGACAAGCTTCACTCAGGTGTGAGTTACTGTGCTGTTGGCCATGAGTTCAATTTTAACAAGTCAACAATATATAGTAAATAAGGTGTCTTTAAACAGAAACACATGTAAAACAAGGCTATGTATTGGCCGATTGAGAAAAAAGTTGTGACAGAGGCTCACAGAAAATGAACCCTGTGTTTCCTCTAGGAGCCGTGGTTGCAGTGTTTGCTGGTTCAGAGTTCTTGGCAACTTTATAGAACATAAATACCGCAGATCATTGTAGATAACTAGAATCAACTGTATATTAATGTATTTATCCCTTGAACAACCCTATTACTCCCGTTTTAGACGTGAGAACTGTGAAGCACAGAGAAGTTAACTAAGTGCTGGGGCTGCAATTGGAACCTAGGCGGTTTGGGTTCTGGTGTCTGTGCTCCAACCACTACAGTACACTGCTTCCTGTAATGGTTCTTCTAATATCAAATTTCTACTTGCGCCCTTTATACTTGTTTCCCTCTTTCTATGTTATGTCTTGTCCCATTTTCCTGAATTTTAATATCATGTGGGTCTTCTTTTATGGTTTGTTTTTTTTTTGGCATTGTAATGCACTTAAAAATATGAATATGCAGAATAATAGAAAAAAGATTAAACAGAAAGAAATATGGAAACTTGCTATTGCACCTTTGGAATTTTCTGAAAGTTCCAGGCCTTGATGACAAGCCAGAACAGAGAGACAATGAAGGGAGACCAACTCTGACTGAGATGGGGATGTTAAGTTGGAAGCAAGAGAAGGCAGGTTAGAATTTGTTTGTGTCAATTCCCACAGGGCATTTTTAGTTGTATGTCATTTAAAATGTAATCTTTAATCTCTTTCTTCATCAGTTGTATTTCTGGATAACGTAAACTGGGCAAAACACAGCAAGACGGAATGCTTTCCCAGACTTTCGTTTACCTGTGCTGTGAGGCATGGTCCCGAGACACTGCCTCTGAGGATTTTATTGTGTTTGAAGAAATAGACGAAAAGCAATCATTTTAATGCAATAGTGGAGGTATTTCAGGCAGAGGGAACCTTGTGGACAAAGATACAGAGGCAGGGAAGTGTGCAACTTGTTTCAGGAAAAGCAAGTAGTGTATTGTGATTAGAACAGGAAGGTGTGAAGGTCAAGGCCATCACTGCATAATTCCAAAGTACAACATTTCATGGTCTTCCAGGTGGACAGAATCTTCTGGATTTGTCTAGTGCACAACCTGAGAAGCTGAACAAGGAGACCCTGGGAAAGGTCGGGAAGGGGGATTCATACAGTTTTTCTCTTTTTATGGTATGTAGAAGATTTGAAGAAGGAAGCAACATCAGATTTGCCCGTTATTAAAAGGAAAAAAACTACATATTTTTCTGGATCAGCAAAAGAGTCAACTAGAGATAATGTGTTTTTAACTAATTCCCAAGATACCTGTTTGAAATATTACTGTTGGTGGTAAAGTGAAAATGCCTGGTCACAGAGTCTCCATGGGTGATAAGTGCTCTGATTTAAGGTCAATAACCAGGTCAGAAAAATAGCCTTTCCTAGTATTTAAGCATTTTTAGGATGAAGCACATAGGTCCTCTGCATATGCTCTGTGAAGGCTGGAAGGGATTCCAGAGAAGTTCCGGTCTCCTTCACAGATGAGGCAAAATGTCTTGGCGAGTTGAGCCTTAGGCAGCAACAGAATCAGAGCTGGAACTCAGGTCTCTGGCTTTTAACCTGGCGTTCTTCCCTCTCCACTGTTGTTATTAAAATAAACAACAATGAACTTTCACACTCTTTTATTGCTGGGCGAATCTTTTCCTTAATGATTTTTTTCTTTTCTGTTTTCCATTGCCTCAACTTGCTCTCAGGTTTGTGCTGGAACGGAGTCCACACAGGATAAAACACCGTGAGGAGCTTTGTTCCGATTGCTGCAGCCTGGCCAGAGGCAGGAAATACTAGAAACCATGAGAGAGAACTGTTCTGACGAGAATTCCAGCAGGGCTTGGTTCAATTCGAGCAAGTTCCAAAACAAAAGAAAAATCTTTACATGATCAGCCAACAGTTTTAGGGTACTTCTCCAAAACAAACAGAAATTTACATTTTCAGAGAGTCCCCCTCTTCTGGAGCCCATCCACTGCCATGTTCCCTGGGCAGCCCCTCCGCTGAAGCAGGAGAGGGCGCGTGACGGGAAGGCACAGTTGTAGGGACCTTTCGTGAGGCTGCTGCCTGTCATGAGCTTCGTGGATAACTCTGACAGCGCTTTCCCAAGGCTCTAACACAGAAAACTATTGAGTTTCATTTTTCTTGTGCTGGGTAATATGCCAACATTAATTGATATGATGCTGTCATTCTCTCACCCCGTAAAAGAAAATCACTACAAGTTCATGGCTTAATCTTTGCTCATAGGAGACGTAATAAAAGCTATAACTCCAAAAAAAGAGAGGTGAGCATTGTTAATCACTCTGTCAGCACAGAAAGAATACTTTCTGCCGCACAGTTGTTCACTGACCTAAAGCAAAATTGAAGAAGAGGTCCAATTCTCATCTATGCTCCAGAGGCCATATTGTTTTGCAGACGGTGGAATAAATAAAATATTTCCTGAAGAGTGAGCACGTGCAGGAAAGAGCAGAGTGTGAGGCTATGCTGCAGTGAGACAGGCAGCCAGATGTCGGTGCTGACCTCCACTCGCTGGAATCTGATTGACGTTGGGGCTGGATTTCTCCAGCTGTTTGGAAGAGCTACATGGGAAGTCAACTCTTTCCCAAGACTAAAGGGGGCCACCTGCAAAATATCCCCTTCATCGCCATTGGGATTTCCATTGTGTGTCTTGGATCTCTATGTTTCAGTGCACAGAAATGTTATAAAAAGGATTACAGATTTATCAGCAACCAGATCTCTTAAAGAGAGCCCTGTATTATTTTCTTCATGATGTGTGCTTAGAGTGTCCTCAGAACCCAACTGAATCCATATTTAATATTTAGTTTCAGGACGATTTGAACTGTGGATGCCACACACTGAAGCCAGCAAACTAACAAAAAGCACAAACCCACATGTATGTGTGTATTTATGAAAGTGGATGTGTGTTGTGAACAAGTCATGGCAAATGGAAACCATCTATAAAATTGCCCGCGGAGCCAAAAGAACACTCACTAATTAGAATCATTTCTGGAAACTATTGTTTCAGGAAAGTGGTAGTTCCAGGAAGCCTTGTAGATTTTATTTATTTATGTATTTATTTATGTAGATTTTTATCACCACAGCCTTGGCTAAAATTAACATTATGAAACAAGGACAGCAAAATTGCATATTTTAAGTATGCCTTAAAACTGAGCATTAGTCATAATAAAACACCAGATGCCCCGGGATTCAAAACCAGCAACTTCGGTAAAAACCACAGAAATTTGGTCCTCATGTATAGATCAGTTAGCTGAAATTTACCTTTGCATTACCTACAAAATAATGGGTTTGGGAGTAAATTGCGAATGCAAATTAAATTGCAGGCCAAGGTTTAAAGAGAACAAACTGGTTTCAAGCAGAGCCTTAAGCATTTCAGAAGCAGCTATTTACATATAAGCAATTAATGCCTGAGTTACAAATCATTCTTATCTGTTCATTGAAACAAGCTCCCGGAGGACCTCTTAGACTTTAAAAAATCTAGATCTATAAATTGTATACATTTGAAAATAGAAACACATTCTGCTGTTCAGCCTTCACTGATTGGGACTGTCCTTTTTGAGAGTCTGAGTGACAAAGGTTTCTGCCTGCTCTTGGAGCAGGAACAACTTAGTGATAACACTGACGGTGATCTCTGACGTCTTGGGGATTTAGGAATGACCTCCTAAGAGGGTAAGAGCAGGTCACACTTGTGTATCCACAGAAGAGAGAGCCATTTGCATGATGTAATTTGTAATTCCTGCCCCTAAACATGTGCCCACGAGTGTCTCCAGCATTTAACATTTCTATGACTGGACTAGGTTGGATGGAGGCAGATAGATTTTCAAGGGGCTTCCGATTAAATGAGAGTATCTTCTCAGAGGAGGGCAACCCATGAGTATAGACGGGTTCACTGACACAGGGAGGCAGGGCTCAGAGCAGAGGTGCATAGGACTGGAAAGCGCTGGGTAGGGACTCTGAGTCTCGGGCTTTCATTCCCGGCTCTAAGAAGAGAGCAGAAGTCACTATCCACAGCAGAGCGGTATCAGGCGGACAGGGAAGATGAAGAAGGAAGTGCTAAGTACAACTTCCACCGACTTCATAATTGTGCCGGAGGCCAGCCTTGGTTCCAACATGCTACATTAAATTCATTGTCCCCAGGAAGTTGGCTTTGGAAGTAACTTCTAACATCTTAGCCTTTGCTCTTTCAAGGCTGAAGCCTCTTGCTCTGCTGTATTCCAGCCCCTGCAATGTGTCTTCTTCTAGTTCATGGTAAGCCCTCTAAAATCCTGAGAGCCTGCCTTTAAACATCTGTCTGCTCTCCAGGGGGATGCAGCACTTTATCACCTGGTCAGCATGTCCCTCACTTCTGCATCAATCCCCCAACTTCTGTAAGAAAGAGTTTCAAAATTAAAATTCAAGCCCAAACAAAGTATTTCTGGGATACTGTTTAATACACTCAGCAACTATAACATTTCACATGCTGAGAAGTCAAATACATAAAAAGCCCATGCATTTATATGACCTACTGAACATTTACACATTGTCCAAAGATTCTCTTTTATATGTTATTTCAGCCTGAAGTGACACATTTGCTAAAAATACACCCAAGTAGATGTTTTAAAACATAATTCCCTATTGACTGGTCATTTTTTTCACTTAAAAGAAAGGTTAGAACACCTTTTAAAGGAAATCCTAGTTTTCCTTTGAGAAGGCAAGCGAGAATCCTGTTTTACGTCCATTGCAGATGTCACTGGCCAATCTTAGCCGAGCTCTCCATCATCTCAGGCTGTTGTGTGTCAGGCAGATGACAAGTGACTCTCTTTGCCTTCTTTCCTAACTGGACCTTTTCTATGAATGACCAATCCTTGGAAGTTGTTAACTATTTATGTAACTACTGGTTTTGTTTCCGTTTCTTTTTTTATAAAATGAAGCTGTCGAGTTCTACTCCCAGGAGAATTCTACTATGAGCTTTGAGATCTGCGATTATTTTGAAGGTCATGTTAGACATGCAGGTAGGGAGCGGTAACCTTTATTCAAGAACTCTGGCATGTCAGGGCAGATTTTTCTATGCATAAAGTCATAAAGTCCCTGTGCCTCCACCCCTCCCAGAGAGAGACGTTGAGAGGAATTTTGAGACAGCTAATCAGGCCCTCAGGACATTCAGTTAAGACTCTTGAACAAAGAGAGAAGCACAAAATGCTCCAGCTAGATGGAAGCGGGGGTGGGTGGGGGGGGGGGTGAATTATATTGCCCCTAGAAAGCCAAGAACTTGTCACATGGTGCAGAGGTTTGAAGTGCGTGCATCCCTTTTCAGGATATCAGCCTGTGGTTAGAGGGAACACTTTGGGGTATGATTCAGCATGATGCCAGTCTTTCCGTTTCCAGAACAAATGCTGAGTGCTGAGCGCTGAGTGTGCCGGTCAGCAGCAGCATCTGCTTGAAGGCACAGGGACATGGTGGCAACAACCTGGGAGAACAAAGCAGCCTGGGCCACCTGGTCCTCTCAATAGAGGGACTTGGAATCCAGTAATGAAGCAGCACCAACACCACTGTGATCGTTACACCAGCCCTGGATGGTCCCCAGGGATAGAGCCTGAGAAACCAGGAGTTAGTACTGGACAAAGTTGTTAAATCCAGCATAAATGTAACACAATTAGACTTGAACTACACATAATGGCGCATCTTAGCACCCCTTGTTCTTGATCACCTCAATCAAGCAAACTTAGAGGGGCAGGGAGAAGCGAAACTCTGTTGTCCCTGAGCAAAACATTGCTTTTCACTGTCCACTTGAAATTTTAAAGTGGACTTAATAGTTTATTACCTAACCCATAGCTCTCAGTACTACTAAACTGCTAATGTGATTTGATTCCTAATGGAAAGGTGCTGAAGATGAGAATGTCAAGTGCCAATCAACTTGTTGGTGTAAAATATGCCTCTACAAACATATGGAGCTGTATCTCTAGAATTATTTTTCTCTTTGGAATGGTGAGCAAAAGCAGTGTCAATACTGAAATTCTATCTGAAATGGTTATGGCCCTGAGCCTCAGTGAGCAAAAGCAGTGTCAATACTGAAATTCTATCTGAAATGGTTATGGCCCTGAGCCTCAGGAGCGATAACTGAGCACACCCTCCGCACGCATCCCCTGCTCTGCTTGTCATCCCTATGGACAGTGTCTGACTCACAAACTTTGAGCAGATCTTATTGCTGATGATGGAAAGATGCCCAACCATTAGAACAACTGTCCCGTAGACTTTAGGAATGAAATTCAACATTAAGATCAAGAACTTTGCTTATTTTTCCAAAGCTGTTGGATTTCCAACCCACCCCCACAACACCCATCAAAAAGAACAAAATGGTGACAACCAGAAAGAAAAATGAATGTACTAATTTTACCCATAGACTCATTAAAGAGTTGTTAAAGCCAATACACATATTTTGAAATGAGTATTTTTTATCCAAAATAATCTCTAAATGTTTCTTAGCAGACTTCTCTTCTTGCCCTTCTCCATGCTTTCCCTAAAAATTACTGGTCTTAATTTTTAGGTTATGTCAATTTGTACACAACAAGGTTTTTCACTAGAAATTATTCTATCTTGCTAGATGAATGCCTTCATCCAATTCAGGAAAAGTATGAACATAATCATGAAGAAAATATCTTGACTTAAGGACATTTCTGCAAGATTCCTCAGAAATTTTGTAATTTAGTGATTAAGGCAGACTGATCACAAATATCAAGTTAGCCAAGGCTCCCTGAACCAGATGTGGTGAGAGAAATACCATGGTTGTGAGTTTGATATGGGGAACATTAGGGAAGCAAATAAGCATTGCACGGGTGTCAGCATCTAACCAGGAACAAGACTTGCCCTGGTGATGCTGGGCAGAAATTTTTAAAGCCAGTGTCTTCAGCCAAAATCCCTTGGCCACATGCAAATACCAGTTGAAAGAGCAAGACCCAAGATCTGGCTCCCATGCTGTGAGGTGTTGGAGGATATGCTAACCTGAGAGAAAAGTCATTCTGCTGGGGCATAAAATAGGATGTTTATCTGTCAGTGTGGTCATGTTTTTATTGAGGAAATAGATTACCCAGAGAAATGTGTGCTGTTTATAGCTCTGTCAGATGGAGGGGTTGTTTCTAGGTCACATAACTTCTTCACTGTCAAGTAGGCAGCCCCAGCCATCTTTCCCAAGAAGATGGCCCATGTCCTGAAGCCCCAGGCTCTCAACTCATTCATTCATTAATCAGCCATTAACTGAGAACCACTGACGTGCCAAGAATTATCAAAATCTGGTTATATAACTGGAAAACAAAACCCAGCTCTTACTCATGGTCTGGCTCAGAATATAGACATAGAGACAGATAATTATTAGTTTAAACTCTTTGAAATTGCCACTTTTATGTCAAAAATGATCAATATTGACAATTTCATATGATATGACCTTTATAATACAATTTGTTAAACTCAGTGACAGAAGCACGCACACAGTTTTTGTTGTTGTTGTTTTTGCCTGTTTGTGTTTAGCATAAGCACATAAGTAAAGGACACTGGGGAGTACAGATTGGAGAGTGGAGAAGAGGGCAGCTGGGTAGGCCTGTTGGAGGATCCCTGGTCACAAAAGATGAAGATGTGGACTACGCATGTGAAGAGAACCTTCTAGAACAGATTACCTTTAGAAAATTGTCCTGAAGAGGCCTTTAGTTGTTTAATCTGGGAAATTGCTCAAAAAGTGAAGACCATTAGAACAGAAGTGCTGATGTCCTAGGGGGCTGACACAGAAGCCTATAGGTGTCTAACTGACTCCTTGATTTCTTTGCTCTTATGGGCCCGGAGAGTTCCACACCCCTTATCTACCCACCTCCTACCTTAGTCCCTGGAGCTGGCTCACTGATCAGCAATCCCGGTAATAGATGATGTCCCACTATAGACCTTGAGCACATTATGGATTCACGGCTGTCTGTGTGAAGAAGACCTCTAGTGCTTCCTGAGAATGGTGTCATCCAGCAGTGGATGTTGACTCTTGCCTTGGGAAATAGTTCTACTAGTATCTGGATTCTAAGCCCTGCTCTGTTGATTCAAGGTTGATGCCTCCAGGCCTGTGAGTACTGACCTTTGCTGGGTTTATTATTGGCCTTATCCTTGCAAAATCTTTTGGTTTTCATTTCCTGACTTTCAAAACTTCCGCTCCTAATCCAGCTGGCTCCTGCCATGTGTTAATCGGGTCCCATTCTCTGGTTCTGCTTTCTGTTCTGAGAGAGCAGTCTCAAGTCCTGAAAAAAGCCATTTTGAAGATCTAACACAAGAGCACAGGGGATGAGAGCGTATTGAGTTAGATTCCAATAAACCGTTGCAACAACTCAGGGTTCCCTTAAAGTTCATTGAAAGTGCGTTACCACATCACTGTCTGGGAAGCCCTTGATGGTTCAGGCTGCCAATGGTTTCACTTTACACTCTGTGGCTTACCACACAGACAGTATTATGGGGGAGAAGAAGAGGCTTTCAGCCTAATAATTCATTAGAAGTGGAAAACCTGTGGTTCATGAAGACAAAGGTTGTACACAGACGCATGTTTCTGGATATGCTTTGCCACAGAATGATGAGAAAGGAAATATGACAGTTAAGAGGAACTGCATCTTTTGGGAATGCTATAGAAGGCTCCCTCCATTACAGAGAGGTTGGACTTATTGGACTTAATGCCTCTTAAGGTTACATCCAATTTTGTGATTTGCAAAATCCTGTGACTTACAAAACCTTTCTTCTCCCCCCAAATACGAATAGGACCTTTTGTTACTTAATGTCACTAAGGTCATACGATAAATTGGTGCTATAACTTTATGTTCCTTGAAGTGTGCGCTGCATTTCTGGGGACATTTTAACTCCTGTACCACCCAAAGCTTTTAATCATTCCAGGAAAGGCCTATGACCCATCGGCAAGAGCAGCATAGTGTGTTCATAGAAGGTAGCCCAGAGCCTGGATGGTGATGTGCTTTGAGACACAGTTGGAGATGTCATTTGGAGCCACTTGTATTCTTTCCTGTTGTCAAGAAATAATCACTCTCTGGGTGTGAAAACACATTTTGACGCCTCATTCTTACCTTTTTAGTAAAGTCTACCGTGAACTTGTTTTCCATGATAAGATGCATCCCAAATTACTGAAAAGATGATATTGATTTTCCTACAGATAATAAGTCCAGCCGCAGGAGAACCATAAAACTTCAAGTTGTTGCTTCACTGAGTGTAACCATGTAATGTCAGTAGCTTTGGCTTTTATTTAATTTTGTGATTAAAGTTTTTATTGATTTCCCTGCAGGGTAGAATATATCAATACCTTTGGTTTCAAAGGAGCATTCAGTAACGAGAAAACATAAAAGGACTCAACTATAGAAAACTAGTGCTTTCTTCTAAAATTTAAGAAACTGCCACTATGAATGCTCAAGGTATATCTTTGGAACTAATTTTGGATGGGGCCACTTAGCCTTGTGTGTGGAGCTAATCCTTCATGTAGCGGTGGGTTCACAGGTGTATGAAGTTTAGTTGAGAAATACCTAGCTGGTAGTTGTTAGAGCTAATACTATTTTGCCAGAAGCTGATGCACCAGCAAGTGAATCACACTCCAAGTTACCATAGCTCATGTGCACTCCTTTCTCTTCACCAGAAAAGGAGTGCTCTTACAATGCTCAATCTAGGAGGTCCTGCGGGCAGCTTTGTGTGCGTGAGAGAGATTTCTTTGCAGTTCTTTTCAGAGGTTTTGCATCATTGAGAAACATAGTCTGAGTCTCTGACTCAGAGTGGACCCCACAATGATTCTAGAGCATTCACGAGACTGTACAGGAAATGCATGGTTTCCTTTAAAGTTAGAAAGGGCCATACAACTCTCAAAGTCACCCAGTTTTGTGTGCTAACTTCTTCTCCTTCCCCTCAGGTTAGGGAGCCTTTTCTTTTGTGGGATGGGTATGAGGGCATTCCCTTAAGACTGAACTACTTCCTATTACACAGATCGACTGGTTATGTATCCTTGACACTTAACAATTAAGATTTGTGTTTCACAAGGCACATTTTACCTGATCCTTCTGAAAGCTCCAATGGGAAGGATTTTCCCAGCCTTACTCCACTGAATGGTCAACTAAGACTTGGAAGGATGCTAAAGATGTGTTTTATGACCTACAGTTAGCAAGTGGCAGAGCTAAAAATTAAACCTAGTTCTTTTGGCTATGACCCACTCTACCACACTGAGGTTTAATTAACCAATCTTAACTCCTTAGTACTGGTGGATTAGTTTGACTGGTTTTGCTGTCTGAATCAACTGATTGTCCTGGTGTGCTAGAGCCGTGGGGGCCTGGTCACCCAGCAGCCTGCCCTCTGCACACTGGTCCACATGCAGCCTGTGACTGAATGTCATTCCTCAGAGCAGGGCCTGTTCTAGCAGAGAGTCAGGGCATCCTTTGGTGCTGGAGAAATGAAAATGAGGACAAAGACACCAGCCCAGCAGATTTCGCAAGCTCGCCAAAGAGCCATTTGTCTGCAGTCAGAAAGACACAGCATTTTTGACTCCCTTCTCCATCCTCCTTAAAAACACATTCCCCTTTGTTTGAAATTCCAACCAATTTCTGAAAGAATACGGCAGAATGATCTCTGTGGCACACAATCCTGAAAATATAATTGAGTGCACTGCAGCCAGGGAGAGAGCCAGGAAATGGAGTTAGATGGCTATTCATCAATAAAAACAATATTAAAAAGGAGGCCCTGTCCTCTGGCCTGAGACAGTTACCTCGTCTTTGCTGTTTCATCCTGCTTTGAGAAAAACAAAGAGAACGGAAAACCTCAATTTAAGTCAAAGAATAAGGAGAAAATTCACGTTTGATTCTCACTACTAGAAATTAAATCCATATTCAGGTTCTCATCGGATCTTCCAGACCATTCATTTGAACATTTGCGTTGTGAGAAAAAAGACCATGGGGAGCAGAACAGCCCTGAGTAGCTCCACACCTTCATCTGCAGGACATGCCCTGTCCGGGTGCAGCAAGGTCAGACCAACCTCATGGCAAGGCATTGCCTAGTGTCTAGAGTCACACGAGAGAGGCCAACAGACAAACCAAACTGAGAAGGGAGATAACTACAAATATTTCCCCACTATATTGGGTTGAAGTTCCCATACTAATGACTCCTTTAGATTAAGATTTGTTGATACTACAGTAAAATGTTAAATGGTAGGTATATCGCCGGAGGTTATCATTGCCCTTCAACTCTGAATGCTTGTTGAGTGAACTAATCATGCTATTCCTTTATTTTTTTTTTTTCCCCAGAAAGACTGCAAGGAATTGACACTTAAGGGAGGTGACAAAGTTTACAGACCGTTTCTCCTTCACCTCCCTTAAGTGTCAAGGAGAAATGGTCTGTAAACTTTGCTTGTGATGAGAGGTCCTTTGCTGTCTGAAGTAAGGGGAAAGTAGGAAGGAAGGGGCCAAAATCCAGCAAGGAAACGCATCCAAGGAACACTAAAGGGAAAATTCACAATTTAGCTTCTGGCAAATCCTCAGTTGGGTAAACTTGGAGTTCCCTGACAGGGCCAAGCTGGCCTTGTTTCTCGGAGCTGCTCTGAAAATCGGCACTACAGGAACGCTTGGGCTTTTTTCAAAATACCCTAAGAATAGGCCAAAGAAAAGGGCAGAGAGGGGTGTTGCTGGGACAACTGCCAAGACAAAGAAACCTTTAGATTTCTGGAGACAAGAGGCCATGTGAAAGGAATTTTCTCTTTCACATGCGCGCATGCGCGCACACACTCACTCACTCACATACGCTAGAATGCAGCCGAGGACGTATATGTGCATGTGGCTGGCAGAAGTTTGATTAATTAGCTGAGCAGCATCAGCTTTAAATTAAAACAATTTCAAATGTAGCAGGAAAAACCATGGAATGGGACACATTCTTAAAATGAGCACATGAACAGTAAGTGGGGAGTTAGAGGCAGAGCCATTTGGAAAAGTGAATCCAGACCATCTGGAGCCGAGGACTGGAGGAGTCGAGAAGCTGCAAGCATCTGGGATGCTAAGAGCCGCTTCTTGCGGATGGGGGCATGAGGGGGTGTGGCGGGAGTCAGAGGCAGGGGATCGAAGCCAACTCACCAACAGGTCTGGTGGCAGGGCCAGATGGCCTTCTCCCCAGGGCTTGGTTCTCCTGACAGTGGCCCCGGGGTGGGAGGGGAGCCAAGCAGCCCCATGGTCTCCCCAAAGACAATGAGGAGAAACAGACCCGGGGCTGCTGGCTCCTGGGCCTGCTTCTGGCCTGCAGATCGGATGCCAAGGCTCCCGGACAGGAAATGAGTGAGACTACGGAGAACAGTTTGGGGATTCGAGAGGAAACCATCGACCCTGGCAACAATAGGAAGAAGGGAGGGCGGGGTTAGAGGAAGGAGTTTGTTTGCTTAATGTTGATCTATTAAAGGTCAGTGATACATGTTTGCAAAAGTCCTCGGCTGTGCACACGGAACTTCAGAGGAGGGAAGGGGTCGAGTTCCCTGTGCACGGCCCGGGGATCTGGGATTGTTTAGAGCTGAAGGAACCTTTGTGATCCCTGTTGCTCCACCTACCTGACTCTCCCCTTGCCCAGGCAGCCCCCATCCCCAAGTCAGACAAAATGCTTGGCATGGGTTTTTAATTCAAGTGCAGTTTATTATTTCTTACCTCTGACCAGGCAGCAAGAATTGAGTCTCAGTTCTTCACAAAGTTTATGCCTTGGGCAACTTAGCTGAGAGCTCTCATCTGCAATTTGGACATCACTAGTTCACAGACTGCTTAGATCACTCAGCGCCTTAGCCAACACTTCGTAACTGCTCAATCAGTGGCAGCCATTGTGTTTCATTGTTAGTATTACTATTTAGTGCCATTATTTCCATTTTTTGTTATAAATAACACTCCACTAAATATCTTCATATGTAAATCTTTGCCCCCATCTCTGATCATTTCTCTTGTGTAAATTTCTGAAAGTGGTAAACTGAGTCAAAGGACATAAACTTTTAGAGGTGCTCGATAACATTGCCAGATTATTTCCCATCGTGACTGTATGCACATCTCTCCCCCACCATCCTTGAATGGGAACATAGGAGAGACAGCTATGACAATTCCAGGAGGTGCCATTTAAATGCCTTCCATCTGGACATACATGCTGGGTGGTAGGTGCTGCTCCGGGCATTCGAGATACAGCCGCGAACAACGAAGAAAAGAATTTCCCGTCCCCACACACTCAGGTCCTGTGGGAAGACAGGCAAATAAATAAATACACAGTATGGTGCTGCGCAGTGGTGCATCCTATGAAGAAGGTAAAGCAGAGTAAGGGGCTGGTGGGGTGATGCTATTTCAGACGGGATACTCTCTATCTAGTTTAGATAGGAAACAACACTTGAGCCCAGAGCGAAATGAAATGAGGCTTTGTCAAGATGCCAGGAAACAGCATTCTAGGCAGCTGAAGAGCAGGTCTAGGGGCCCTGAGGTTGGCACTGCTCCATAATTTCAAGGGCTGGCAAGGAGGCCAGTGTGAGCAGAGCAGTGAGGGGAAGGAGGTGAGCACGTGCTTGGAGTGGCAGCCAGTGGGCAGCAGATGATGGACGGTTGTTCTTAATGGGTAGGGAGCCCTGGGAAGCTTCCAACCAAGGGAGAGACTCTGTGTGGCTCAGGTTTTACCAGAATCACTCAGGCTGGTGTGCGCATCTTAGATGAGACTGTAGGACAACAAGGTAGAAGCAAAACCGTTAAGGGGCATCTCCTTGTTGCTCATTTGATAGACAGGAAAAGTATTTCTCCTTTTAATCTGCATTGTGGTTACTTGTGAGGCCGCGTCTTATTGGGCATTTGCATTTAGTCTTCTGTGAGTAGTGGACTGAATTCAGCTCTCTCACTGGACCGCTCCTGCCCTGCTGTCAGTGAAGTGGAGACTTTTCAGCTCTGGCCCTTGAGAAGGACTTAAAAGGCAGCGCCTAGAAAGTTCCATCAAATTTCTCGTCTATGAAGTCTCCGTCTTGGAGGCACTGGGGGGAGTTTTGTGGTTCTGTTTCTGGTTTCTCCTGCTGTTTCTTAACGGCCTACGTTTAAAAATATGTCCTTTATTAAGCTGTGATTGCGCAATTTGGGGGATGGGATGGGTTTGGATGTATTAAGCTGAAAATTCAGGCTGGATAAATATTACATTGGGATTTACTCTTTTATTATGCTTTTAATCATTCTGTGAATGCTTTTTCAAGAACTGCTGGCATCTCAGGAATGGAGAATCATTCAGCATCATGCTCTTTAAATGCAAAAAACTACTAGATAAACTGAATCTTTAAAATAACTAAACGAAAGTGTGCATTTGTTATGCAACATCACACAATGGTTCCATTGGCACACCTTCCTAATGGCTTCTTTATGCAAACGTTATCGTCTTTGTGCTATTTTCCACTTCTGCTGTTTCCAGTACATTTATTTCAATGAAGACTGCTGAAAACCTTTAAAGGAATTGGAGAGACTGGCCCTTTTCCTCATGCTTCAGGATGTGCATTTACGTGAAGAACTTGCCTAAACTACCACGGGTGAAATCGGAAGGGGGCACTCTCCCTGCTTAACGTATGCGATTTGTACTCCTGCAAAAGTGCCAAGCATATGCAATCCATTTTGGCATTCCAAATTCTTACAGAGATAGTTAATTAAATGCATAGAACCAGGGCTTAAATTGAATCTGGTCTTGGGAAGAGCTTAACTTCAGGCCCCATTTATAGATTTAGAAAATTTGTAGGGGGTCAGAATGTTCTATTGGCTAATCTCCATGGGGGGATGAACGTCTTTCCCAATCTGGACTCTATTTTCTGTTTGCTTTGTGATGGAGAGCTTAATAAAGGCACACTGACGTGATCAGAGGGGTCCTTGCAGGATCCCTCATTTTTTGGCCACGTTTCCTTTTGTCTGGAGTGCACTCAGTGCTGCCTAATAAAGCCTTGTACATTACAGACCTTTTGCCTTTGAGAAGTTGAGCACGGTGTCTTTGCAGGTATGACGGCTCCTTCATTCACAATCTACGTTAATCTATGGCCACTCGGAGCGCATGGACTGAAAGGAGAGGCCACAGGACCTGAATGTGCTCTGAGTCTGGGCCTCTGCTATGAAACCCAAACACGTAAGAAGTCAACCCATTATCACTGCCGCACAGGAGCTAATTGCTTTAGTGCAGAGGTTCTAAAATTCTTTTTCATGCCTGACACCATTTGCCTGAGCAACATGTTCCCATTAATAACGTCTCTCACTTCTGGGAGCAGGATAAGAGAGAGGTCAGGAGTCATGTTCCTGTCAGCCATGGGAGATGAAAATGCAGGAGCTGTTCTGACCGTTCAGACCCTACTACCCAAGGCCGTACTGTCCTAAAGCAGCACTTCCACGAATAGCTAATATATATATTTATATATTTTTATGTATATTCTATAATAATATATATGTATTATTTGAATTAATTTTATAAATATGAGCTGCAATTCCATCTATATTATAAATATGTTAAATCATAAGTAAAATATGAATAAATCTGAATGTGATAAGAATATTATATATTCTTAAGGATGTATTATATATCCTTATATATTTATATATATATTCCTATAAAATTCAGATTCATTCATATTTTATTTATGATTTAACATACATATTTATAATATAGAAGGAATTGCAGCCAATATTTATATTTGGAAAAATTAATTAAAATTTATTAATTGCACATGTTTCTTTGTCCCAGTTGTCTTTATTGAGCTGTTTAGATGAAGCATCTACCTTTGTCAGACAATGAAAGTCATCTGACTTTTTCTATAAAAGATGAGGCTTCTCACATTCTAAAATTCTTGTATAATGAAAATTGTTTCCATTAATTACATCTTTAAAGGAGGTATACCCTCTTAAGCAATAAATTGATTTTGGAAATGGAGTAGTAAATAGACCTTATGTCTGAATTCCGTAAGAGGGTCTTGCTGGGGATCAGTGGGCTTTCATTTCTAGTGAGATCCTTGTGCTTGGAATAAAGGTTTTGAGTAAGCAGGAAGGCGTTTATAGGAACGCTCCCTCCCGGTACAGAAAATTGTAACTTTTTTAAATTAAAAAAAATGCACAGGCAATATCCATCTAAACTAGAAGTTGGCAAACTATGTCCCCAGGCCAAATTTCACCCACCATCTGGTTTTGTAAATAAAATTTTATTTTTGCACAGCCAAACCTTTTATTTACATAACCATATAGCTCTCAAAGACTAAAATATTTATTAATAGGTACTTTAAGAAAAACATTTGCCGACACCTGATCTAAACTGCACTGGGTAAATTAAGAACAAAGTTAACCAAAAAACCCAAATAAATAAATAAGTAAGCAAATAATATTCTTTTTGGGAGCTGGAATGGAAATGGAGTCAAAAAATGATTGTAGTCTGGGCTGGCCACGTGGTGTAGTGGTTAAGTTCAGTGCACTCTGCTTCAGCGGCCCGGGTTCATGGGTTCAGATCTCAGATGTGGATGTACACCACTAGTCAACCGTGCTATGGTGGCGACTTGCATATATAAAGTGGAGGAAGATTGGCACAGATGTTAGCTCAGGGCTAATCTTCCTCAAAAGAAAAAAAGATTATAGTCTCCACAACATTCAGACCTTTAGCCATCAATTCTCGTACAGTTTCTCCCCTCTCACAATCACACACTTCATGGATTTAGAAGTATGTACCTTCCTAGGTCACCCCTGAGTACTCTGTCTCTTTTCCCTCAGGATGCCTTGGAGAGAGCTGTGCAGCCAGGTGAGTGTGCACTACCCACTGGACCCCAGTATGGGGAAACATTTCACCAGGAAGCAAGAACATGGAGCACTGTGAGTTCTCTGCTCAAGGTGGACACATGAGATCCTTCTTCTTTCTAAGTCCAAAGTCTAAAGTATCTTCCAACGCAGCACATCCTGTGTTTTCTGGAAACTGCTACCTTCGCTTACAGCTCAAAGAACTGATTCTATTTTGTGAAATTAGAAGAACTCTTTAAGTTTAAAAGTATTCTTTAGCCAGTGGAGTGAGGAGTTCAGTGTGCCATGCTCTCCCAAGGGAACAACCTCTCTAGATTAGAATCAACCTTGATGGACAATGAGAGAAGCCTTGCACTGTGACAAGTAGTGGAGTTAAGACGTTGGGACAAAAGCCAGGAGACCTAGGTTCTCATCCCAGCTCCGTCGCTGGTCAGCTGCGAGATTCTGGGCAGCTCACTTTGAAACTGTTGGCTTGTCTATAACTATTTCTCATCTGGAAGAGCAATGCCTGTCTTATCTACCTCCCTCAAATTGTTGCAGGATGAAACGGGATGGTAATCATAAATACTCAAATTGCTGCAGGATGAAATGAGACGGTGATCAGAAATTTTTGTGTAATGACTGGAAGTAGCCTGGTATTTAGTTCAGGGATAAACCATGTTTGATTTGAGCAGCCATATTGAGAAGACTTGTTTGATATTAATTCAGGCAGATTCAAGATGCTGGGCATGCTGGGGCATCCAGAGGCCTGTGTGGAAGAGGAATAAACCAGGACAGACAGTACAAGGGGCTGGGAAGTTGGCCAAGATGCAGCGGACCGCCTCAGGCAGCCAGACCGTCTCAGACTGAGTGAGTGCAGGCCTTCTCTGGGGAGTCAGGCCTTCGGGTCTGGAGGGGAGGCCTCCAGCCAGCAACGGGAGTTATGCAGCGAAGGACGCAGCCTTCTGAGAGACAATGCGGCTTTGAGACAGACCAAGCGAAACAAAGAATTCTAACCAAGACTCCAAACTCCAGGCCATGGAAGAAGAACACAGCAGCGTGCTGGGGAGGAGGTATAAGAGTGAAAAGCTGTAGCTCATAAGTGACCTCGGTGCCCGGACCCATTCCAAATCCCATCTCCTGGCCAGTGGAGGCCACCGACATGCACCTGCTTTGACTGGACTGAGCAGAAAGCCCCTCACCCAACACAGTGCGCTCACTGGCTGCCCGGCGTGTGGACTATTTCCACATTTGGAATCTTTTTTTGGTCAGAAACAGTTGAACATTTCTGAAAGTTTCTCAATAAAAGGTAAATCACCCGGGAGATAGTGCATTAAACCATTAACAACCATTCTTGCTTTAATGAGAATTTACTTCATGGGGTTATCTCCTTCCATCACTATAGCCCTGAGGAAATAAAATCAAGAATAGGGGGCTGATAAAACACGAATGACAAACTTCACCGATTCGCATTTTGTGACTTGTCCTTGGAGAAAGGCCACCAGGAACACATGCGTGACTTGTGTCCTACACAAGCCTTCGGTGATGGGTAAGGACGGCCTACCAGCCGAAGTGCAGAGAGAGGGGTGCTGACAGAGGGGCAGCTCACTGCAATTGCTCTGCCTGGAGGAGACATCCTTTCCAAACCTCACAAAGGCATCCTAAGTGCTTGAAAATGTCAGGGAAGCAAATTGCCACAGGCCCTATTGAACAATTCAACCCACTGCTTTCCCCACTGCAGGGTCAGAGGAAGGCAGAGGAATTCTGGTTCTTACAGAGCTGGGGTCCCTCTGCGGAGCCCCAGGAGGTGAGGGGCTGCTTTCTCTTTTGTTGCCTGGAGTTCACGTGGGAAGGATGCCCAGGCTGCCAGAAGGTCAGAGCAGTCAGCAAGCGGCCAGCCACTCTCCAGGGCTGTCTTACTGTCAGTGGAAGTTTCCGAGTGATAATAGCGTCTCTCAGCATTGAGACGTTGAGAATGAATTTGCAGCTCCCCAGTGATGGATAAAACATCATCAGAAAGTGTGACAGTCCCCTGCACGTCCAGCTCAGTCAGAGGGAAACGAATCACCCTGACAGAGAAGAAAAATGGTGAAGCAGGCCTCCCAGAACGTAGGCAGTCACAACCCAGGAAAGACGGCCACCAAGTTTCTGTTATCTACACACAATGTGCCAGGCTAATTTTCCGCTGAAAGACAGTGTGCCTCTACTAAACTGGCTTCGTTAACTCGTTAACTCGATCGGAAGAAATGATTTTGCAATGTGCATGAGGCTTAAGAGTGTAATTAACACAATTCATAAAGGCCAACGCCACTTTGCAGACTTTAGCCCCAGGGGGGATTGCGAAGTATTTTGCATTAAAGAGAATTCTTATGTCTGCAATTCCAGGAGCCAACATTGCCCTGCCTTCTTGGTGGGTCAGTCTCATCTGTATCATCGATAAAGCTAGACTTGCATTCTGTTTTTCTTCAGGGTCTCCTTACCGGTCCCCGCTCCCCAGTCATCCTGCTGTTCAGGAGTAGATGCTCTCATCTGGATGAAAACAAGAGAATGCTGTAAGATTAGGGCTCAGGGATGGACTTAGGAAGAAGCGATGTCACCGTGCACCTCACTTGTCAACCGGTTTTCTTGTTGTGTGCGCCCATGTCCTAAGAGGTTAGCTGAGTGCTGAGGACTAGTTTCCCTTACCCACGGGGAACAGTTCATAGGCCTGGACTTTAAACAATTTAGGTCCAACCAGGGGCTGCCTGGGATTTGGAGAGAGGGAAAGAGCTGCAGGTGGAGAGGTAGGGCTTTGAGGACCGGAGGAGAGAGGTGTGGCCCTGCGGTGGCTGCCTGGAGGTGAGGACCAGGCAGGTTTGTGGGGCTGCAAGCTGTTGAATAAGTAGTCTCACCTTGTGAGAGGCAAACATTAATTTGTCTTTTTTTTTTTTTTTTTAAGATGTTGGCTTGAAACACATTGTGTCAAAAACCTCTGTCCTGTCTCTTAAATTTGGGGCAGATACCATATTTTCCATAGATTCTCAGATATTAAAAGCCCACAATGAGACGCCACTTCACACCCAGTGTTACAGAAAATCTTCTTCTGATACTTGTCAAGATGGTAAGGGAAACTTTATTCAGGACTATTGCAATAGATGTCAAGACTTCTGCAGTGAGGGACAGAGATCTGCCTCAATTCCGAATACAGAAAGACAGTTGGGGACTTATGGCCATCAAGCAGACTGAAGGGGTCAGTGGAAGGAAAATTACCAAGAGGAGTCCTCAAGTGTAAGGGAATTTTTGCCAAATCAACACAACAGGATCCTGGCTAAAGATAGGCCAAAGACTTATATACGAATGTAGGGGATAAGGAACTTGATCGGATATCAAGGGTGGGGGATTCTTGCTAAACTGACCTAGGGTTCTTGCTACAACTGGACTAGACAGGCCAGGCCGAAGATAAGACCCAAGGAAGAGGCCTAGTCAAAAGAAGGACTCAGAAGCCTGACTGAAATTAGATCAAGGAGAGAGTTTTTGTCACCGTTAGGATGACTATTATCCAAAAAATGGAAAATAAGTGTTGGGGAAGATGTGGATAAATTGAAACCCTTGTAAAGTTAGGAATGTAAAATGGTGCGACCACTGTGGAAAACGGTTTGGCAGTTCCTCAAAAACTTAAACATAGATTTGCCATAGGACTCAGCAATTCTACTCCTACCCAAAATAATTGAAAGCAGGAACTCACACAGATGCTTGTATGTCAATATTCATAGCAGCATTATTCACCAAAAGGTGGAAATAACCCAAATGTCCACCAAAAGATGAGTTGATTAACAATGCAATATATACACACAATGGACTGTTATTTGCCTTAAAAAGGAAAGAAGTTCTGACACATGCTCCTACATGGATGGGCTTTGAAAGCAATATCCTAAATGAAATAAGCCAGACCACAAAAGGACAAATATTGTGTGATGCCACTTATATGAAGTATCTAGAATAGGTAAATTCATGGACATAGAAAGTAGAATAGACGTTACCAGGGCCCCGGGGACATGGGAAGAGGGCGTGATTGTTTCATGGGTAGAGAATTTCAGTTAGGGACGGTGAAGAGTTCTGGTGATGGATACACAGCAACATGAATGTTCTTAATGCCTGTCAGCTGCATGCTCTAAAATGATAAATTTCATGTATGTTCAGTTCACTATAATAAAAACAAATTTTAAACCTATCCAGTTTAATATGCCAACCTCAAACTCCATTTAAATCTCAGCGCCTCCACTTTTTCTAGCACAGGTTTTGCAGGAGGCTCAGGGGTAGAGGGGTGACATATGGACTGGGGACAGGCCTGGTCTGCTCTTCCTTCCCTCCTCCCACTCCGGGACCCAGCCTGACCTATGATATGTACCCACGTCCCCTCCCTTCCTCTCAAAGGCTGGGAGGCAGAGAGGGCAAGAGCTGACAGTGGCACAGGGTGCCATCTTTTATAACTGCTGGCACATTGGTGGGGGAAATGTCTCCAGGCTCTCTCTGGTCCATCAGCTTCCATTTCTGCTGGAGTGGAGGTCTCCACTGTAGGAGGTGTGCGTGGCATTTCTTTGGTTATTTTATTTATTTATTTACTTATTTTTGACAATGCTCTGTTTTAGTCTCTGTGCTGAAGACTCCCACAGGGAGAAGTGTCTGTGTCTCCTTTTCCCTGACAGCAGGCCTTCTGGCCTCCTCATCAGCACACTAACCATCCCTCATTCTCCTCTTCTTTCTCCAAAGGCCTTGGAGAACTGGGGTGAGAATGCCCCTCTGCTCTTCCCAGGCCCGTCACCCTGCAGCTCCTTCTGAAATCCTTTCCTCAGTGTTCTCCGGCAAGCCTACTGCCTTTGGGAATCTTCAGATGTTCTGGAGATCTCTCTCTCCTCATCTGTATGTTCAAATACCTGAGGACCACATCAAGCTCTCTCAAGAAATTTCTCAACTCACTCCTTTCCATGCTCCTGGCAGCTGCAGAATGGGTCTTAGGTTTAATTGTTCAGCAAGCATCCAGGAAGGAAAGAAGATGCTGTCTCTCCTCCTTGCAGGCAATCCCAGTCTTTAACGAGCCATGAATATGGTTAGATTTTTTAAGCTATGAAGCACTTAATGTCTCTTCACACTTACTAGTGAACTTTGCTCTCCAATTCCTGTGCAACAGAAAAAGAATGCCCCTCGGAAAGCTGCTATATGGGAACTCCATTTGGTTGCAGCTCCCTGAGGCATTGTGTGTGAGGACGAGAGAGAACTGACAGCTAACCACCCAGAAAATGTCCACTTGGCAAAGCCTGTAGTTACAGACAGGACCAAAGCATAGCATGCATTCTGACTATCTTGGAGAAATGCCTCTCTGCCATGCATGCATGTTTTCACTCAAAACTCACAACTCTATTAGTGGGTATTGTTCCATTTAGTAGAAGAGGAAACTGAGACTTACAGAAATGTACTCAACATCACACAGATTAATTATTTAAGGAACAGAGATGCAAATCCGGTTCCTCAGACTGACTTCTGAGGCCGCGTGCTTCACTGCTATGCATGTTGTGGTCTCGTGTCACTGAAATCTACAGGGTCTACAGGACACAACTGAGGGTGCCTGTGCTGTCTGGAATAAGGACCTTGGGAAGTCGTCATTCTGTACCCCAAATCAAGAGCATGCAAGCTTCTGGCTCCTGAGAGTGTTAGGGAGACTTTTTAAAGATGTCGTAGATCCAGGATCCCTGTAACTGGTGCTTTGCAGTAAGAAAGAGACAAGATACTAGCTGCTTAGTTGAACTGGAAAGGAGGAAAAGAGCCTTAGAAGAAACACTTGAAACTAAGGCTGAAATTATTCTTTTTCTGAAGACTCCCTAAGGAGACTGAAGAGAGTTTGAATGTTGCCTGCTGGTGAGGACATTTGGGGTGCGAGGTGAGGGACCTGGAAACTTTTGAGAGAGAGGAGACATGTCGGATGCCCTGAGTGAGGCCAGCAATGGCAAGCAAAGCAGTAACTCTACAGGATCCCTCCTCCTCTATCCAAGGAAGAACCCAGGGGCCACCACAGGCCCCGATGGGGAAGCAAAAGGGACCACTTGGGCCCTTCAGGTGACCTGTGCTGTCAGATTTGCGCTCTTTTGCATGGTGGTCTTCAGGAGGGAGGCAGACTCCTTTGGGAAGTTTCTCCAGCCAGTTGGGCTGGGTTGAGTTCCCATGGGGAATAAAGACCCTTCCCCGCTCTGGCTGGTTGTTCAGGAGGGATCAGCCGCTGGGTCAGAATTTTCCTGAACTGGAGAAGGAATTCCCTCCACCTTCCACCCTGGGAAGAATCTGTTGGGAGAGCAGATGCTTGGAGTGTCTTGAGGGTAGGAAGGGAGGTTGACCATGCAGAGAATCAGTTTAAGGCATCTACAAAAGTTAAATATTTCATGTACTTGGCCTTCTGAAGAGATTTGAGCAGCTCTTTCCAATTGGAGATCAGAGGTAAACAAAGTTGACAGGTCTGGTAGGGTGGCAACTAATTAAACAAGGAATAAATAGAAGGTGCAACGACTGGTCCACTAGATGAGTACTGATGTGGTAGGCTGCAAATGCTTGCATCCCAAAGACCCGCAGCAAATCCCTGGAACTGGTGAGTGTTACTTTCTTTGGAAAGGGGAGTCTACAGATGTGATGCCGTTAAGGATCTTAAGATAAAGAGATAGTCCTGGATTTTCTAGCTGGGCCCGAAATGCCATCACAAGTATCCTTGTAAGAGAGGAGAAGACAGACACAGAGGGGAAGGCAATGTGAAGATGGAACGTAGAGCTGCAGCCACAAGCTGAGGAACGCTGCTAGATGCCCAAAATTGGAAGAGGCAAGAATAGATACTCCCTGGAGCCTCTGGAGGGGCAGCAGCCCTGTCCACACTCTGATTTTGGATTTTTGGCCTCCAGAACTGTGAGAGGATAAACTTCAGTTGTCTTAAGACGCCTAGTTTGTAGTAATTTGTTACAGCAGCCACAGGAGACTAATACAACAGGGTGTGTGATAGTGGCACCTGACCAGATCTAAGTGGGTGAGGGTCAGGGAGGGTTTCCAGAGAAGGGATGCTCATGCTGAGGGTTCCGGATAAGCTTTGAGTATATTCAAAAGAAGGGGAAGGAAAACAAGTATTCTATGCAAAAGAAAGACTGTGTGTAAAAACCTGGGGCCAAGAAAGAGCCTGGTGTAGTTTCCAAAGAGAGGAGATGGTGGAAAAGGTGATGTTGACAGGCAGATGTGTCACGTCAAAGAGAACGTAGATGGTAAGGGCAGTAGGAAACTACTGACGGGTTGTAAGCAGATCAGATATAAATGTCCTCTGGCAAAGTCGCGCTAACTTGTGATACGAGGAAAGACAAGAAGCAATGCATGGAGAGTGGGCTTTACCTACATATGCCACCCCAAAATCTGCCACTTTGGCATAAGGATTATTTTGAGCTAAAGGCAATTAAGAAGCAGCAAAGTCAGAAAGAGCCCTCTGCCCTCCCCCATCTGCCTAAAAGTGGAACATCAATTCCACCCTCTCTTACAAGGATACTTGTGACGGCATTTAGGGCCCACCTAGATAAGCCAGGATTCTCTCCTTATTTCAGGACCCTTAACGGAATCACATCTGCAAAGACCCCCTTTTCCAACTAAGGGAACACTCGCAGGGTCCAGGAGTTCAATGTGGATATATTGGGCATGGGGGCATTTTCAACCTACCACGTCAGTACTACAATAATGGGCCAGTCATTGCCACTTCTGTTCATTCCTTCTTCTTCTCCTCCCCTCTCCCAACCATTATCACTAGAGACAAAAAGTTAGCCCTGAGGTGGGTCCACACAAACAAACCTTACCAAAATAATCCTTATCTTTTGTTAATTTCCCCACATATTTACTTTCCCGCAACATACTGCTCCTGGAAGCCATGTCCCTTTTCCTTTCTCTTGTCACTTCTCCATAAATTTATCACCCTTTGTTAAAATGGCATATAAGCCCCTAGGTCTAACCTCCTCTTTGGCTCTTCACTTTTTCATGAAAGTTTACATGCATATAAAATGAAAATGTTAACATCAAATAAGATTTTTATGCATTTTTTCCTGTTCACCTGCCTTTTGTCAGGTTAATTTGCAGGCTCCAGGTACAAAACCTAAAAGGATAGAGAAAAAGTTTTTTTTCCCCCCTCCCTTGCACCTATAAGATCTACACATTGTTGTTCAGTGCTAAAGTGCTTTTCAACAGAGGAAATAGTCACTCTATTTCCTTCATATTGCCTTATTTTTTAAAAAGCCTTCTATTTTTTGCTTTAAGTTTAACCATTGCTATGAGTTGAAAGAAAAATAAAACTCTTAAGACGCTAATGATCTGTTATAATTCTATGTTTTATCAGAGAATTATAAAGTATCTGGAGCTTAAAGGAAACAAAACTTCAGCTTGATTTTATTTTTGTGGCTGGGTTTATGTTAACTAGCCACACAACTAATCATGATTGTTTAGTCATCTTCCTTTCTCTAACATTTCTCTAACACCTTCTAGAACTTTCCTGGAACAAATCAGTGAACTAGGGTGCTCCTGGTGCATCTGGCTCCATGACTCACATCCTTGTAACCTCCCCTCTGATTTTAGACTCCTCCAGGTAGACAGTTCAGTATGGGCTGTCACTCATTTCCCACCATTGGCCTTTGCCGCAAGCATAGGCTTGCTTCTCCATTGCTGTCCCCTTGCCTCCTCCAACCCCTGCTGAAGCTCACTCTGCCTGGTGCACATGTGCAGCCTGAAGTTAACACCCCTTGGCACCACCTCCAACCAAAGGGGTTGGGCACTAATGGATGAATACTCTTGCCTCCCATCCTTTGGGTGGACAATTCTAGGAGGAGAGTTGTCAATGATTTGCCCTCACCCCCACTGCCTGCAGATGTGACCTCCGTGACACACTCTTACAGAGGCTGTTTCTACTTCCCTGTCTCATTCTCCCTGCACCTTCACTCTGGCTCCCTGATGACCTCCCAAATAAACTACCTGTACAAAGTGATTATCTCAGGCTCTACTGACAGGGAAAGCCAAGCTAAGTCATGCTGCAAAAGTGTACAAGACTCTTATTCAGCAGACCGAGGTTCCAGTTGCTCTCTGTCACCATCAGAGAGGCAAATCACTTAACCATACTGACTCCTTATTTCACCTTCCACAAAATGGAGGCATCAGACTCATCTCTTTGGTTCTCCTTCTTTTACATATTCACTCACTTTTCACATATTCACTCACTTTTCATTCATGTATTCTTTCATGAGCCTTCTTTCATTCACTCATTTTCATTCTTCATTCATTGATCCATCTACACCATCTTTCCGTCATTCACTCATTTTATTTATTCTTTCATCCACCCACTTTTTCACTCATTTACTTCTATTGTTCTGATATGTTTTCTTTATTCATTTAATCATTTATCCATTGATTTTAAAGCAGCTCCTAATTCTTTTATTTATCTGTACGTTTTTCATCCATCCATTAATTTTTCACCCAGTCATCCATTTTCTTCTTTCATTCAGTGTTTCATGCTTTAATTCTTTAATTTGTCTTATAGTTCTTCTTTGACTCTTCCTACCCTTCTCCTTCTCTCTTTTCCTCCTTCTTTATGTCTTTCTTCCTCTCTCTTGTTTCTTTCTTCCTTTCTCTTGTTTCTTTCTTCAACAACTGGTTACTGAGAATTTACCAAAGTCTCAGTCAGAAATCTGTCATTACCTGAAATAACACCTTTCAGCGAGTAATCACGCCTGTGAATCAGAGATGCGTTACAAGAGATCTATGAGGGTAAAAATCAATGTGGGCCCCACACACTATAAACAGGGGCAATATATATTCCAAATTCAGGTAGCATCGTGTCTTTCTAATAGAGACTCACTCTGTTTCATCATTTGCTGCTTTTTATTCAGGCCGTAAGAAGTCTTACTTTAGCCATGGAAGATATAAAATTATTTCTGGTGGCTGCTAGCCATATCAGAGTTATTCAACAGCTTCATCGGAAGTTATATTCATATCATCTCAATGTTTATAAACTCAAAAACCAGATGAGTACCCAACTGAAAATGCAAACCAGAACATAATTGCACACATCCTTTCCCCCAGGAGGTCTATCCAAAGTACCTATTTACTAATCTTCATGCAAAAAGAATGAATCCTTAAATATTCTAATGGGAGTATATTTATAATGAAATATATGTTGATATACATAATATGGTGCTGAAAACAAATTTTTTCAAAGCTGACATTACAATCAAGAGGCTCCCATCATAAAGGTTATTCAACTTATTGCATTGGTAAAGCAGCAGTTGAAAATCTGAAATCATGTGTCACCGTAGATTCGCCAGGCTGTGTTTACACTCCCACAGACCCAGTCCATGAATTTGAAAGAATGAGGCACAATGTGTCCGTCCATGTGATTTTATAAGTTTTAAAAATTAAGTTGTAAAAATCTCATTTATTGTCAGTATTTTGTAATATATATAGCCACATACAAAAAATTTCATAAAACATAAATGTACATCTTCCTCAATTATTATAGAACCAGCACACTTGTAATCATCACCCAGTTCAAAACAAGAGACCACCAGCCCCCCAGAAGCCCTCCTGCTCTTCCTCCCAGGCACAGGTCCCTCCTGCCTCCAGACTGACTTCTGTGGTCATTAGCTCCTTGCCTTTCTTTATGCTGTTTGCCTGTTTTAAATTTGACATAAATGTGACATAAACGGAATCATACAATACATATTACTTTCTGTCTGGTTTTTATAATCAACATTATGTTTGTGAGATTTACCTGGCTTTGGGTGTACTGGTACCTTATTCATTTTAATTCTGGTATAATATTCCATTGAATGAATTTACTACAATTTATTTATCCATTCTTCTGCCCAAAGACGTTTGAGTTTTTTCCGTATCCAGTTATTCCAATGTTCCTGTGACTGTTCCTGTATATGTGGTCTGGAAGACAAAGGCACACATTTCTCCAGGACATTCTCTAGGGTAGAATCTCTTGGTCATAGCAGATAAGTAACATCAACTTAATAAAAAGTACCAAACTATTTTCCAAAGTGGCATCGGACCCCCCGGCAGGTGTGGGAGTCACTGCGGATTCATTTCCTTGCCAACGTTTGCTGTTGTCAGTCACTTCAATTTCAACAATTTGAGGGTGTAGACGGTATTTCACTGCACTTTCAATGTGCATTTCCCTGGTCACTAACGAGACTGAGGGTCCTTTATGATTTTATTCATCATTTGGGCATCCTCTCTTGTGAAATACTCTTCATGTGTCCTGGCTATTTTCTATTGCACTTTTTGTCTCTTTGATTTTGATTTGGGTTTTTCAAAGAAACATATTCTGAGTATATAATACATCTTGTGCTTTAAATATGTATTTCTTTTACAATAATGTCAAAAATTGTCAAAAAATTTTAACTAAGACACAGAAATATATTTAACAAAAAATGTGCAATATGTCTATGTAGAAAACCAAAATACATAACTGAGAAAATTTAAAGAAAGCCTAAACAGAGAGATACAGAGTATTCACGTATTAGAATAGCAAGACTTTGAAGACTTCAATTCTCCCCCAAATTGTCCTATAGACGCAACGCAATTGCAGTTAAAATAGCAAGCTTTTTTTCTTTTTTGTGGAATTTGGCAAACTTATTGTAAAATTTATATGGGAAAGCAAAGACAAACAAATATAGCCAAGATATTCTTGAAGAAGAAGAAAGAGGAGGAGGAAGACAAGAAGGAGGGGAGGGGGGAGGAGGAGAAAGGAGGATTTGCTCCACCAGAGATCCAGGCTCACTGGAAACTGCAGCAGACCAGGCGGAGTGTTACTGGTGCAAGGATAAGCAGCTGGGCCCGTGGGACAGAACAGGACCCAGAAGCGACCCAGACCCAGACGGAGGCTGGCTCCACAGCAAGGTGACCCTGCAGAGTCGTGGAAGAAGGGCTGTCCTCTTAATAAACAGTACTGGGACAAAGCGATATCCATATTGGAAAAATCCGTTCCAAGTGGATTCCTGACATAAGTGTAAAAGGCAAAAGAGTAGAGCTTTTAGAAGAGTAGAGCTTTCAGAAGATAATAAAAGAGGGTATTTTCATGACCCTAAGGTATGGAAATACTTTTTATTTTTTAAATATTTTTAATTAATTTTTTTTTTGAGGAAGATTAGCTCTGAGATAACATCCGCTGCCAATCCTCCTCTTTTTGCTGAGGAAGGCTGGCCCTGAGCTAACATCCATGCCCATCTTCCTCTACTTTGTATATGGGATGCTGCCACAGCATGGCTTGAGTGGTGTGTGGGTCCACACCCAGGATGCGAACCAGCAAACTTAACCACTGCACCACTGGGCAAGCCTCTGGAAATACTTTTTAAACAGGACAGAAAAAGCACTAACTAAAAAGAAAAAGATTAACAAATTATTTATCAAAGGGCATCTTTAGGAGTGCAAAAAGCAAGTCACAAAATAGGAAAAAAATCTAACTATTTTCATTGTAAATCTTTCTAAAAACCATGACACATTTTCCTTTTTTTTTAAAGTAAATACCTGAATAAAATATTTTATCCCTTTATGAAAGCAGAACTCATTGGGTAATTCATATACTTCTCAGATGCAGGAAAGGATCCCTTTGTGTTTTTGGAAGTATTTTCCTCCTTGGAAGATTCTAGAAGCTGCAAGTCATACTACAATCTGTATTTCCTTCCTTTCTTGGATTTATTTTTTTCATCCTTTCCTACAGAGTAGAACTTGCAGAGGACTTTCAAGTCACTCGGCAGCTGTGAACATCCTTGGAGAGGCACTGATATGCACATAGCCTTTGGATTTCAACAAAGAACCTGCCAGATTTTTCTCACTTTCCCATCTCGTCAAGGTTGCAAGGTCTGAGGTCGGTTAGTCAGAAGAGGGGAAATTTACTGAGTATACCTTTGATGATTGATTTTTATGAAAGCTAGTCCACCTGATAGCTCATTGGACATCTAGGCCCCTGTGTTCACGAATTGGTGATTGGGCAAGAGGTCTTTACCGTAATTTTATTTTTATAAAACCAGGCTGCAAAGCCGCCATCTTTCTTTCTGCACATCTGCACATGATAAATTATTTCTATTCCCTTTAATCCATTTTTTATTATTCTTCAAAAATATCTCATGCTTTTCGTCCCTGGTGCTGTCGGAAGTAAATCCCTGCCGAGACCCAGCTCTGTTGTCAGGAGGCCAGCATCGCGCAGGACAGCCGCTTCCTTGAGTTAACAAATTAGTAAATTAGTAAGTGGTGAGTTGAAATTAGATAATTGCCTTAACTTAAAAATCTATGTATTCATGCAGCCCATTAACTGAAAAAACTATTTATTCCCACTGACATCTTCACACACTTGGTGTCTCTGGGCTTTGGTGCAGACGTCTTAAAGGGAAATGGGGTCGGGTTTGAGTGTCTGGTTGTCTGCTGATCCCAGGCATAGGC